>NW_006800011.1:344628-437667 GCF_000485575.1 Poecilia formosa | reverse complement strand
GCCGGACTAAATCGTTCGGCGGGTCGGTTCCGTCCCCCGGGCCGGACGTTTGACATCCCTGGATTAAGGTCTTTGTTTTTTTTTATTTGTCGTTGTTTCATACAATGAAAAGGTGTAAAAAAGAGAGAATTTAATCTTGGTTTCACGTTTATTCTTCCATCATGGAGCGTTGAATGTATTTGTTTAGGTTGGAGACGGCTGGTCGAGGGCTTAATGCCAAAACAAACCCTATTCTGTTCACGTTCTGCAGCGACTCATTGTGTAATGACAAGGACAAAGACACGAGTAAGACATTGACAGTAACAAGTCATGACCTGGTAATTTCAACGTTGTCCTCTTTAAGAATTAGGTCGTCTTGTTCCACCTGGAAGAGTTGAGCCGATGCAGACTGGCAGCTACAACATCAGCAGTTTTACCAAGCCTATTAGTTCTTACATTAATAAACACGCAAATTTAGAAAAACAGGCATTGACTACAGGTAGAAACTGTTGATATTGCAGCCTGTGTTGCTGTTAAATGCTCTTTAAGTTGGAGCAGCAGGATTTGACTGCTGAAGAGTGAGCTGCTGTTCCTGGGTTCTGTTGCTTTGCAGCAAACGGTCCCTCACTGGCTGGGCAGTAAAGCTGCATATTGATTTGAGTTATTCCAGCGGAGAATGTAACCAACCTCTGTAGAAAAGGCTGTAATTGGATTTCTGCGGCCAGGATTATGTGGAGCTCCTCAAGAATGCACATCAAAGCTGCAACTCTTTGTTGATGGGTGAGAAATCCAGCACCAGTAGGTACTTTTAAAAAAAATAAAATAAAAAAATCTGCAAACACCCTGATGAGAGCTGCTCCTGTCTGTAAATGAAATTACAGCTGTGAGTGCAATAGGACAGGTAGTTTGCAAACTACCATTAATATAGCTTAATGATAATTTATACTTCATGTCTAACAGTGAGTCTCTCAAAGGGAAGGTGATGAAGGATGAAAAAGGTCATATTAGAGAAAATTGAAAAGGTTAAAGTGTTTCCTTTAAGAGATTTCTCTAAATTAAATGCATGGCTTTAAAATCTAAAAATGTATTGAAGATGATTAAAAGTTAAGCACATGAACAGTTCATTCTTTATGCAAGTTTTCGGTAAATTCTGGTTCCGGTTTATGCTAGAAAACAAAGTTTGGCAGAGAGGCGGTATGGAAATGTGATCAGCCATGAACTATCAGGCAGGAATGCAGTAAGTTGCTTTATTTGACAGTTTATACTGATAACTAAGCTCTTATTTTGTGTAAATGTTTAATGGGCTTTATGCACTTTGTAAATGTGCCATTTCAGTTTTCAGCACATGTTCATGAGGACAGTGAAACAAGCTGCAGCTGATCTCCAGGGTCTTCATTAATTTGTGGTTTAACTTGGTGTCACCAACATACTTGTTGAAAACACCACAGTGATAATTATAACACCTTTACAAAGCCATAATAATAATGAAACTAGCTGTGGCTGCGGTGCAGCTTACCACCATCAGTGTGTGAACGACTAGATGTAAAGAGCTTTAGAGTCTCGGACTTGATGAGGCTCGATTCAGGTGCAGATCGTTTCCTACTTAAAAAGTCCAGAATAAAAACTTGGCTTTGTAAAAATGGAGTTCAAGTCGCCAAAGATGGAGGAAGCTGTCCATAACGCTGCAAAAACTCAAAATCTTAACTAAAAGCATTTAGTTTCCTTGTGTGCTTCAAATAAGACAAAACTAACTTAAAAATAAACTTTTAGCAAAATATAAGAGCTTGTTTTAAGTAAATTCTGGTTCCACTGACTATTTCGTTTGAAATATATTTTTTTTCCATAATCTGCCAGTGGAACTAGCACTTTTTTTTAAATTAAGGAATTATCAACTTAAAATAAGCTTATAGGTCTTGTAGAAAATATATTTATAAAATGCTTTTGTCTTAGTTCACTTAAGATATTTGCACCAAAAATAAGACGCTGACATTTAGATTTTGTTTTTTTGCAATGTAAAGATGGGAAGTAGGTTGATCCAGTCACTGGTCCTCAGGTATGAAAGCCATGACTTCATCTAGACCACAGATGACTGATGGTTAACAGCAAAACAATCTACTAAACTGAATAATGAAAACTGTTGTAGATCCACGCTGCATCAGAAACCTGCCATCTTTAGTTTGTCCTTCTTTATTTAAAGGTCTGAGGCAGTTTTTCCCTCTTCTGCATCATCGGTGCTCCCTGCTCGGTTGTAAGATCACACGGTAACAGTGTCTCCACTCGCAAGCTGCTTCATGTCCACAGACTGTCACCGCGGCTCCGTATCTTACCACATCATGCCTGCCTGTTGGGCAGCGGCCATTTGAGGGTCGTTACTGTACTGGTGAGCAGGTGATAGGGAAGCAAACACAATGTCAAATCTAGCAGGCTTTTTATAGCTGATCGATTTTTGGCTTGAGTCTTTTTTTTTTTTTCTTGTATTGGTGACAGCTCGGAGAACGCTATCTGGTTTGTGTCATAGCCCAGTTGGGTAATAAGGATGGAGAGAAAAAACTCACTGGGATTTGTATCGGCAGGTATGCAACCACAGAATCAGTGTGTGTGTGTGTGTGTGTGTGTGTTACTGCAAGCCTTGCATGTATGACAAGTGAAGTTAATGAGTTTTATTCTCTTGTGATGCTGTTTAAATGGCCATTCATCAAAAAACCAATTGGATAACTTGCACTTTTTGAAAACAGCTGAAGTGGTTGAGGATATTATAGCCACTTAGTTTGGCAGTTTGTAAAACTGAGCAAATGCGGCGAGCAGAAAGCCTCCGAATACATCATCCCACATCGTACGGATGGCTTTTCCTCAGTCTGAGGTACAAATACAGATGTTTGATCTCATAAAGGTCAGAATTAACGCA
Organism: Poecilia formosa; assembly: GCF_000485575.1. Classification (NCBI taxonomy): domain Eukaryota; kingdom Metazoa; phylum Chordata; class Actinopteri; order Cyprinodontiformes; family Poeciliidae; genus Poecilia; species Poecilia formosa. The sequence goes on along the minus strand of NW_006800011.1, from coordinate 434,783 downwards.
TGGCCACCATTCCTCATCACACACCTGATGAAACAATGTAGCAACATTAATACAAAACACCGACACTTTTTTCTACCCAGAATCCCGACGACATCCTTTCCTGAATGTCATCCTACAAATGGAAAATGTTGACCATGGTAGAAAGTGATCCTTATTGGGGCATTAGCAGGCCATTTGGAAATATGATTCAGGCAATTCAACAGAAAACTCCATTACCCATCAGGACAAAATATAGGAGTTGTATTACTTTGGCAGGACAGATGAATGACATCATTAGCTTTTATTTCATCTGTTCTTTCTGGCGACATTCATCATCAACATACATTTCCACTCTGAATGCTCTCCACTTCTTAATAATTTCTAACGAGCCGCAGAGGCGCAGCGATGCCTCGACCTCATGCATAAGGTCTGCAGCAGAGCAACCATTTTAAATCACTCTGCATATCGTAGGAAATTATAGGTGATGCATACAAAGGTAATGTCCCAGAATCATTTTTCAATCTCTTTAGCTTGGTCTATTAAAAGCGGTGAAGATGACCCTAATTTATTAGGCATTATGGAAATCTGTAGATGAACAGCATCTCAGTCACGCAGATACGAAATGGCTCAAAGACATGAAACAGGACCTGAGCTCATCAGTATAATGGTTGTTTATACTCCAGGTAGTGGTAATAGACACAGCCGGCCCAAGGTATATGTGAGTTGAGCGGCTGCTAAGGTCCACAAACGCACAAAGCTAGCATGATTTTAAAAATATGTATAAATTTAAAATAATATAAACTAAATCCAATTGAACACAGAAAAACAATCTCTATTATCTTTATAGTTGTTACACAAATAACAGATTAATCGCTTCCTGCTGTTTGGGAAAATATGAAATATCACTCTAGTCTTAACTTTAGCGTTTAGCAGCTTTCAAATAATTAAAAAAAATATTTCACACTTAAATACCACTCTGCATTTTCTCTTTTTAAATGGCTATATGACGTAAGCTAATTGCAAATGATGCTAATGATGGTAAATACTGTATGTTAGACCCCTTTTGGACTGGGAAAGCATCTGGTGTTTACATGTTTGTCAGAGGGAAAAGAGCAAAACGGCTCGGACCGGTACTGGTGATGGAGGTCTTTAACTTTATCATTTACTTTTTGTCATAATGTCTCCGAAGGATGATGCTTATTATGATGTTTCCTGCTGCAGCGTTGGTTTGTTGAGGTAAATTCTGAAAAAACTGATATATACACTTTACTTTATTAGCTACATCTTGCTAGTTGGTACTGGTTTGGGTCCATTTGTCCCTCAGAACTACCTTGTTTGTGACACAAAATGGTGCCAGAAGATGGGAACTCTGTGGTCATAAAGGGAAAGACTTGGTCAGCAGGCTGGGATATTTACATGGCTTTAATGGATGCTATATTTAAGAAATCTGAAATATCTCACAGCCAGAAGTGAGCTGCTGCGGGGGAAATGTCCTCAGACAGATGTCAAACATCTGTCTTCATACTGTAGGAAGACGCATCTTCCTGCAGTATGCCAAAGGTACCTCAGTGTCCGCATTGAAAAATAAAAACTGCAGTCTTGGCATTAGTGGTTACAGAACAGAAGTTTGGCATTTACTACTTTGTTGCTTTACGAGTTGTGCAGCGATTGTGTATGGTTCATATGGGAACTTTCAATTTATCTTTTATATTTTATTAACTCACTGGCTCAGGAAGTACAGATAGAAACTAGCTAAATCTGGGCAAAGCGTCTCTTATGAAAGTTTTTTGCAGATTGTCCCTGTTTTTAAATAAACTGAACATGAGGGGTAACATTACACTGCAAAAACACAATCTTAATTTTTGTCTAGTTTCTACAGCAAATATCAAAGTACACTTGAAAAAAAGTAACTTAAAGGTATAGAAAGATGTAGCAACTTGTTTTAAGTCAATAAATATTAATATAAAAAGTCCAGGATGTTATTTCACTTGTAACCTGGGAAAATGTCTTAATTCAAAATAATCAACCAGTTGAAGTAGCACTTTTTAATTTTAAGGAATTGACAGAAAACAAGTTCTTATTTCTTGCTGAAAAGCTATTTATGAGTTAGTTTATTCTTATTTCAAATATTCTACAATGTTTTCACTAGAAACTGGACAAAAACTACTTAAAGAGGCAGGGTGTCCATGTCTTTTAGAATATAGTTTTGTTTTAATTAGTAAAATGAAGAAAAAGAAAAAAACACACATATATATATATAACAAATCACTACAAAATGTCAGTGTTTAATAGGTGGACTCAATGCTATTCCAATTCTTTCACATGGAATAAATTTGTAACTCTTGCGTTATTATTGATTATAGTAGCAATAATTCCACATTAAAGCCTCCTAAGCTGTAATATTCAGGCCTTTTGCTGAATAATTGTACATCAAGCGATAATATATTTCAATTAAACGTGTCAGTTAAAACATCTGGATTATAAATGGTTGAGCAAACACTAACAAACCTTCAGAAAGACCTGAAAATAAGTGTTACCTGAACATTCCTGTGCAGTCTTGTTTATATTACCCAATTATCTTGTTTTTCTTTCTGTGTTGGACATTCTTTAACTATGCTGCTTATAAATAGACAAGATTATATAAGATTATTGTTTAGCATGGTGGCTCAGTTGTGCACGTTACAGCCCCACTTAGCTGTAGGTCACTGAATAAACATCTTCGTCGCACGGAGCAAACCAATTAAGTTATGAAGCCTGTGATTTTGAATTCCAAGTTAATTAGCTGCTGGTTTGCCTCTCAGTCCTGCTGAATTATTGTACAGCGGTGGCTGTCCTAATCATCACAGCACATAAACAGGTTTGTTGTTTTTATGTTGACTCGCTCAAATATAGAGGACTTCCGGCGCGATTAAAAAGAACCAAATTTAACCGGGTGGAACTTACCGTCTCGCTTAGGCCTATAAATTTCATACGGCTGGTTGATGAAATCTTCCTTTGTTGGTCCCGGTGTGCAAGTCTTGTTGAAAAAGCTTTTATGTCCCTCTTATGGGTCGTCACAGAAGGATTAAATTGCAGGCTCCACATCGGTCATAAATCTGAGACAGGTGTGGAATGGGACCAAAAGGAAGAGCCATCAATAAAAATAAGGATGGCCATTTGTTGTCAGGCAGGAGGCGAGGGAATAAGCAGGTTGTCAGAGAAATGGTGCTGGCCTTTATGTTTTAAGAAAAAATAAACTTCATATTGACTTGTATGTAAATAAGTGACCTTTTGTCTTCAAGTGAAAAATGGGGCATTCAAGCAAACAGCTGTATACTGTTCTTCTGAGAAAAAAGCATAACTTTTTTCTTTCTACACTTGGTTACACAATCCAAATGTATTGCTACAAACTATTCAGAGAATTGTCTACATATTTCTTTAGTCGGTTTTTTACTTGGTTTTGAGCACTTCTAGTAATAAGGAAAAAACTAACTTATTATTCAAGGTTACTGTTTAACATCTGGAATTAGCATTTCAGCCAACAACAAAGAGACTGTGGTTGCTGCTCCACATATAGCAAACCCCCCAATTCCCACATGTATCCTTAAGTACCACTAATGGCAATTTTACTGTGTAAGAGACGTGGTGGTGTGCTGCAGCTGAGCACGGCTCAACAGGAGTGAGCTGTGTGGTAGACGCAGCCGTCTTAGCTTTAGCATTGACATCCAGGATGACTAAAACGCAGTTTGGCACATTTTTTAACGACTTGATCATTTCTTAGCTCAGTTTCTGAACTGAGTTTTTTTCTTTTTTGTTAGAAGTTTTCAAATTAACTTCATGGGGAAAAAACTGAACTTAGCTTTGCTTGAAGTTACCCTTTAGCATCATATTCAGAATTAGCATTTCAGTTAACAACCTCTACAAGTCCCCTGTGTTACACCGAAACTAATAGTGGCTACTGCCTTAGCTTTAGCTGGAATAACTGAGATAGTTTGGTGTTTTATAAGAACTTTGACAGAGATTAGTGAGAGCAGAGGAAGGGCTGATGGGCTGTTTGTTCTGACGAACCATGCAGGTTGTGTGAGCTCTCGTTCTCAAGTTATAGCTGGTAACGCAAAGAAAGTTGAGGTGTAACTAGATTTGAAGAACCTTTAGTCTAAGTTGTGGAGGCGTCTGTTTATATTTAGGCTTGTGACTCTGTGTGGATCAGAGAAAATCCATAATTTGTGCAAATTTATTCACATTTAAGAAGCTGGTATAGTTGTTACACCCTAAAAAAAAAACTAGCCAAACATTAGTTGAACATTCCTGCAGTTGAACAGATGTAAACTTGTTACCAGAACTGTAAACAACTTACTTAAAAAAAATAAAATAAATGAACATATGTTCAGAGGATAGCATAATAAGATGGGTACATTCACTGGCGATGAAATGAAACAATGTCAAGCTTCAAAAACACGTTTGGGAGCAAAATGAGTGTCTTAAAGCGATAATGAATATATTCCCCCTGTGGTGCCACCATAGGAAAAAAGGGCAACCAGCTGCTACAAAACCTTCTCAGATGTTTCTATGTTTGGAGCTTCATGCTTTTTTGTCACACCTTGAAATGATTGCAGCAACACTGAGCTGCATATATCCTCCATCTGTAAAAACATGTCTTCCAGAGAGACCTCAACCTGCGTTTTACATGTCGTTCTCACACCTTTACAGCCTGTTCTCTCACTGCAGTAATTTTCACTCAATGCCTAATAAAGCAAAACGGAAAAGATTTGACAAATTTCTTAAAACCTTGAGGTTTGTACAAATTGCACGGTTATTTGTAATGCATGTCTGTGCATGCACACGCATTTAGTGTGTGCTTTTCTTCACGGTATCCATTTGGACTTTGCATAAGTATGTATGAACGCTTGTCTGCATGCTTATGGGAATAAAATAGAATACACTTTATTGTCCCCTGAGGAAATTTGTCATGGAGTCAAGGGTGTGTAGTGCGTAGTAGCAGCTGTGCAGAGAATAAAGACGTAAAATAAATTTTAAAAAAGCCAAGAAAAAAGACTTGGACAACGTGGAGTAACTTCAGTAACTGTTTAAAATTGACTTTAGAGATTCTGTAACCACCAGATGGGGGGGAAAATGGAAGTCCACCAACAAAACTTTCTAGGAAAGCAAGGAAATGTCTAAGTTTGAAAGGTTGGAAAAATTGCTAGAAAAAAAGTTATATTTGCAATCTCCAAAATTTTCTAGAAAAACATTCAAATTTAAGTTTCAAAAATAAAAAAAATGTATCTTGATTTCTGAGTTCTGGTAAATTTCCTAATTTCAAACTCAAAAAATTCCACATTTTTTCATTTTCCCAGCAAAGTTTTGACTCTTTGAGCTACAAAATTTGCTACTTTTATTTATTTATTTTTTTTTATTTTTAGAATTTTTAATTTTTTTTATCTATCTACAATGGCCTTAATGTTTGAACATACTTTCCAGAATTTTTTTAGCTAATCAAACTACAGATATTTTACTATCCTATTCTAAATTCCTGCCTTGTTTTCTTGTCTCTGGGATCTGAATCATCCGTTACTGTAACAGATGTAATAAAACAGCTTTGGTTCACTCTTGTATTAAAGTTGATGAAGCAGTAAAGAACATTTTTAAAACCACGTCCTGAACTCACTGTGAAGTTTACCAGAAAAAACCCTGCCCCATATTTTCCAGGCTGCACATGCTTGCAGTGCTTGCAGCTAATCAGTGCCCAGTTCAGTGAAGGTCTCAGCATATTTTAGTTGCCACATTTACCCCTTTTAAGCCCTGTGGACTTTGCTTGTCAAAATTTTTGCGCTCCTCATTATTCCTGTCCTCGGATGTGCGACGTTTTTACGGTGCAGAATTCCCCATTAAGCTGCCCTCATTTGGATTTCTTATTTTTTAGGACCTTGTGTCCGTGTAAGGGCTAACCAGTCGTCACTAATAGTCTCTGTTGCTAAAATCCTGCTCTGATAAGTGTGGTGTTTTTGAACCAAACCCATAAGTCTATCCTCAGCAATGGTTTGCCGATGATTTTAATTAAAATAGAAACCGGGAAGAGAGTGGCATGTGGTCAAGATGAGATTCCTCTTCAGGTAGACCAAACGAAGCATCAAACAAAACAATTTTACATCCGAAAGGCTGCAATTAGAAACCCTTTCAACAAAATATACCTTCGAGCAAAAATGCCTAGGGGGCCAGAGTATGATGAGACAGCCCTTTCTTTGATTTTCAAGAGTTTTAGTTCACGTCAGCACTGGGATAATGAAAAAAAAAGAATATAAAATGAGGAATAAATTACTTCCAAGTACTGACGCTGAGTACTTAAAGTTTTGTCCCCTGGAACAATTTATTGAAAGTCTCACCACAGATGTATGCACAGCCAAGCCAACTCGATTTGCCAGCAGTGGTTGTATCCATCCATCTGTTTTCTGTTCCCAAGAAATCTGTCCCAGGAGGCAGCTGGAGAATATCCCAGCAGTCAAAGTGTGGAGACGTGGAAAACACCCAGGAAAACAGATTCCACACCGAGGCGCCAACTGAGACGAGCTGAAAAACCAGAACTACGAGTGGGGCACTTGATTTATTGTTTACAAGAATCAGGGCGATTTGAAAGGTGGTATTTGGGTGGAAAACCTCTTTTGGACTTCTTGAACATCAAAATGTGATTATATGCTGACTCAGGTACGGGTCAGCTCCCAATATTAAGGCGGAAAAGAATAGAAATGTGATCTTGTCCCACAGTGGAGAATCTGATGCAGATATTAATACCATCCATCTTTATTCCTGACCGTATTTTCAAACTGCATGCTTCTATTTTACTTTTAACTTTCTGCTGGTGCACCTGAATTTTCCCCAGATCTATTCAGTCTATTTCTATCATTGTTTATTATTTATTTTCCATTATATTCATAATTCCTAATTGCAATTTCTGAACCATTTGAAAAGTTTGTTGCATATTATTTTCATGTGTGAACAACCTGCTGTTTTTATGTTTTCTTTATTATTTATCTTAAATAGGTTGTTATGCTCCTCATGTTACTGACTGGCCAAATTAAAGTCGCTGTTTTTACATGATTAATATTGTGAAGCTATTGGTGTATTTAAAAGTGCTGTAGTGATGCAGAATTAACACATTTGTAATTCTGTACATTTGTCTTTGTTTTATTTATTTTTATTTTATTTTTTAATGTTTTATATCAATCCAACAATGTTTTTATTGTTTGCTTCAGATTATCGGCTGATTCCAAACATCAGATATCGGTATCGGAAAAAAGTGGATTGGTGCAACTGCTGTGGATAAAAAAAATATATATATTTACAAGAAATATTAATAATTTAGCAGATAACATCAGATAAACACTTCTGATTGATTTAAAGAATTAAAGCATGGAGTGGAAGACATTGTCCAAAATTTAACATTTAAAGCTCGTGGATTTTTCCTGTTTTTTTGAGATGTCAGAAAAAGTTTTACACTGAGTGGAGTTGCCCCTCCCCCACCAATTGCTGTGCACTACAGGTTAGCAGACAGATAAAATGCAACTGTCCTTCCTGCACTAATAACAGACACATTCAACTTTTTGGGAATATATCCTGGCATTAAACATCATGGACAGTCAGTGTGGAAACTAAAGGACGACCACCTTACACTGTAAGACTGCAGCTAAAATTGCCAAGTTATTTGCAGCTTGTCTGCTAAGATAGCCGACCAGTTAGCCCACTTAATGCCAACTTTTTATATCTGTGCTGCTAGATAAAGTCCTGAACTGCAAAAGTTTCATTTTGATGTCAAAATCCAAATGAGGAGCTGTTGGAATAACTTTTAATTAAAAGCAATCAGTTTTACACTTTGTATGTATTCTGTAAAGCCGTGGTATTCATGTATTTTTACTTTGAGTTAATTTTTCTTACACCAGACTTCAAAGAGGTGAAAGAATCCTTGTGAGGAGTAAGAAATGAACTGGTTGGAGACCAGAAGAGAATCTGTTCTGGTTCTTCTTGCACCGGGTTGGTTTTGGAGCCGTGGATGAATTTTTGTGTGGTGAACTCTTACACTCTGATGTAAACCAGAAAGAAAACTTTCCAGAGATGCTATTTGTGCTTCTGATTAAATTCAGCACATTTCTTTATATTATTGCGTTTAGATGTGTGCTGTAAATGAGTTTTATTTAAATATTACACTGTTTGGACTTATTTTGCATACATTTTGATCCATGCAAGACAAATGTGAATACATTAGTTTCCTTACTGCAGACTTCCACTGTTTCTGTATTCAAATGAGCTTGCATGTATTAAATAGTTTGAAAGCTTGAGGAAAAAAATAGACTCTTTAGTTTGCAGTAGCACCAGCCACCAGGACGTGCAGGAATGCAGACTCGGCATTTATTTCTACACATGCTGCAGAACAAAAGAAACTTTGCTGGTTCTCATTAATCCAAAAAAGAACAGGTAGTGTATTACAATAATAATCTGTTTTCCCCTTATGTTTAGTTTTCTAAATTTATAAATCCCCGTTCGTCCTGGATTAATACTGTATACACTTGAAACAGAAGCAGATGCACGCAGTCGGAAGACGAGCGCAGTGTTTGGAGATTAGATTTGAAATGCATCAACATAAATTTAGACATTAACTTGGAAGTTGTAATAAAACTGAGCCCTCCCACCTCACTGCTGGAGCATGACTCGATATCGACTTTTTGAGGTGTATTGATATGTTTTCAAAGGAGATGAAGGATGAGATGATTCTTCTTCATAGCCCATCTTTCATTGTGGATTTATAGCAGCCTGACTTCGACCTACATTCAGAAGAAGAAGCAAATGGAAATCACTGCCCTGCAGTTTTTAGAAAAGATGGAATGACTGGGGGAAGAAGGTGTTTGTCATCTTGTGTGGTTTCAAAAAGTGTCACAGAATCTATGATTTTATTAATGAAACCGGCTAAATATGAAGATGCTGGAAAGTTACAGCTGCTGCTTTCAGCTTCTTTTTTGCAACTTATTTCTTTTCACATTTTATAATAATATAACAAAGTAACTGCTTGGAGGACACAACATTTAGTAATAGGATTTATTTACTTCCCATTATTAAAAATAGGAGCCTACATTACATTACACTTTTTTAAAAGTTCTCCCACTCCTTTAAACTTTACTTTTTATTTCTCTACTTTACAACCTCCAGCTTGGTCAGTCATACATTTTATGATGAATAATGATGTAGTAGGTCATAAATGTGAAGTGCAAAAGAAGATTCATGCTTCAGTGCTTTTTTTCTTTGTAAAAATATAGGCCCAATTTATGTATTGTTGTAAAGTTTGCTTTATTATGATGTGCCTAAATAAAATCCAGACAACCATAATGCTTTTTACATCAGCATATTATGACCACTGTAGGCAGAAAAGTTACATTTATCCCAAAAAGAAAAACCCTAGAAAATACCTGAAATTTCCTATTTTTGAAAGTTGATAATTTACTAGAAAAAAATTGCGCTTTGACTGAAGAACAGAGTGTTTACAAAATATATATAGATTAAGACATTCCACAAGGCTTTATGCTCGACTCAGGTGGCTTTTGGCTTTTCCAAAAAACTTGGACATTTTTCAGACATTCCTTTTTTTTTTTTTAGCAAATTTGAAACTTCTCTACTTTTTCTAGAAAATGTGAGTTTTTTTGACAGGAATGTACTTTATTATTATTATTATTATTTACAATGACCCTACCACGCCATCATACGTTTTAAAAACTGAAAATTTCAAACACTAAAGTTGGTTTTTCATGGTCCAGCTATCTTTTGTTCAGTTTTTTCTTTTCTTAATTGAAAATTGAAACATCAAAAGAAACAAATTTTCATTTTTCATTTCCATTTCAGAATAAAAAATACATGAATGCTTTTTGTATGTCTGACTTGATTTTGAAATCAAAAGTCAAACATTTATAAAAGTCTGTAAGTTTTGTTCAGTTTTTTAAAATTGAAAGTCACACAATAAGATAAATAACAAAATACTTATTTCATAATTTTTTCATGTGAATTAAAAAAAATACCACAAATTAGTGCTTTCTTTGTATTTGTGACTTTATCTTCAAGTCAAAAATCAAACATTTATAAAACACCTTTCAACCTCGTTTGATTTGAAAGAATTAGAAGTAGCACTGGGGTTTTTTTATTTCCACAAAATGGACAAAAATCCACTCTAAATCTAATTTATTTTCTTGCATATAAGTGCTTCAATATTAGTCATGCACAAGGACGTGGTTAAGAAGTGGACTCGAGCAGCACTGAAAATCCTGTTTGCAGTTCGGCGATAGTTCCATTTTGTTACCTCCTAAAATGGTTCTGTTCGGTCTGAAAACCCAAATGAATGTTTCGACATTTCTTAGTGGGAAGAAACCAGTAAGGCGAGTAAATTTGATCCAACTGTTGCCAAACATCTGCTGTTCCCACTTGTTCTTTTTGGCACAAGTTGCAGGCAGACCAGTTGAACCAAGACACCAGTACAGTGTGTGTCCCCATCACTTCGCCCTCCACCTCAATCCTTCTCCAGTACAAGTCTTTCATTTAGTCTGCTGTCAGAACTGACAAAATTACCACCCAGTTAGCAGCTTGAATTATGTTTCAGTGGCTAGCACTAATTAGTGCTTATTTAGCTTTTCTAATTACAGTTGGCAGTGATGCATATAATGTGATGCTCTAGAAATGGGTATAATTTGCACTGTTGCACATAGAAATCAGCTAATTTTCTTTTTTTAAATGCCAAATGGCAGACTATTTAAATTTTGGTGCTCTTAGTAATAGCATCAACCCTAAATGTATAATCGGCAACAATAGTCAGTTGCTTATGGAGCCGTTTTTAGCAGCTGTTATCGTTACTAATCCTCTTCTGTCTGACTTTATTAGTCACCCGCATCATTACTGTTAAACTGTGGCCCCCTCCTCTTTCCAACAGTGTTTGAATTTATGAGTAATGTGAGATATTTGTTTCTACGCAGCTATTTAGCAATCAAATTAACCCCTGTACTTTGACTGGGCCAATGCAGCAGCTTCAGATTTGTTGTTGTGCTGGAGATTTGTCTGTTTGGGACCACTGACCTGTTGGTGACCCAGTTTGGGTTAAGCTCCTGCTGACAGACAGATGGCTTCATATTTCACTCTCGTTTGTGCTCATATGTTTGGTGATGCCTATCGACCATCTCCACATCGGAACAATGGCCATGTTTCATTCAAGGTGTTTTTCTTTTTTTATGTGGATTTTGAAACATTAGAACATTGGGAATGGTTGAGGGAAGTGGCAAAATGGGGAATTTCTTGCTTGTGGTGGTTTTTGGCTTTTCTGAGAGTTTATGTGCAACGAGAAAAATGAAACGTAAACATTAGAACTAATAAGTTCCGACATAACTATCTTTCCTATCTAGTGGTGGGCCTGAGCATGAAAGTTGGAAAAATTTCAACTTTCGTGCAACTTTCAACTTTCAATGGTTGGCATAAAGATCAATACTACCAAACTGCAGCAGGAGGAGGACTATCCTCCTCCTTGCATCACTCAAGGCTGGGATGCAGTGGAGGAGCCAGGAGTTGATTTAATGGATTATTTTCCATCTTTCACAGTTTATTTTTAAACATTGATTGGAAAAATCTCAAGGCCATCCACAATTTTGACAATTACAATTTAAATATTGGAGTACTTGGTGCAGATATTTTCAACTTTATGCATGGATAACATTGCAGAGGTAACCAAATCAATCAAAAGTAATTTTAGAATCTCGTCTGAATATTATCTCTGATCTGATTCTGAACTAAAAGCTTCTCGCTATCGGGGAGCCGACGGCACGTTGAAGAGTTATGGACACTTCGGAGCTGGTCTGGTGCAGGAGGAGTCCATCCTCCCTCGTTCAGAGAGTCTAGTAACTTCTGGTCGCTTCAACTTGAGAGATGTTCCCTCATTTCAAAACTTTGGTTGAAGTTTCTGGTAATTCCAGGGTCCATTGTGGATTCAGCCTGGAGAAAAATATATTTTTTCATTTTGTATATCTAAAATATTCAAAAGAAAATGTCACCTGGGAAGCTAGAAAAACTGACGTCAATGCTACTTGACGCACTATTGGTTGGCATTGACCTTCATTTTCCTTGACACAGACAGTGGAGATAATGAGATGGTTTCATATGGCATATTGAGGCATATTTGATTTTTGATCTACTAAAATATGCAGTTTTTATAGAGAGTCTCAGGTTTTTGTGAATTTTATCCAGTCACAGGCGGTCAGGGTCTCCAACCTCTGCGAAAACCGAAGGTTCACTGTAGTTTGGATTCTGGATGTGCATCGTACTTGTTTTATAAAATGCTTCAAGATCACATTTGTTGTGCATTTGCCCTCTGAATATAAACTGGTTCCAATTAAAGACTAAAGTTGCATCAATCTGCATTCAGAATCCATACAAATGTTTTTTTTTTTTTTTTTTTTAATGTGTCTGGCACTCGTTCAGTGGAAAGTAAACAAAAGAAGAAAAAAACAGTGGAAATCCTTTCGGTGGACATCTGACGGCTGCATGGTCAGCGCACATGTGGGTGGGGGAAAAAAAAAAGAAAGCCCTCTGCAGCTGAATCCCTCTGCTTGACTTGCAGCCAGTGGGATCTTTGCTCCATGTGATTCTCTTGCCCCAAATTTCCCATCAATCTCCACCGCAGCTATCCTCTTTAGGCTGAGTGCCAAAAGATTTAAACATTCAGAATAATGAACCGTAATGGCATGTAAGGAGGACTGTGTGTAATATACACTCATGTTGCTTGGATCATTACAGCTGCGTGTGTGTCTGGCTGGAAAGCGGGTCAGAGGGTAATACTTTCTGCATACACAATCGTTAAAGTGTTGCCAAGCTTATGAGGCTGGGTCGACAGATGATTCAGTCACACATCCCGAAGTATGAACTCCTCTGGCAATATCATCATCTGCCACAAAGTTTCTCTTACATCATACTCGTATACTGGGACTCTTCAGCTAGCTCCCACCCCGACTCTCAAATGCTCCAAGTATAGCTTCTCCAGTCTTCAGTAACTCTCTCTGCTTTTTCCCCATCTGATCTTCTCCTTCCTGTTAGAGGCTGCAGTCAGATACAGAAATTACTACTTCAATAGGTCCAGAGAGGCACTTCTGCCACTGAGCGGAGAGCAAATTTAATGTGTCACTCTTAGCCCACACCATGTGGGTCACTGAATGGACCTGATGTTTAGAAACTGCTTTCCATTTACTGCATCTCTTAAAGGGCCAGTATTATGCACTTTCCTGCCACATAGTGCCATTCTGTAGTACAACATAGTAACTGTTACCTTCAGTTGCTATAAAATACGACGTATATCAAAAATTTCTTAAAAATTTGTTGTAATTTAACATCTTGAAATTTAGTCTCTTTTTAAAGCTCTTTCTGACATTCAGCCTTCAGGAAGTGATCACAACATCACTCCTATTAGCTCTTTAGCAACATTTATACCAGTGTTTCACTAAGTAGCTCATACAATGAGCTCAGCAGATCCACCAGGTGTTTTGCTAATTGTTGCTGGCTAGTCTGCAGGAGCTGAGTGGAGGAGTCGGAGGGAAGAGCTGCTTTGTGAGGCGGAAGCTTAGAAACTGCAGCTAAGAGGAGGAGCTGCGCCTCGAAGGCGGAGCTTGGTCCACCCAGGTGTTTTGCACAGTGGTTGCCATAAAGATTAAAGTATTTCTCAAACATGCATGAAAGAATCAAAGCAATGAGGAAATGATGTTACAACATGATATAAAGCTAAAAAAAAAAGTAGACTTTACACAATGCTGCTTCTTCCAAGCTCAGCAGGTTGAAGTAGCTCAGTTATTAGTTCTGATTCATTCTTTTTTTTATATAGATTAATCTTTTTTTGGAAAGATATTCCCTTTGGCTTGGATGCTGTACAGCTGGAAAGATTTGTGCTGCTCTTTAACTTTTGGAAAGTTGTGTAGCCATAGCAAAAAGGTATTGGCTGATTAACATCTGATAAGTTTGAATAACCTTCAGCTCTGGCAGCCAGAACGTTATTCTCTTAAAGCTGGCCCTGTTCTGCATCTCTGTTCAAGTTCAGGAACATTTCCTGTGACTTTACAGTTTTGTGTTGCATCAGTATTCAACATTTTTCAACCAAGTCCTACATTTGGCATCCTGTGGTAATTCAGCAGCAGATAAGGTCCTGCACAAACATCATGAACCAGCTTTGAACCAAAAACATACCCACTAAATCCAACACACATCAACCTTTTTTTTAGATTTGTTTTATGATTGGATTTTCTATTTAGTATCTAAATAGAAGATACTTTATTGGTTTCAAATAAAGCCCAGTTTCTGAGTGCACTGAATTCCATTTGCTATTTTTAAAATGAAGAAACTAATCTGAGATGTTCAGTAACAAATTTGCTCTGCATTATTTTACATCAGTTATTGTAAAATAGGAAAACGGTGACTCCAGTACCGCTTTATGTAGTTGGATGCTATATTCTGTTTTAACTTCCTGGGCAAAACAAGTTGAATATTCTCAGTTGCTAAGCTAATTAGCCTTGGTCACCAAGCCAACTACACTAGTACTTTGTATTGCCTTGTTGCTGAAAATGTGCTATATAAATAAAATTACCTTTACTATTGGTCATACAAGCAGATCGGTCAGTAAACATGTTGACACAATATTTTAAATGGTAATATTATGTAGGTGGAAGAGATAAAAACCCACAAAAGTGCAAATAAAAAGGTTATTAGCCAATATGACTGTTTAAAATTGCAATATATTCAAAGTTAGACTAACTTTAGAGGTCATCTGAATATCCATCTCTGTCTCTCTGTGTCTGAATCTATTTGATATTGCAAGTCTAATTGTTGGGCTAAGCCACTTTAATCTATTATTTGTGATTAAAAGCACAGAGCAAAGCATTTGTCTCCACTCTAGCAACAAATCATTAATAAATATTGAACAGTGTTGTGATGAAATTAGAGATGAAATATAAAGTAGTGATGTACGTAGCAGCAGAGATATTGGATTTTTAACTTGAGGTTTGAACTTCTTGCTTTTCAAGGTTGAATCCCGAATTAGAATCACTGAAAGGAAACGTTCAGCATTTCTGAATGAATGTTCTGTCAAATTATTATGAGCTTCTAAGAACTTACATCAAGTAGATATTTCTCCTCGATGTCGTTATATAGCATAAATCAAGTTTATTACCTCCTAAGTGCTGAAGCTATTGGCTCTTCATATATGATGAGCATCATCATATGTATGCAAAATTATGAGGACTTGCTTTGTTTTTTTAGATGGTAACATGGATACCACATCAGTACACTAATATTTACTTTTTTATCTGTTTACAGCTGCAGGATGTAGCTGGTATAAAAATGTTTAAAACTGTCACTATGTTGTCATAGTAAAATGTGAGACAGATAAAATGTGTAAACATCAAACTCATCTGCCTTCTCCCTGTACTAAATGCAGAAATACACACCTCAGTCACAGGTAGAAGCAGGGTTTTCAATCATTCTAGTGTACATGCTGCTCACCTCCTCCCCTTTGCTCTCTGCTATGCTACAGCTTCACCTCAATAGCAAATATGTCAAGAATGCTAAGGCTAGTTAGCATAGCCAAAAATGATGGCATATAGACAGTTTTCTTGTAACTGTAAGTTGTTTCTCCACCATTAGCACATTGAGCAGCGCATACACAAGCATGATTTACAGTTCTAAGACCCTCCTTCTGTCTCTGATTGGTGGTTTCTGACCAGGACCAGACTGTAATCTAAAGAGTGCAATAGCAGCACTGGGAGGTGGTTATTTTTTTATTTTTATTTTTAAAAAAATCTCTCATACTATACTGTCACAAAATGACAATATATGTAAAAACATATATTTTTTTTAAGTTACTGCAGCTTTAAGAAATGTTTTAAAAATGCTGAAATATCTACATATATATACTATTTTTTCTCTGACTTGGAAATTAAAAATGTCAACTTCTCAGAGTATATGGAACGTAGATCTACTCCTGAGTAGGTGAAACGGTGCTCATCTTTTGTTGTTGTTAGCTTCACGGCTAACTGTGTCCCTGACGGTGCATTTCTGGCACCTTATCTAAACTCTGTTGGTACTTGACAGCCTGTTTTGAACTTATTAATGTGCCATCGCTACAATTATGATGAGCTAAATCCTCTCTATTAAGACTGTCCCAACAAAGATCGGAGCATCTCCAAATGCTGGTCATATGTGGAAGAATCAGTCAATTATTTTGAAGCAGTGCAGCGGTCCAGGATTAAGGACTTAGAAGTGCAACAGACATCAGCCTCTGCCTCTCTCCCTGCTTTGCCCTCAGAGACTTGCACAAACAGCACGGCTTGTCAGGGCTGATTGCAGTGGCACTGGGGCAGATAAGTCAGTCTTACTATTATCCTGTGTAAGCCAGGACTGCCAAATTACAACTTTAGCCGTAAACCCCCACAGAGTTTGCTTACGAATGTCCTAAGCCACATCAGTGAATAAGAAATCCTGGTAAAAAGACTGATAGCCAAGGTTTTAGAGGGGACCAAAACAAGTGGGTCTGATGGGATGCATTTTGTTCAGGCTGCTGCAGTCTCTTCTACCTTTTTATTGCTTTTGGCACCCTTCCCCTGCTCATAAGTATGATGTTCTTACAGCTTTGCAAGGACCGTAATTTAAAGTTATTTCCACCATACCATCGATTCTCTCTCGGCTTTGATGCCGTGTGCGTCTGGTTACAGTGGCATAGACGGGTTGTGGCACTGGAGCATTAGCATGTATGGATTTCTTTGTCTCGTCTGTAGATGCAGGGACAATTTCTCCACAGAAGATTTAAAAGATAACAGTAGTGAAGCTTCATGGGGTAAATTAAATGGGGCAACGTGAAGCAGTAACCTTTAGGATGTATTGGTAGGCTGTACAACAGTGCCTTGCAGAACTATTTAATCACATTACAGCTGGAAAACCTTAAAGGTGACCTATTCTACTTCCTTGAACAGATCAGGATAGATTTATGGACTATAAAAAAACATGTTCATTACATTTTTGCACAAACTCCATCTTGAATAACAAGATTTCAGTCGACTCAGTTCTGTCTACCCTGAGCTCCTTTCAGAATGAGCTGTTTTAGGGCGTCTTGTCACTTTAAATCCAAATAAGCTGCTGCTGGCCACGCCCCCAACTCAACATGTACACTTGCACATGAAAATGACTCCAAACAGATGTATAACTATACAACCGTATTTGAAAAGCATCAGTAGAGCCTCCTGCACAACCAACAAGAATGCATCAAGTTGTTCCTGAAACACTTGTCTCTTCCAGCAGCCATTGTACACTGCATACAGCAGTAATACCAGCTGACCAAACATCCTTAAGTTCCATTTGGGTTGCCAGGTCCCAAATGTGACTTAACTGGGAAGTTTATGAAATTGCTTATTTACCAGACACCAAAAGACATTAACTTATTGCCAAAAAGCAACTGAGGTTTTTTTAGAAGCAGCAAAAACCCCAATGGAAGCATAAAAAATGTGCAAATTGTGAATTTTGCATCATTGGTTCCCTTTAAAGTATTTTAGTGGAATTTTATTTGACATAAAGTGATGTATATCTGTGAAGTGAACACTAACGGGGCTTTTTCTAACTATTTTTAAAAATAAAAGCTTAAAATTCATGGTAAGTATTTGTCTCCAGGCCCCAGGAGTTCACACTTTATGGATCCATCTTTCACTGCAATTACAGCTGAAAGTCTTTTGGAGTTTG
Source organism: Poecilia formosa (assembly GCF_000485575.1). Taxonomy (NCBI): domain Eukaryota; kingdom Metazoa; phylum Chordata; class Actinopteri; order Cyprinodontiformes; family Poeciliidae; genus Poecilia; species Poecilia formosa. The sequence continues at coordinate 417,047 of NW_006800011.1, read as the reverse complement.
TCTCATCCAGTTGGAAGATGACATTTTCCCAAACCAGTTCAAGCTCAGTCTGATTAAATGGAACGTGAATCCCGATGGCCCGGTCCAACCGGGCCTTGGAGTGGACCATTCCAACACATAATTATATTTTGATCTAAACCACTCCCTTATTAAGCCCATGGCAAACTTTAGATGGGACTTTTTATGTTTTTTTTCTCCCATCAGTGGCATTATGTTTAATTTTTTCCATCAAGGTCAATTTTGTAGAGTCCATAAGAAATGCGTGGTGATTTTAAGGCCTCAGTTGAGGCTCTCTGAGCTGCTACATAATTAAAAGCCTCTTGGCACAGAGTGTCAGTTTAAATAGATGGCCATAACTTGGTAGATTTATAGTAGTTCAAGGTAACTAGAACTAGCTGTAAATGACAAGAATGAATATTCTTCTCATGGTTCATCACATTAACACTGAAATAAATTCACAGCTGCAGCAGGTTCTGGTTCCCCTTCATTCATTGTATTTTGACTTTTTATATGCAGAAGTCAAATTATTCACTAGCTACCATGTCCATTAGGTCTTCAGAGAGTATGCAGCATTTTTATATTTAATTTTTTAAATAATTCCTAATTTTCTGGGGATTTTTTTCTTAGCATTTCTTTCTTGAGGCCAAATTTCCCAAACAGCTGCTACTTTTCATATTTTAAGTTTTCCTAATTGGAAAATAAAAAAGACCATGTTGTAATCACAATAATCTTTTTAAAGCACTGAGGTTACGCAAGTTCAGAAAATCTTTTTTTCCCTTCTAAAGCTGCAAAAACACGAGGAAAGGCTCCAGCAACAACAACATTGATGTGTAAAAAAGCTTTAATATATTAGTTTGCTGTGATGATGAGTTTCCAGTTTATATTGAACAATATAACAGTTTCTATTGAACAATATAATTTAAATAGTTTAAGTAATAGTTTAAACTATTACTTTCAATATAATTGAAAGTAATAGTTAAATAATGCTTTTGCAATGTTTTTTCTTCTAATCGTTACAGATGAAATCTTTCATTCACTCCAAACAGAATGCCTTTAAATGAGCTGTTCTTTCTTCTTGTTCATCATGTCAAAACCAACAACTTTTAGGTTAAAGTTCTGTAAAATGACCTCCAATCACAATTTTATTTAAATGTGGTCACACTTTAAGTTTTGGAAGATTTCAAGTCCTGGTTTGAACTTCTCTGCAGCTTTTGCTCTGACCTGACTGCTGTGTTTTTGTCTTCTTGATGCCGTTTGTTCTCAAACGGACCTCTGAGGTTCAGTTCAGTTCAAAATTATCCCCAGAGGGGCAATTTAAAAGGCCCGAAAGTCAAACGTAGAAGAAAACTGTCCACTTTTAAACTACGAATCAAATGTGGAAAAAGTTCAAGTCTTAAGAAGAGTTTACCAGGGCTGGACATTTATCGCATCTTTATCATTCATCATGAAGAACTTTGATTTTTGTTGTCACAATAAATTCCAATTAATGAAGCTTAAAACTTCCCAAAACTGTCCGCATGGTCAGGATTGTAGGTTTTATTCCTTGTTTTCACTGTTTGTTCAATGAGAGTCATTAAAGTTGCAGTTTAGTGATACAGATCACACTTTTTTATACGACTGGTGTCATAAGGTAGCGCATTACGATTGGTATGGATTTCTGTTTCATCCCATCACAGCCATACAGTTACCCTAACCCTAGTTTATCACTATAGTACCACAAAATATCCTGAAATCTCCCACTCCTACACAGTTTCTGGTTAATTTAGCATCAAAGTCCATGTATTTAGACCATTTCTAATGTTTCTCACCTGATACTTTCTCTGTCATTAGTGTTTTCCTTTTTTTACCCTCCTTTATCCCATTATATCTCCTAACATTCCTTTGCTCCCTACATTTACCCCTTGATTCAATTGCTCCACAACTTCTTACTGCTTGATTTATGACTTCTCCTGTACCATAAATTACTGGTGCACAAAGTTTTTTTTTCTTACCTTGCCCACGTACTGCGGGTCTGAGCCCATGTACTCCTCCAGGACAAAGAACTGGTTCCACACCCAGCCCCTCTTGACGCGCTGAAACGCAGCCGCCCCATTCCTCGTCGAGCCCACCGAGCTCCTGGCGCGCTCTCGCCCGCTCCTGCTCCGTCCCAGTGGGGATGAAGGTTTGTGTGAGGAAAAGACGGAACCCTCGTTGACAAGAATCCACAGGAACAGCAGCAGGCAGTTCCTTGTAAGCATTGGCGATTTGTGAGGTTCAGTTCCCCGAGTTGAAGTCCTTGTTGAGAACTGAGTTGCGGGGGGGAAACGGCTGCTGGCGATGAGTTGTGTGGATGAGTGAGGCGTGGAGTCGCAGCGTGCTTCAGGGCTGCAGACAGTGACTTCTCGATCTCATTACCTGAAAGAAAGAAAATCCGTTTTAAAATGGCTAATTTTTGCATCACCTGTACTGCAGACTAATAACACCTTATTAAAATAAAGAATAAGGGTAGTGCAGGATTGCCTCACCTCACACTCAGTCATAACATGCGGTGCTAATAGCTTCCTTTTCACAAACACCAATTGGTAATGGCTTTCTTTTTATAAATACCAATATCTTGGTGGCACTTAGCAGCCTTATATTCTTTCCCCCACTGCTCACCTGCATTAGTTTTTAACTGCTCAATGATAAATTATAGTGCTTTCACTCTCAAGCATAAAAGTAAGTGCTGTAATTATGTGCCCTGTGATAGATTACTTCTACGCCAGGCAGTTCTCATGGATACATGCTCTAATTAGCAAGAAAACTTGTCTCTGTGGGGAAAAACGGTGCCTTTATTTTCGCTGTCAATTACCGGCCACCACACACCGAGCTGCAGACCTGTCAATGTTGCAGCAATTCCTCACCATAGACTGGCTAAAAGTCAGCATTTTCAATGACACTTTAATGAGAGGGTTCTGATGCATGTCATGATTTCCTTCACTTCAGCTTGTCTTGGTATATTTCATCTAAAAACTGCAGGTAAAGAAGAAGAAAACTTCCTTCATAAACAGAATAAAACATGAAACAGAAGAAGACAAATGATGAAGCACAACAGGGTGCATGTATCAAAATGACATGAGCACTGACTGAAATGTCACCGGATAGGAGCATGCTCACAGAGATCTCTAAGATATGTTGCTTTTCCTGAGAAGTCGGCCCTTATAAGGGGCGCAGCTTGGCAATAAAGGGCAACTGCAGATTGGCTCTGCTTGGCATTTTGACATGCATGTGGGAATCTGTGTACATCACACAAAAATAACTAAAAAGCAAAAGTTTTTTTCAAAGTATGGCCAGGCGAAAGCTTTGTACGATCCCAGTTGGTATGACAGTTTAATTACATTATATGTAAATATTCATAGATATTTGAGTTTGAAAAAACTACATTTTAAACAAACCCTTTGATCTGTGTTTTGTAATTGTTTCCTCTGGGTGCATTTGGTTGTGGTACCTCAAGTCATTTACCCTCTTTTGTTTGTATGTCTTGGTTCCTTTGCTAAGAACAATATTGTTAATTTCTATGCAGATGATACCAAACTGTATGTTTTTAAAAAACCTGCAAATTTTCAAATCAGTTACGCCGATTTGACAATTCAATAACTTTCTAAAAATCTGACAGCTGTCCGGTTTTTGGCAGTTGGAGATCAGATCATCTTTATTGTTGATTTAGTCACTAAAATCCTCGTTTTGTCGCTTTGAAACTTTTTTAAAAAGTGCCATATCGAGGAAACGGGCAGCTCAAAGAGCTGCACATGACAACGTAAAACAAACAAGACTTTGCAGTGGCATAATTAATGAAAGTAATGAAAAGTTTAAATGCACATTAAAATTAATGATGTCCCAATTATTAATCAAAGGCAGCCCTCAGTAAATGGTGTGTTGGCAGGGATTTAAAGGAACTCGGTGCTTCAGCATTTTTGCAGTTTGTTCCAGATCAGAGAAGCTGAATGTGGGTTTCATATGTTTGGTACGTTTCTGTTTGAACAGGAGTAGAAGGAAATGAACACTTATTTAATCTGATCCCTTATCTCAACTTAATAAAATATATCACTTAAAGCCATGTTGTAATATTCACGTGCCTGTTCATTATGTTGTGCAAAAGAGCCAGCAAATAAATAACATGGGCAAAATGCTTAGAAACCAATTCATAACAAAACAAGAACATCTATTACTATTATTAGTAATAAAAGTAATAATGCCAATTGTAAATAACACCTATACATTCTTCTTAATCTGTGTTGTATAACAATCATTGAAATTTAATAAAGTATTAACTGAAGTGACTTTTTCTAAAGAGAAAAACAGCTGCTGTATTATCAGTGTGGTTTTAGCAGTTGGTTCTCCAAGCGGCTGTTAGCGCCTCGTTTCCATTCGTTTACTACATTGTCAACACCAAAGCGTTCAGCTCTGGCCTTGTTACACGAGACGCCATTGTTCTAGAAACAAGTGACTGGAACAGCAGCCGGTGGGAAGAAAGGAGCAAACGATCCACGTAAAGCTCTACGAATCTGTACAGTAATGGAAGAAAGCGTCTAATTTCATAAACGGAGCCCTCATTGACATCATTGTCTTTGATTAATTATACAGACTTGGAACACCGGCTTCAGAGGTAGATTACTCCTCCAAGGTTATCTTGTGCAACCAGATCCATTTATCCGCTGTCACCACACTCCCTTTAAAGAGCAGAAACTGATCTGCAAAGTTCCCCAATATGAAATTGGCAGGAACCGCCTTGACACGGGTCAGACATGCCTCTGCCGCAGGTTAGTCCTCATTTAGCTCCAACATAATGGAAAATGACTGTTCCCATAATTCCTGCAGAATCACGCCTCTGCCACTGTTCGGTCCTGAGAGAGGGCCCCATGCATATTTTATGAGATGAGCTCATTAGCATATGTCGGGCTTTCGGGTGCGAGCCTTGACCTGTGTGTCTGCTTCACGTAGCACGACGAGCGCAGCAGGCTGACGGGGGCCCTCGCACATCACCTTCAATAATCAAAGAACATATGGCCGGCCGATCTGCCGGTGCAGATTACCACCCACGAGAAACTCCCACAGAAAGTTATTAGTTGTCAAGGCAGCCATAAACATGACAAACAAATCAGCAGGCATTGACTTTTGCAGCGGAGGGGAAGGAATGAGTCATGAGGATCAAGTTTTTGTTTTGCATACACTTTTATATCCTAACCTTTTATTTCCCCCTCTGCTTTAATAGCTTCATTGTTTTGCACTGGCGTTATTATTATTATTGTTATTCAGGGACATGAGCAAAGGTGTCGACGTTTTAACAGGGTTATGAACTGACCCAGTCGCGAGTCGGAGACGAATTTTAAATGGCGTCTGAAAACATGCATCAGAATAGTGCAGCTTTTCTCCTATAGAGCGTCAGAATTAATATGGAAATTAACTTCACACTGATTCATGAGGAATTTACATTTTAAATTAGTTAAACCATTGTACAGCTCCAGACTGCGACTTTCTTTTAATATATGCTTTATGTTTTCTGGGTTTAGTGTGCTTATTTAACACAATGAAATGCATGCAAGCACAATAAGAAGCAGCATAATGCAGGGAGGGAAGCAGAAGGTTCAAGTTATGTAAAACCTAAACAGAAAATATTGGTAAGAATATAAAATACATGGAGATCACGGTAAAGAATATCTACTGAAGACAAAAAATAATCCTAAACCAGAGAAAAGTGACGGATGGTTTGGGAATTTTTCTTTTATTTGGATTCAATAAGGACAAATTAAAATAAATATATTTTTATATTATAAATGTATAATAAAAAGCAGTTGTTTTAATGTTTTCTCCAAGTCAGTTTATGATAAAGAAATAATCTGAGAATATTGTAGAAAACAGCTGATTTATGTCTGATGTTTAGTGTGTGCTTTTAAGTTTATTTTTTTCTATTCAGGATAAAATATACATTATTACTTTACGTAATAAATGAACTTTAAACCATGAACTGAATTCCTTTAGTGAATTTGAACATGACTGAACATTTTCACCTCTAAAGTAAACGTAACAGATCTGATCATCTCTCTGGGACATTAGTTATTTAATGGTTAAAAATCCATCTAAACCATTAACATCAGAGTTTTACCTTGTATGCTTATTTTTGTTTTTATTTATTTGTCTGGTTTTTGTTTTGGCTTCCTGATGTTTGCCAATCTCCAGTTGGCACTGCTCTAGTTTTCCTGCTCCACCACCTGCTGCCCAGTTTGCCTCGTTCAGTTCGCCTGCTTCCCTCACCGGGTCTCTTCCCGTTATGCAGAGTAATGCTGTAGAGATGTTTTGTTTCTGAAATAAACTCATATGTTGTTTTTTTTTAAGTAACATTATTTTTACAGCATGTTTTGTGCTGCGTATGCGCATCTCAGTGTTTTGTAAAACGGAGGTAAAGTAGGAGATTTCAAACAGAAATAAGCCATAGCTCCACTTACTGTACTCATCATTTAATGGTGTTTCGATAAATTAAGTATTTTAATTTAGCTTTGGTATAATTTCTTCTTGGAAAGCCTTCACACTAACATAACTGTTAAAACTTCTGCAGTGTTGAAACAAAATGTACCAAAACAAATTACATTAATGTGAAAAAGTAAACTAAGTCATTAACTAACTGAATTATTGTAAAGTAAGGACTTTTATCAAAACTCTTTATCTTTTATCAAGTTTTCTTGACGTGTACGAAGATGTTTGCACTAGAAAGTAGACTGAGGATACTTGATAAAAATCCTCACTTTACAATAATAATTTAATATTTCTGAAAAATAACTAGTTCCTCTAGCAGATTATTACATTTAACTTCCCACCCTCCCATGCAATGACTGAATTTTTCACCACTACTAAGGAATTAACTTTACACAATCTCCGATCTTGCTGAAAAGTTACTTGTAAGTTTTGTCTTATTTCAATTTTGCTAAGACGTTTGCACTAGAAAGTAGACGAGAAACACTTGGTAAGAGTTGGTTTTTGCAGTGTAGGTTGGAGAAATACTGACGGCAGCACTGAAGCTGGTTCACTAATGACCAGTTATCAGAGAGACTAACAATAGACCAGTCCTAAAACATAATTCTCAGCATTTATTTCCACAGAATAAATCACTTGGCACTGAAACATTTTATGATCGTGACAAAAACGGCGACGTGCGCCGAAGCCTCTGCGGTGAGGTCTGTTAATCGGGTAAATATCAGCAGACGCCGTCTCCACACAGCTCAGACAGGGGGAGACGGTAATAACACTCAAACCCCTGAGGAGGCAAGTGGGAGGAAAAAATAAGTGTAGGTGGGGAAAAAACAAAGTAATGAAAATGGGAATATCATCACAGCTGGCCAGTAGAGCAGAATTATCAGATCACAACTCGTGTAGGTTAAAGCACAACCAAAGCCTCAAACAGGGAAGAAATGGCTTTAATTTTTCAGATATGTGCTCATATTTGCATTTTTATGTACACAATGTAAAGTGTAGATGCTGTGCAAAAGGACCCGTTCTCCTTAGGCTTTTCACATAAGCGCTACATAAGAATAACAAACTTGAATATTTATTTTTTTGGTGTTAGACTAACAGATTGTAGTGAATGTATGTAAAGTGTGTGGAAGAGGAAACAGGTTTTTCTTACGCTAAGAATAAAAATACAGCCCAGGACTCCTTATGAAACTTACTATTGGGTCATATTTTAATTCAATAGAAGATATTTATACTTTTGCATGTGTTTATCTTCAGTGGCATCGATTCTGGATCAGGCAGACCTGACTTTACTGCCTTTTCCAGAACGCTGCTGCTGGCGTTCTGACGAAAACCAGGAAGATGGAGCTCATCAGCCAGTTCTACAGTCCTACACCGACTCCCTGGAGCGCAGAGAGTAGACTTTAAAATACTCTTAGTTTATAAATCACTGCTTGGCACCAAAGAAAATCTACCTTCCAGACTTCAGGTATTCTGGTGCTGGTCCACTCTGCATCCCCAGAACCAGAACCATTGAACAACATACATTCACTTGATTGAATTTGATGAAATGTAATGTTTACTGGTTGCTTCATAACCGGTGGCTGATGTTTTTCAGTGTAATGCACTTTGAACTGCCTTGTTCCTGAAATGTTCTATGTGCTAAACTTGAATTGATTTATTCCTAAATCAATGCCCCCATTGTCCCACAGTTTAACATTTTTTGGCTGCATAAGAAAACTAATTAAAAAGTTTGCTGACAGTTTGTCTCTTCCAGGAGAACAAATCTATTTAGTACTTGTCCAAAACCATCTGTGTTCTTCGAAGTTTGGGAATTACTTAGTGGTCTGGCTACCAGCCCAGATCCACCCCGGTGGAAAACCAATAAAACAAGTTTCAGTCATAAATATTATGATCTAAACAAGATTAAGTACTACTTTTTAACCATCATTTCTACCCGTTTTGTAAAAATACTTTTTTTTAAATTGTCAAACCATAGAATCATTTGAACAGCAGGCTGACATGTTCTTTTAATGGTGACAAATGAAAACCAGTCCTGGTCCCAAGACTATTTGTGTGATAAATGCTCTTTGATGCTTCTTATAGTGCAACGTCTGCAAAACAAGGAAGTCTGTACAAGAGAGAAGAACACTTTGCAGGGGTGCTTTAGTAGTTTTTAAAGGAAACAGAATTGGAAGTACAGTTTTAAGTTACTTTGAGTCAGAGAGTGATTGCTGCTGCTGCCTCCATTGTTTTCAGAGTAAACACAGCAGCAGAATTCATTGCACAAAGAGGCAGGATAGCTGCACCTCTATCGAATAAGTCTGGCTCTCTGCCCACTGCTGCTGACTTCATGATGGTTCAACTTCTTCTAAAGGTTTGCTATCACTTCTAATAAACTCCTGTGCTTCATGGTGTTGCAGTTCTGTTCATCTTCACAACAACAGGCTCTACTCTGCAGCTTCTTGTTTGCATGCACAGGGTGAGTGAACTTCAGTTTTGACACCTGACGTGTCAAATTAAAGGAGTTATGTTGCTGCTTCTAGGTTGAAAAGTCAGATATAAAAGTTAACATTCCTAACAGCTTCGATCTTTCTCTACCGTATTTGGATATGTGTAAATCTTAATATCAGTTTTAATAAAAATGAGAATTTCAAGGAATATAAACAAAAAGAACTGAAGAAAAGGTTTGGTAAAATGGAACAAAAAGGCCAATTTTTGTTGAGGAATAAATTTGGACAACCTCACATTTTCACTTGAAATGGCTAAAGTTTATGCTTAAGCTTTCTGGAGACTTCAGAGGGAAGATTGCATCAGCTTACGAATCGGGTGAGGGATTTATACGGGTTTCAACAGAATCTGAACTGGCAATCTTGGTGTATGGAGAATAGGCTGCAGGTGGTGGTGCACATTTAAACAGCTCCCAGCATGCACAAAAGACTAGTAACTAGTTACTTTTACTCAGTTACTTGATTAACTTTTTGAGAAAACATACTTTTAGGAGTAGTTTTGCTTCATTGTTCTTCTTACTTTCACTGATATTGTTAGTAAAACTTCTGCCTGCCGTGACTTCAAATGCAAATGCAAAAAATAACATGTTATTGGAGTCCTTTCACACGGCTAAAATGTTCATGTTTTGACCCCAAATAATTTGGAGTTTGACGGATTGACTCTTTTGTTTTCATATTTTTGCCTGTTTCCAGTGTCCCACCACCAGCTGTCGGACATCTTTCATGTCGTCCTTGGCGTCAGAAGTTTTTGACAGAAACAAATATTCAGAGTCAGGAGAGATGCCTGATCTCATAGAGAAGCAGTGAAAGACAGGCAGCTACTCAGATGAAATGAAACAGCACTGTTGCCCCAAGGCAGCTGTGCAGCACTGCGGGTGCACAGGCAGCGGCTGTCATCCAGTCACACCATCTTAAAGCCCGCTTTTACAACCAATTTTTGACCCGAGCTTCTTGAAAACCTTCTCCCTTAACCCATTAAGATGGATACAGTGTTTCTACGCATCTCCCTCTCAAAGTTGCGTGCTTCTCCCCCATAAGCCTGTCACATCTTTTGTGCCTCGCAGTCGGCGTGTTTAATATTGGCCAATAAAAGGGCAAAGTCAATAAAAAAAAACATGAATGCTGAAGATCTGATCTCTTGAATAGGTTTTATTGTATCAGATATGCCTTGTTTCCTCAAAGGCAAAGACATTAAGTGGCGACTCATGACTTCTCTGTATGCACAACTACGAGGTTCCCAGTGATGTCTAGCGCTCATAAACAATATAATTAACTTGGTTCTGCCTCAGAAACCGTTAAAAATACCCAGAATTTATTCATGTCCAGTCTTATTTTCCAGCAGCACTGTTTTGGTACACCTGTCTACAGGAGTGTAAAACACACTGCTGGAGGAATAAATTAATGCCAGACGTGTTTTTGTTTGAACAAAATTCAAGTTGGAAGAGGTAGAAGAGCAGTAGAGGTCAAAAATGTGATTGGGATTACAGAAAGCTCACGAGATGAGTTGATCCACTGGAACAAGTCCATGAAAAATGAAAAGGAAAAGATTTTAATCTTCACTTTTTATTTTCATTGTATACAAGTTTCAAAAATCAAACTGTTGAATAAATTGGTTTGGGTTTGTGATCTTAAAATCTGCTGCAGTTTTGAAAAGTGGTACCAGAAATAGCATTTAGGTTTGCATAAATAGATTAAAGGCTGAGCAAATCATTTTTATAAGTGTTTGGTTGACTAGTTGATGAAATGTATGGAGCCAGAAGTCATGCTAATGTCATGACTTTAGTTGCTTTGTGTACTGGTTGGTTTCTGCTTTCCCCCGTTAAAAAACAAATGTGATGTTTTTGAAAAGTCTGAGTTGTGTAAATTATATTTCAGTTCAGGTTTGGCCATTATCTTACTTTTTGGACAATAAAAATAAAGCTTAGAGTCAGATGCTAACTTTAGCATCATCAGCTAGCTTAGCCGTATTCTAACTGCACCTGGATTATTGCTTAATAATATTATGCACAACGATTTTGTAAGGTTAAAAAATTATTTAACACATTTTTATTATATATAAAAACATGAATTTTACAGAATATTATTGATAAATTGTTAAAATATAAAAGATTCCCTGCGTAGAACTGCCCATAGCACCATATGAGTTTGTTTTGGTTTTTTCTTTTATGTTTTTTTTTTCCTCCAAATCTTGTCGAAGGAGTAATAAAAATCTGAGAAAATTCATGTACTCCACTGGCCTCCGTCTTTTCTTCTAAACATGTTTGAAGTTGTTGCTTCTGTTTTAGATTAAATTATTTATCTTGGAACAAAGCTTGCAAGCAGTAAAAAAAAATAATCCTGCAATCTTATATATATCAGAACTAAATGAAGTTTGATTTTTATTCAATTTTTTCAGTTATTTCATCTCTGTGTTTCCATAGCACAAAGATTAGTCATTTCAGTCTCTACATTATAGCCTCGTAAATGAAAAGCTAAACTGAAAATATATTTCATATTTTTTAAGGCAAATGCGTGACATGTAGTCTCAGTTCACACCATAACCCTGAATGGAGACAAGCGGTGGAAAATAAAGATTTGGTTGCTCGAAGCAGCACCAGGGTAACTGAGAGTCTTCTGTTTGACACTCATTATCCGAATCTGGAAAAAAATCCCTAAGTGGCCACCTGGCTACTTCCCGCCTGTTCCTTCCAGCTAGCAGTAAGAAGGATCGGGCGCATCGGTCAGTCTTCTTTTTGTGCAGCAGCTTTGAAGTTCTCATTGGACGACCACCACCCAGAAATTGTGGGCTCCTGCTGCAAAGCAGAATGTTAAAAAGGAGCCGTGAGCCCGCCTTCCCTCATTGCTGTTCTGAAAACCCCAATTCTGGCACAAAAAGCAGACCTCATATTGAATAATCGCCGTCCAAACTGTGTGACTCCATTCTGCAGAAAAACCATCAACACACTGTTAGTCATCCACCAGAAACTCTAAACGATGTATTTATTGACTTTACCGCAGCACTTGTTAGTGTTTGAACCAGACTGGTCTTACTTCCTCCACCTGCACATTTAAAGGATAGGTCAGTGGTCGTGTTGAGAGCTTCTGAGCAGTCAGTGTCTTGCAAGTGGTGGGTAACATTTAGCATCTTCACTTTAATGAAAAAGAAAATATAAGAGCTAACAGCTACTCAGAGTAAGGGCAAGAAAAACAAACAGTGTTATATTTTATTTTTTCTTTTTTTTTAACCTTTTGGTAGTTTTCTTCAGATGTATATCAAAACATGCTTAAAAAATGTATCGTGCAGTATATTGCACTCCATTAATTTTAATGATTTTATACTTGTTTCCTTTTTTATTAACCGTTATAATTGTATTTAACAAAAATATGTGTAGTTAAGTCATTTTATTGTTTTGTTTACACTTTATATGTTTTTAGCCACTGCTTTCATAGTCTTTAACGAATCCACATGATTCTACCTAAACAGCAGTCTAACAATAACTTCACGGCTAAACATAGCCTGTCTTTCTTTTGACTAGATGTTTACCACTGAATATTTTCTAGAAGTATTATGACTGTATGTGAGCTCATCATCCAGGTCATTAAATATAAAAATAAGACAGTCCATCCAACAAGTAAAATTTACCGTGCATCTGGTTTTGCTCACATCCGTACTGCAATAACAATTGAAATTTGAAACATACAATACCAATGGTTAGTTGCAGCTATATACATTGGAGATTTAAAAGCAGTCATATGCTGCAGACTGTCACTACCACCACTGCAGCATTCTAGAGATGTACAAGTTTTTGAGCTTTAAAAAAGTTATTTGTAACTTGAGTCTTATTTATAATTGTCCCCTCTCTGTCTGATTTTGAGGATACTCTGTTATTGGAGACAATTAGATCAGTGAGAATGTCATCTGTGGCGGAGCGTACCATCCCATTTCGCCGTACTGTTACCAGGCAATCAGCTTCTCCTGTAAAGGCAGCTAATCAGTGGGAGTCATTGCCTGATGATGTGAGGAGCTGCAGCTCTTTGCAACTTTTCGAAACTAACTTGAAAATTGTGTTAACTTCTCAGATATGTAATCATTAACTATGTGTGTGTGTAGTGTGACAACTTGTAGTGTTATATTTTCTGTCGCCCATTTTTTCGAATTAGCTCACGCTATAATCTGGTGCTGCACATCAGATGGTGGCATTTATGTTTGCTCTACAGTGTCCTTCTCTAAATGTAATTTATTACTTACTAATTCCAATAGTGTGGATGAAAAACATCCAAAGATTGATTGCAAAAGCACACAACTTTTCTCTGAGCTGCTAGTCAGAAGGGCGTCTTCATTTGGGAAAACCCAAAACCAGCTAGTTTTCCTCACAGTGAGGAAAGATGTTCATGTTTTCCTCTGATTCTTATCTGCAATGAGTGAAAATGGAAATATGGATGAACGAACTGAACACTTGAGTCTTGATTTATTCAGATTTAAATATGTTGAGCTGTAAAAATGGGTAATTCCAGTTATATCGAAGTAAAAGTTTCCTTGGGTAAAAAGGCATTCACAGCAGTACAGTAATTTAAGTTGAAGAAATCACATAATAGATGTAAGATATAGATTTCATCAGTTGCCTTTACTCTGCCAAGGAAATCCTTTCATCACTGATTCCTCTGAGATGGTATATCACCTTGACTATAATCTTAGGGTGATAAAAAATAAATTAGCCGTGTGTCCTACTGAACGAAGGCTGCCTCTGTGCTAAAAATTGAACTTTTCCCCCACTGAAGATATGGGAAGCTTAGCTTTAGAGACAAAACTGGCCTGCGGCAATAAAGAAAACCTACACTGGCTCAGCTCTCCCCAGAGTGAAAATGTCTGAATCCCCTGCCAACAAAATCTATGATGCAATAGATTTTGCTACAATGAAAGGTTATAATTAAAGGCCGTGATCCGAATGCGGAGTCTTCTCGGGGAATCTCGACACAGGAAGATGATCGGAGCGCACTCTTTCAAATGTTCGATAGATGGAAAATACCTCTAATGGCGGAAGAGAGCAGAACTGACAAAGGGGTCGTGTTGTTTGAATACGGACTGCTGCTGTTCTCGGCGTCACAGAGAGCGAACGAACACACAACCAGAAGAAACGTCACTGCAGAGACCTGTCAGCAGTCTGGCTGTAGGAAAAGCAACAAGCCAAACTGAACTTTGCCTCACCTGTTTTTTACTGACTTTGTGTTGAAAACTCAGACGACGCCTTGGCTCACACCGCTTCTGATTGAGTTTTGAACCCTGCTGCTGTGTTACAGGGCATGCCAATAAATTCTGCTGAAGGCAGCGCAAACCATTGACAGATAAGGTTATGGCAGGAGCGAGATGACGAGGCATCATCAGGGAAGTGGTCACTATGGATATGCTCTAATGGAGAACGACAGCGGTCTGTGAAAACGGCCTGATCTGACGCTTCTGCAGGAGGATTCACGGCTCTGTGGGATATTAAATCATGTTTCTCCAGTAAACATCGATAACTTACAACCTTGAAATCTTTTGTTCTTGGATAAACTAATATTATGAGAACCGAGGTGTTTCAATAAAGAATATCCTTGAGTAAACGTTTTTCATATTCATACAGCTTGTTTTTTTCAGCCTACAAATGTGACAAATGATGTAAGTAAAAGAGCAATGCACTTATTGAAATATTAAATCTCATCATCAAAGACTTGGAGAGTCTGACACTAAGCTGTACTTTGCTTTAAATAGAAAACACATTTCCTATAATCATTGTACTAGACAGGCGGGGACAGGTGATTATTCTTCTTTCTTGAACAGGTTAGGATAAAACTATTCAATCATGTTTGTTAAATTTTTTGGCACAAAATTATTCTTTCGGTTTTGAGAATGAGCTGTCCAGGGCCTCTTGCCACTTTAAATCCAGATGAGATGCTGGTGGTCACGCCTCTTAGCTCAATGTTTACATTCACACATGAAAATAGCTGCAAACAGATGTGCAGTTATATAACCATACATCTTTGAAAAGCAGAGGTGGAGCCTCCTGCGCAGCCAACAATAATGCAGCAAGTGGTTTCTGGATGGCAAATCAACAACAAAACGCTTGTCTTTTCCAGCAGCCATTGTACAGCGCACACAGAGGTAAAACCAGCTGAACAAACATGCTAGAGCTTCACTTGAGTTGCTAGGTAATGCTTTGGGCTTCACTACGGTTGCTAGGAAACAGGGCTGATTTGTGATGTTACATTCCAAAGGTTTATGAAACGGCTCATTTTTCAGACACCAAGAAACATCAACTTGTTGGCATAAAATTACTTTTAAAAAAAATGTATTTATTTATTTAAGCACTTGGATGTTTTTAGAAGCAGTAGAGAGCCAAATGGAAGTACATAAGATCGCTTCATGTGATCGTGTTCTTGAAAATAATCTGTTTTAATCTAAAATGTAAATGTTTTTTTGTAACTGTGCTTTATTAAATATTTCCTTTGTGGGAATGTCTGCCCTTTAATAAGAGTCTTGGTAAGCGTAGCTCTTGTAAAAGTTCAACATAAAGAGAAGCTCTTTTCATGTCAGACCTTACGCCACGTCCAAGATGTACGAGTATGTTTTTGGACTGTCGTTTTTATTTTATTGAACAAGACGAGCAATAATGTGAAGCGTGACACTCATTTTAGGTTCAGCCTCCTTTATTCTGCTTCCTGTAAATGAAATCGGTTTCCTTCAGAAGTCACCAAATGAGTACAGACTTCCCCTGTGATTATTTTATTCTCAGTATAATTACAACTCTCTCTGAAGTCCAGTCAACGTCTCATGAAGATCAAAACCATACAGGTTGGGGAAAATGCTGAAGACGTTTGCAGCAGGTTTGTGCTCTAAAAATAGTATCAAATTTAAGTTTTTAATGGTGTACTACATCCTACTTTATGAGGCCGAATTTAATGTAGTATAAATTTTGCTGGCGATTCAGTGTGTGAACCTTGACTTCCTGCTACTGTGGTGCATCAAAGCGGAGGCAACGAATCAAAAACTCATTTTAAGTTTCTTACAATAAACTGGAAACTTGAAAGCCTTTTGCATCCAGATTTGGTCTGAATATTTCCTGATCCAGACCAAATAAAATCTCTATAGATGTGATGAATTAATTCTGCACATTTCTGCTACACCCGGCTGTTTGTCACCATAATGTCAAAGCGCCAAAAAAATGAGCATTTTGTACATTTTTCACTGTTTTGTTGCCATTTTATTTATTTAGTTTGCTCCAAAGTGGACATCTTGTATTGACAATTTTTTTTAATCTCTTTTTATGGCATGCATCTGTCATTTTAACAGCTAAATTGTAAACAAAAGCCAGTTGATCTGCTGCAAGTTTGAACCTCTTTAATCACAGCTGAATGCCTTTTGCCCATTATGGCTGCTTCCTTATTCTAATTACCCTGATTTAATAAGTGCATTTGCTTGCAGTGACAGACACGCATCCCAAACTGTTATGACTGTCATTACTCGGCTGCAGCATTTTTCAGCCAACACAGTTCCCATTTTTGCTTAATTAGACATTGCTAAATGTTAGCAGATAAAGCCTGGGTGAGCAAGTCGGCCTGCGTTCAGATTTACACCCGAGCCGAGCAGATGGCAGTAAATTAGAGATGAGAGAGAGAAGAAATGAAGTGGGGGAAGGAAAACAGTCACATCTACTTTTTCTTGCATAATACAACAAGTTTGTGTTTTATTTTTTTCTAATAAATGCTTGTGGAGATGGAGCCTGTCTTCCACTTCTCAACCTTTCGTCTCTTTTAATTTTTCTGCAGTGTTTTGATTCTGCACTAAGCTTAAACTATTGTGGAAAGCGGTAATTCAGCGTTTCCAGGAGCAGACTTCAAAGCAAAAGGAGTTGCTCTGTTAAACTTATCTACTCATTGCATCAAAAATCTCTAATGTGAAGGAAAGCTGTGAAAATATGCACTGAATAAATTTGTCAGCTGTTTCAGAGAAATAAAGGGACATTAGATTTTTTTAAATTGTGATTAGCAGTGGAAAGCTGAGTTAGGACATCATAATAGGTTAGGAGGCTACAGAATAGCTAACAGTTAAAACAAAGCAGGATTTCTACAAGGTCCTAAAAAGTAAAACTAACTTTTATAGCCTTACAAAATCTTAAGTGGACCCTAATTTTCAACAGCAGATTTTACACTTCATATTTTTTTTTTTCTTCCATTAGGTTTCTTTTTAGGAATGAACATTTAATGGTTCTATGACTCTCAGTTTTGTGTTTTTTTAAAAAAGGTTTAGTTTAACAGGGATTTGAACCTGAAGCTGAAACCATAATAACAGGAAGTTGACAGATTATAACTCTTTAGGTGTAAAAGCTCTGGAGTTGAAAAGCATCAGTTGGCACAGATTTAAAGTTTATATCTTATGTCACCTTTTTGTATTTCTAGACATAAGCTTTTCATTTAAATAATAGTTCCAGAATAAACTAGTTAAGCTTTTGTAACTGACTTTAAATGGGATAGTTAAAACATTTCCAGGTGAATGTCCAGGACTTCCACTGAGATGAGCTCCATTTCCAGTGCTGAAAACCAGTGCTATCCCAGAACCAGTTTACCGGGACAGCGGGGACCAGCAGCCAATCAAAACGCTGCAAACTCCAGATTTTATTTGATTGGTTAGCAGTCATGTTAAATGATAAAACTGTTAAACGAAGCATTTTGACAGCATTAAATTTGACAAAGATAATAAAACAAGCTTCCCTTATTTATGTAATTCATCAATAACCTTTAACCTTTCCGGTTTTAATACCACCAGCTGCAGGTGTGGATGAGAAATGAGCTGGTCATGTTTTTAGATTAAGAAGGTAAAATAAACCGGATTTGTTTTTGTGAGTTGTTCTCTTGAAAACAGAACAACCTCAGATTCAGATGCTGCCACAGCACATTTAAACAAAACTTATTCAATCTATTTCTCAAATGTTTTTCTGCATTTTCCTTGACTGAGGCCACCCCAACAACACCTTATCATTTGATTATCCGAGACATTTCGTAAAGATTGTCCATGCGCAGAGGGCTGGTGCTGCCTAATTAAGTGTCTGTGATGGTGTGCAGCTGACATTTTTTGCGACTGCAGAACGGTGAAGAACCGAAAACAAATTAGACCCACTTGGTATGCGCCATCGGCAAACAATGCGAGGCTCATGAATATGAAAATCAGCACTTGATGTTGTTTATGGTAAATACCACACGTAAATGACGGCGGATAAGTTTAGCATTTCAGGTCACATTTCCAACTTTTTAGAAGCTAATATTGTCAGATAAAAAATTTAAATTAAAGATGATTAAAGGGAAACAAATGGTCCGGCTAATTGACACGTTTATCATGCCGTTTTGTTTTCCACGGCGCCCAGCTGTTATTGTTTTAAACGTGATAGATTGGGATTCTGTTATACATCCTTTCATACAGATCCAGTCTAAGTGTTTAACTGCACAGTTTTATTCAAAATACATGCACATTAGTCTCTTTTTTTTCTCAGAACAAGATTCATCGCCATGGTCTTTCTATTACCACAGTAATCTAAATGCAAATTTTAACTGTCCCTTTTTTCCACCAAGATGATGCTTCTGGCACAGCATGAGCACTGGAATTGAGATGTGTTTTCCTGCTCCCATTCTAGCTCCGTTACATGGAAATTTAGCTCCGGATAAAAACTGCTTACCATGCCGACGTTTGTACAAAAAGAGGAAGTTGTAATTGAATAAGAAATATGCCTTTTAGTGAATCGTTAGATTTTCAAGGAGCGCTGACTTCTTTTTTTTATTTATTTATTTAATGATGGAAATAGTTTGTCATTTTCGAATAAACCTGTAATTCTAATCCACATGCATTAGATTAAAGTGGAATACAGAGGTTTTCCTAACAGTAAATGTCACTTTCTTTGCACTTTTAGTTTAGAAACACAGCTTGATTCCCCCAGCTGCCCTGCACACACTGATATGGATTGGTCGCAGTGAAAGGGCTTTATCACTGCTGCCTCCCTTCCTGCCCCATCATCAATTTTCCCTGCATGGGTATCGTCCTGAGTGACACCTGGTGAGTTGCTTTCTCCTATCTCCTCCTCCCTCTGCACTGTAAATACATCCACAGTGCAGCAGCCGGCCGCGCCTCTCCTCTCCTCCTGGCGTAATTGCAAACCGGAGTGCTGGTGGTCTCATATACCAATAACCTTCCTCTGCTGAGCTGTTCTCCATCGCTGTGCTGCTGGGTGGCTTTTTCTTAATCTGCGTATTAATCTGAATATCTGGAGTCAAAGTCACCAAGTCAAAAAGCAAGTAAGAAAAGGTTTAGGATCCATTCTGGATATGTTTAAATCTATATTACATAGAGAGAGGTTTTTTGAATTGGCGTTTAATTCAATTATATGGCATCATAAATATTTTCTTTTTGAAAACTCCACTCTGCTAGACTCTTAACTTCTTAAATTTTTTAGAATATTCTGGTTCTTGCATCAAATATTAGTTTTTGTCACATTTAAAGCTGCAGTATGTAACTTTTATAAAGAATACGTTTTTTTGCATATTTAACTCTCACTATATTGTGACAGGATGTTATGAGACAAAATTGAGCTTCTCTGCCTTCTCTCTGTGCTAACAGAAACAACCAATCAGAGCCAAAGGGCGGGTCTTAATGCTGTCAATCACCTTTCAATGTGGCGCTGAAATTTCTTACATTTTTTAACTTTTTTTTTTTTTTTGCCTTGAGATGACATTTGTTGTGAATTGGCACTATATAAGTAAACCAAGATGAAAACAAGTTTGGTTTTTTTTCGTCAGTCCACAGGAAAAGTTTTGGGAATAATCAAACAGGTTTTCTTGGCAAATTTCACAGGTGTCATTGTTGTTTTTACTGTTGTTTGGTTTTGGTGGGACATCATCTTTTTACAGAGGGACATGTTGGTTTGGTTTCCATATTCTGATGAGAACTTGTGCAGTTAATCCTTCAAATTAAGAGCTAACAAAACATCTAGTGTTTTTATTGACAACCTTGACACCAATCAGTCCAGCGGATATGAAAGCATCACTCCATCATTCTAACTGAACCAGTATGCATAGGGAGCTCAGGGAAAGGTAGACCACTGACTTCACAGTGGGAAACAGGATTTTCCACCAGTGGATAAACCCTTCGGAGGAGGGACTGGATGTGGTCCAATGTGCTGTGGAAGCAGCAAGCTGACTGAGTGTGGGCGAACTGAATCTCCTTAAAGACTGATGCTGGGCAGGAAAACCTTTGTGATGGTAGAGCTAACCTTCATTCTTCCAGTTAACTTGTTTTTTTTTTTGTAAAACAAGACGGCACATTTACAGCTACAAGTACAAACAGGATGTTGACCTAAAGTCTCTAAACCGAAAAAGTGAATTTAGTTTGGTTGTGTTGATCTGTTGGCCGCTGCTTGGTTAAAACCAAAAACGATTTTCATTATAACTACTGTTTGTGTAGTTTTATTTTGAAAAATATTAACTTCCGCCTGACTTCTTTCCACACGCCGATCATCTCTACTGCAATTACTAAAACTGAGCAACTAGCACAGTTAAACCCAAAACTTCCAGTTTTCAGCAACCTGCACCAGCAAATCACTTTGCTTATTCTTGGAGGATAAAGTCCAGTAATGCTGCATTCCAGTTACCTGGGAAATTGTAACTTCAAGCTGGGTTTGAGGTCCGAACCAAGGTAACGGCGTTCTAGTTGAGAAGTCAGAATTTTAACATGTCGGCGGTAGATGTTTGCAGTTTCTCTTGCAAACATTTTAAACTTTACTTTCCATAAACAAACGATTTTAATTTGTTCAGTTTATGGTTGCAGGCGCTACACGTGCACTCTATAAAATAAACGTATTCCCAGCACATCTTTCTACTATTGGTCCGAGCAGCAGCCATTTTGAAACACAAAGTCGGCCTCACAAGTTCTAACTCGGGGTAGTCAGAGTTCCTCCCACTTTCAGATTGGGAAATCAGACTTTGGTGGTTGATTTTTCAAACTGGGAAGTCGGAATTTCCCAGTTTCATGTGTAGCATAAGTTGTTGTAGGTAACCAGGAAAAGCCGGTGTGGAGTTTTAGCTCTGAGTATCAATGAAGTGGAATGGATTATTTTGTGAATCAACAGAAATGGCGATCCTAGAGGTAATGTTTTATTGTAAATATGTGTGGAGGGGTTCAGCCTGACTAAATGGTAACCCTGATTACTAAGTGTGTCTCCCTTCCCAGGGTTTGCTGGATCTTCTGGTGTAATGATGATTCTTTGAGAGCCGGTCGGAACCGAGAGGAACAGCTTCTGGTTTCACATACGTTTTATTCCTATTCCTACGTGCCGTTTGCTTTCACTATACTACTATCAACATGGAATAATTCAAAACAAGGCTGCTTTTTTCCATTAATAACTTCAAAGAAAACATATTGCTGCACAACAATATTCATGACCGTTAAGTAAAAATAAGTCCAGAAGACAGATGGTGAGAAATTTTCTTACCAACACCTGGATTATGTCATATGTTTCGTCAACAACAAGTTAGTTTCATGTTTTTTTGTTCTGTTTATGAAATGACACATTTACTTTTAGATTAGTTCCTTGAACTCAGAAATTGTTTCACCAGAGCATTTTATTAACTTTTCAAGTGTTAAACCACTTGAAGTTGCAACAACTCTTTGCTAACTTGAAGTTATTCCAGTGAAAAAATAACATTCACTTGATTTGCTAGAACCTCTTGTATTTCTGCATTGCAACATGGATGCTTTTCACCTGAGGGAACCACAATAGATTTATTTTAAGTTTGAGCTTTTCTAAAAAGTCTCCACATCATTGGTCACATCTCTGACCTGCTATTCCTTCTTTCTTTTGTTTTGCCAACAATAAAAATCTAATCTTCCTCTTACAAGAGAATTTCTAATTTTTTGCCTACAAACATCTTCATATTAATTAAAAAACATCTTTCAATGTGCTGCAACTAAGCTACTTCATGGAAAACCTCTCATTTAAAATTGAAGCTATTCCTTTGAGCATTCAGAAATTCTTTGATGTTGAGAAAGTCAGGAGTTTATTTAAAGGTCAAAGCAAAATGCCAAAAGCTGGACACTTATGAAAAAGTCAAAGCAGCAAGAAAAAAGAAAAGTGACAGTTTGGATATTTTCTTTTCCCCAACAGTCTAAAAGATTCACAGGGAAGTTATTGTTAATAGAGAAGCTTTAAAAAACCTAAAAGCAAACCTGCAGTACAACTTTCAGAGCACCTTACTCAGACTTCGTGATTATTATGCCATTATCAAGGCGAGGACACTAATGAAGACTTTCTGTTTTACATCAGCTGTGCAGTTTTAATTTGATACAAGAAGACACTAAATGACAATTGTCATCTGATTAGATCTGTTGAGCGCCAAATTGCTACACTTCATTAAACTCCTTAATAAAATTTGCATATGTCTGATCATTTCAAAGAAACTGAAAATGTGGAAATCGTGACAGTAGAACTTCAGAATATGCTTGTTTTTTAATACAGAGGTCTGCCTGGTGTTCAGAGATTAGCTGCTCATTTTTAATAGTTCAACCACCAATGCATACCTTAATATGCACCATGAAAATCTACAGTATTTCTTACAGCCAATCAGCACCAAGGAAAATGCATGGTGCTTCAGGATTGGCTGCTTTGAAAATGCCAGCCAATAGAGTGTCAACTAGCATTGAGCAAAGATAATTCAGCTTCCAAAGCTGCATTTTCTGTTCAAACATTATATGCAAATAATCCATAAATAGGCTAATTTTCCACAAACAGGTTGGGCTCTATTGTAGATACTAAAATACAGTAATTTATCAATTTTAATAGTCAGTTTTGTATAGCAATTATGTTTTGGTTCCATTTAAATAACCGTAGAGTCATTTTTTGGATACAATTTCATTGATATTTTAACTGTGACATGTAAAAATGACTTTCAGTATTTTTGTATTTTTGTTCCATGTGAAACTTTGAAACCGTTTTTACAAAAAACAGTGAAAAATTCATAGCCAATCAAACTGAACTGGTGCCATCCATGCCTGCAGAAGGAAAGCACCTGAAGGGGGCAGGAGGGTCTCCGTTGGATGAAGCTAATTAGATGTTTTACACACACCGCTCTCTAATTGTGCTGTCTCTGTGTTGTTTTTGGATCTTTTAATGGGCTTTTAATGTCTCAGGCAATATTTTTGGCTCTTTGACCAGGCAGGTGTGCATTAATAGGAATTAAATAGCTTCTTCACACCACTTGTAAATCTAATAGAGAAATGTTGTGACACAAGTTGGAGTCTGTGACTGATGGTGTGTGTGACAGGGACCTTGTCAGCTGTAGTTTAATGAATCACACTTGTCCCACAACAATCCCTTGCCAGGACTCTCTCATTGTTGTATTCTTCCAGCCATTTAACAGTCTGGGAAATCAGCGGATAACATGATTACATCGCCCGGGGCTAGAAACAGCCAATGTTCCTGTTTTGTGCAATGGCCATTGTTGAATGCTGACAATCCAATAAAAATAGCCAAACAGTTGACAAATGATCGCCCGTGGGCCTGACAGCGCATTTTTCCTTCTTGCCTATCTTCCTCCCTCTGAGGCATTCTTTGCTAAAGCCCACTCAGTGGTTATTAGGACGGATAATGCAGAACACTGATAATAATCCTATTTGTTCAAGTTACAAATATCCTCAAATATGTTTCACATTTGAGTTGAGCAACCTGGTGTAAGGGCAGCAAACATTAACATGCGTGGTCATTGCTTTATGTTTTGAAAAATTATTCGCAAAAACGGTTAAGAAGCCAGAAGGAATTATCCTATTTGGACATGATTTAAATAATACGATCTGTAAGCAGCTGTCGTATCTTATGGATTTTGCGCCTGTTGCATAAACTGTTGCACTCCAGGCGGTATTAGATAGTTCATTAAAACTGGAGCTGCCATCTTTGGACCTTAAAGAGAAACAATCAAGAGTCAATTATTATGGTTAGAAACTGGTAATCAGGCCCAAAATGTGGGGGTAGTGATGGACTGAGACCTGAGCCTTCAGAGACGCATAAAGACAGTTACAAAGTCAGCCTTTTATGAAGAACATTTCTATGAATTAAGGATTAATGTCAAAGCAAGACCAAGAGAAAGTAATAGCACCAAAGTATATTGAATACCGATTATTGTTGAATCAGTGTTTCAGAGCATTTCTGGAGACCAAACATGGGGAAGCAGCGTTTATGTCTGCTGACTCTCATTAATTATGATAAACTCCAACCCTGAAACACTTCCAAGTATTATAAAAAAACATTTCAAGGACAATTCCTCTACCTGTTTAAAACTTGCTCGTTTGTTGCTAATCTAATGATCTCTAGTTTGCACAAATACCAAACTACGACCAAACTGGACCAATTTCTTCTTGGCACCTGACAGTTTGTCACATTGTGATATAAACTGTGTGGCATACATTTTCTTTTTCTCACAGCAGAAGATTTGGGAGAAACAAATTACTTAAAATCATCATGTCCAACATTTGTTTCTTATCTGCAAAAATCCAAATGGTGATCTCTCTAGTTTAAGGACAACTATCTTAACAGCGAATGAAATCTTAATAGCTTGTGTTGCTCTCAGTGTTTTTCTATTTGTAGTCACTCCTTGGTAAACGGAGGCAGAAAAGCATCGCCTTTGCCCTTAAATGCAGCAAGATCCATAGAGATAACGGAAGTCTACCAAGTTAAAAGGTGTCCGGACCCAATTTCCTGTTATGTAGTCTTTATATTGGGTGTTAATTTGAAATAAGGAGGTGTGGTGGTTAGATGAGATGAAGCAAATATTCATTACACAGATATGTTTTGTTCTTGACGACCTCT
Source organism: Poecilia formosa (assembly GCF_000485575.1). Lineage (NCBI taxonomy): Eukaryota > Metazoa > Chordata > Actinopteri > Cyprinodontiformes > Poeciliidae > Poecilia > Poecilia formosa. The sequence continues at coordinate 392,221 of NW_006800011.1, read as the reverse complement.
GCAGGGATATTTCTGAAATATAATATGTTGCGTATGTTTTTTAACTAGTTTAGTGCATGACTAAACCTAATGAAATGGCAGATGTAAAGCTATGGGATTTATGAAAGACAGCAGATGTTACCTTCTATTGCAGAGCTAAGATGGTTTACGATGATGCTAATGCATCATCGTAAACCATGCAGAAACATTTTCAGAGGCGGTCTCAAGTATTTGCAGATTTTAACCATTCGCGGGTGGTTGTGGTCACTAATCCACGCGAATACTTGAGATCTGCTGTTTAGTAATCCAGCTAAGTGGATATTATTTGGCCCTGACAGATTACTCTCTTCCTAGAAATAATTGACTTTGTTTTGACCCGCTGCCTCAAATGATAAAAGCTTGATCCGCTGAGTGCCCTGATCTGTCAGACATAAAATCTGTGTCCACTTTAATGATCATAAACTGTGATGGATGGCTTGGTAAACTGAGGGACTCTAATGTTGCTACTTGTGACCTTCGTCAAGCCTGTTGCAATAAAAACTATGCAGCCCCCTGAACAGATTTCTTCATATTCACATTTACAATTCAGGTTTGATCTTTGTCACACCTGACCTGATGCCACCAATCAATCACACCTGACACTTCCGAAACCTGGATGGTTGGTGTTGTTTTATTGCATGCTAGCAATACGACTCGGCCAACTCGTTCAGAGAAAAATGCCTAGAATACAAAATTAAACGATTCCAAAAGTGGAAAAAACGCTCATTGAGATAAAGTTGAAAAAATCTGTTCACAAGTTAAAGAATTTATTTGTTTGTTTATTTATTTATTTATTTAATGAACTGCAGTTGGTTGGTTGTTGCAGACAGCTGATTGTACAATTTTACCAAAAAGTCCAATTTGCAGTGGGAACTGATTAATCTACACCTTTTCTTTTTGCCCTGAGCAGAGATCTGACCTCAGTCAGTACACCATGCGTCCTCTATATCAGTGTTTCTCAACCCTGGTCCTCAGTGCCCCCCTGTCCTGCATGTTTTAGGTATTTCCCTTCTGCTACACACCTGAATTGTATCTCTGGGTGATTAACAGGCTTCTGCAGTACTTGATGGTCATGCAATCATTTGAATCAGCTGTTCTGGAATAGAGGCACATCTAAAACATGCAGAGCCGGGGGGCGCTGAGGACCAGGGTGGAGAAACACTGATCTATATGAAGCCAACTATGAGCAAATAAAAGGGGGCCGAACGCTGAGCCCTGTGGGACGCCACATGTGAAAGGGTTGAAGAGTTCCCAGAGAGCTAGTTTAGCCAAGTAGGATCTGAATCAACCCCAGTAAAAGGTGGGTTGGACACCCAAAACAGGAAGTCAGCCCTTAATAAACATTAATAACAATGTAGTTACATTTATTTGCTATGTTTCACGGTTCAGTTTGTTTAAATTTCACATTTTGTTGGACCTACTTACATTGGGTTAGCTGCATTGTATTATTTGTTGAAAATGGTTTGATTACATGCCTGCCAATCTTTTTATTAAAAAAATCCAATTTTATTTGAACAGTGGGGAAAATTAATTTCGAGAAAGGTCAGTTTAATTATGAAGCGACTCAAATCAATATGCTTTTATAGAGAGGCAAACAAAAGGACGATCAAATGAACGACTTTTTTTATTCATTTCATTTATGTCCTATCTGTTTTGTGTTAAATTGAATTTCCTCAATCCTCTAATCAATGCAGTAGTAAATAACAAGGATTGCGAGTAACTACACTGTAATCAGAACAGCACATTAGCATGTAGATTTATTACGCAGAAGCTTCGTAGTTTCACTGGGATTCTTAATTACTCCACATGACAAAGGACAAAGCTGTAGAATAAAGCGTTTTATTTCAGCACAGACCTCCAGATCTCGGTTTGATAACCTGGTGAAAAGGTTCACAGAGCTGAATTTCAGTCATTGGAGATGGATGTGCATCAGATAGCGAATCCACCGCCAGATGAGGAAGAAGACATCAGGATATTCTGTTACACGTTCCTTCTGTCGAGTCATCACCGATCATTGTTCAACGGTCATTGATATCGTCTTCCACCGGTCAATGTTTACTCGCACCCAGAACAAAAAGCTGCTGTAAAACCATTACTGGAGAACAAGAAATGCTTTTTAATATGTCCAGAAACTTTTCACCACATTTGTTGTGAATATTCTGGAATAGTTTGAAAAAACCCATTTTTGCCTGCTCTACATTTTTATAGATTTTCTATTATGTGCAGAGGCTTGAGTGTGAATAGCTAAACAAATGCCCCTTGAGCCTGAAAATCAATACGTTTCCCCAGCTGTAATTGTCAGACTGTTGGCACAGCAAATTTTGCTCTCAAATGAAATCCTCTCAAGCTTGTTATTTGATGAGTGACGAGGACTTTGTGGTACCCAGTGATGCTCTCTGCACCTCATCCTTGAAAATAGATTGACCTCACTTAAAAGAAAGTTAAAAAATGTGCAAATATGAAGCTGAAGCTTTTTCAAATAAATGGAGTAATATTGATCACCAGAATCTGACTTATGTTGTAATTTGAAGTTTAAGAGCTTTATAAACTGTGAAACACATGACTGATATGTAGCTTTCTTGCTATTAAAAGGGCAACATTGTGTTTTCTAGGCATAGCACCATTTTATAGTACAATCATGTAACTACATACATATATCCAGAGGTAGTTATTGCACTTGAGTAAGAGAAGCACTACTTCAACATGTTTTTTCTCAAGTAAGAGTAAAAAGTAGCTGTCCAAGAAATGACTCGAGTGAAAAAGTATTTGTAAAAAGTTTACTCAAGTAGTGAGTAAACTATTTAAAAATTACATCATCAGACATACCAAAAGGCAAAATATATTTTTTCAGTATGAAACTTTAACAAAAACTGTAGGTGTACTTATGTCTGGTGAATTTTTGGATAAAACTTGTTTTTTCATTCAGTGGGAAGAAAATCCAGAAATGTTACTCAAGAGTCGCAATACTTCATAATAAAATTACTCAACTACAGCGTAAAAACACTCCTAAAAGTAGATTTTTTTCAAAAAAGTTACTCAAGTAAATGTAACCTAATTGAGTAAATGTCAGTATATGTCAAATATGATCATCAGACTTTAATGTTTTGCTTCTGTCTCCTTTAAAACTCCAGCACCTTTTGAAACGCTGCATTCAGGACTGATCATATTGCTTTGACAACGTTTCTACCAGCTTGTATAGTGAGCTCAGTTGATGTGTAGTTCTGCCAGGTGTTTGCTAATTTCTGCTGGCTAGTCTGAAGGAGCTCAGTGACTCAGAAGCTGTAACCTTCAGCTCTGAGGAGGAGGAGTAACTATACCCACCGAGGCGTTTTGCACAGCTGAATGGTGCAAAACGGAGGCAACACTCCAGGTTTGTTTTTGAATAACAATATAACACGATGTAAAGCATAAAAAGGTCAGTTTTACATGTCACTGCCCCGTTAAAACGAATCCTCACTTCAACACAAGCCTGCATCTCAACATGGAGCCGCTCCAGTTCAGTTTGTGTCGACATGCAGTTGATTGCAGATGCCAGCTCATCCATTCTGCCTTGGAAATGGAAACGGGCGTCGGTGCCAACATAAAACGTGATACACAAGCAGGTATAAATTTCAACTAAATATTTAAATAGAGATGTCATTACGTTGGTGAGCCAAGCATATGTGTCACGGCTTAGATTTGTTTTCTGTGTCAGGTGGCCATTTAAATCGATGTGCAAGGAACTACTACAGCAGCGTCGATGCCTTGGTTCTCTGTCAGGCCTACTGCTGGCATTTAGAGGAGGAAATATAGAAGAATGTGGGAGCAGATGGGATCTGTTAAACGAAAAAGGCAGCAGTGTCGCCCATCTGTGGTGAAACCAGGTTTCAGAACTTACTGAATTTGACTTTGTTGAACTGGAACCAGGTTTAAATTCAACCTAAAATCTTGTTGTGGTGTTTCTAATTGGAAAAGACTAAACTGTGTTGTGTAATGAACATTTAAAAATCGCCCAGATTTTTTCCAGGTTTCTATTTAATTTGAATTTTAATTTATCTGAAGGTATTTCAGTAAAATTCAGTTGCTTGTACTGCACTGCTGCAGCACAAAACGGTCCAAACTCAGATTAGAGACGCAACTAATTGAGGTCATCAACAATAATTTTAAAAGAGGACAGCCAACATTTTTTGATAACTCTGAACTCATTAATTTTGTTGAATTTAAATCATAATTTCCTGAACTGTGTTCTCAGTTCTCAACCTGATTATTTTTTTCTTTTTACTGGAACTGGATTCTGACTGAACTGAACTTTTTTGTAAAAAATGAACTTGCACAACCCGACCTGCTGGTGAGGTTATGATTTCAATGTTTTGGTCCACATATTTTTATTTATTCATATATGTACCCCTGAGCTGGATGCAGATAAAAGATTCAAAAGATAAAACTGTGTTTTATATTCAAAATGCTTGGAAATGGATACAGAAATATAGAGCTGGAGCCTGAAATGGTAAAATCAGTCACATTTTTATTTTTTCCCCCCTTTCATTAGAGCGATGTCCTTGAAATGACCCCTCTGCACCTAATTTAATTTAAACAGCAGGTTTTTGCCAAATCAGTGACCCTAAAGTCAGGCAATTGAACTCCATGATGTCCTGTTTCTACAGACTAGAGGAACACAGTTTGGAGAGTATCAACCAGGTCGGAGTCGACTTCTTCCAGCGCCTCAGACCTGCTCTGCTCAACATTTTCTGCTTGGCTGTGCTGCAAAATAAAAGTCAAAATAACTGAGAGACAAAGCAAATATTTCTTTCATGCTGTTATGGGTTATTAGACACACAGACTCGCATTAAGCCTCGTCTCATTATCGGGGCAAAGATAAACTCAAAAAGCATTAGGGTCGAGCTCACTGATGTATAGTTATGATCAGCACATTCGTTATGCTAATGGATGTTTGTGTTTTCTATTTATGCTGCAGCCTAATGGTAATGTTCATCTGTGTGTCGGTGTGTGTGTGTGTGTGTGTGTGTGCGCGCGGCGTCTCGGTGGTGCAGACTGCTTTATGTAAGATGAGTTGACAGACAAACATGGGAGTAAACATCACCTCAAAGCTTTTCATTGACTTTTCAACTTGACGGTCCCAACCACACCATTTCCAGACTAATGGCCTATTACGCACATCACACACAGAGGAAACTTAGTGTAATAATCAGCTAATTAATTATTGAAGATCAAAGGAATGCGAGCAGAAGAGATGCTGTTTAGTGTTTTTTGCCTTAGGCGGCCCTCGGTGACCGCAGCATGCGATCTGAAGCAATACGGCTCACGGATTCCCATCTACCTCGCCGTTAGCAATAAGCGCTGCAAGCTATTGATGTTTGCAGCGCTGCACTCTGCACTGCTGCTGGGCGATATTACTCTCAGATAAGTGCCTGCAAAAAAGGCCCACTTTAACCTGTGATACCTTTTGTGCAAATAGGAGAGGGCCGCATCATTTCTTGGAAAGTGTTGGATCTCCAGATTTCTTAGGTTGCCACCTCCTGTTAGAGTTGAGGCTGTGCATAACGACCGGCAGGGATTTGACCCTAAAGTCAGATGAATAACCACTATGCCCAAATAAACAGCTGCTACATGTCTTTTATTTATTGTGGGATAATCTCTTCCTTTGAGAGTTTTTTATCTCTGACCACAATTTGACTGCCATGCCTCTCCGCCTGCCTGTGATTTGTTTTCAGGCTGTCAAGCCCCCATTTCAAATCACAGATAATCTAACGAAGCCTCCGCTGAGCCGCACTATTAAACTGGAGTGGCCTGACCTCAGAAAGATACTTGAGCGGTGTTTTTCAGCACTTAATTAAAGTGACAAGAGATGCATTTCCAGAGTGTTTGCCTGAAGTGTTCTTGTAGGTGTGACAAAGTGGAATTTTGTAACTCTACATTTCAGTTTCGGCACATACGAGTGTGTTTAAGAGGCTGAAGTGAAGCGTTCCGTTTGACTTACCACCTACACTTACTGTTGCATTAAACACACACACAAAAAAAAATGTGAAAGGTTAAATTTATCAACAGCACTGTATTAGAATGTAATTAGTTGGGAAATGTATTGCATTTTCTTCTGTAAAAACGAGAAAGTTCAAACCACTGTTACATCTAAAATCACTGCTGATGTTCATATGTGACCTTCTCTGTTCGCCTCGTGTTGACTTCACAACACACACACACACACACTCAGGTTCACAAATATGAAACTCTAAACTTGTCTAAAATATCATACTTTAGAGCTGATCTAAAAGGGGGCGGAGCCGTCAGTCACTGGTTGCTATGGTAACCATCAACCGTCAAAAGCAGCAGCTTAACGGGGCTCTCGTATGTAAATCTCAGGAGAAAATGTGTTTTCAAGAACACCAATGCAGAAACTGACCATAAATAAAACAAACCGGGGTAACACTTTATCTGAAGGGGTGACGCTGTCAAAAACATGACCAAACATCTGTCATGATCATGAAAAAGTCTTTATGAATGTTTGACAGTTGTCATGAAGTGTCATTCGGTAAATAATGACACTTTTAATGCAAAGTTGCTCTAAAAGTTGCATTGAAAGTTCATTAAAAGTGCCAACTTTGCATTAAATTATCATAATTTACACAATCGTGCAAAGTTGGCACTTTTAATGGACTTTCAATGCAACTTTTAGAGCAACTGACTTACAAACATTTAAGTAAAAAATCAGGCAGAAACGTATTTCTCAAAGGCTTTATGCTAATTGTCTTTACAGGTTTGATGTGCGAACTACAAGGGCGCTGGATGGTTTGCATCTTGGGAACTGATTTTAACTTTTTCTTTTAGGAAAACTTAAAATTTCACTAATAAGTTTCAGTGTGCACCAATTGATCCTGCACATCACCAGATTACCAGGGCAACATCAACATATGGGGTATTTTAAAATGTTTAAAATGAGAATTGGGTTAACTCAAAAAATAAAATTGTCCAGGATTAATAATAAATCTCTTGCTAACTGCACTGCAAAAACACAAAATCTTACAAAGTATTTTTGGTCCAGTTTCTTGTGTAAATATCTTATTACACTTGAAATATTTTTTTTAAAAAGTGACTTACAAGTAACTTTTCAGCAAGATATAGGAATATGTTTTTAGTTAATAATTATCAATAATTAAAAAAGTACTAGCTCCAACTTATAACAAGAAATAATTTGCAAGAAGAACTTGATTTTTTTACTAGAATGGTTAGGAATGGACCCTTGTAAAGTATCACTAGTTGTAAGGATGATACTGTTTTCATTTGATTGGCTGATTAAAACTGAACAGTATAAACAGACTTGGTTTAAGAAAACATTTTGTGATGTGACTGAAAGTAGATGGGAATGCCTGCAAATTGAATTGTACATTGCAGATGAATCTATGAGCATTACAGATGCTGAGTACAATACAAGTCTGTGTGACATCACACACTGACTGAGCAGAACTGTATTTGGTCAAATCTGGCACAAAAAAGTCCAACCTTGAGCTATGATTGTAGAAAACCAGAGAAATCCATCAAAATGCTTTTAGAAATGTTCATAAATTGGAGAATTTTCCCGTTAAAATATAATTGGTGTTCTGCTCTCCGAAGGTTTCTCACACCTTTCACCAACTTTTATGAAATTCCCAAAGAACCATGTGACATTTCGCCACCAAACCATAAAATTGCCAATCAAGCCACAAGCTCTCGTGTTAAAAGTTGCCGCCAACATAATGGTGCTTCAACGCTTTGGTTTTGGCAACTTTAATTCACTCTTATTGTTTATTGATAAATGTTGAGTAATTCTGAGATTTCTCCTGGGTTTCTGCAATCAAGCGTCGCAGTTCAACATTATTAGCCTCAAGCAGAGCTGGCATGATGATTCAGCCAGGTAATATTAAAAGGTAAGCTCTCCCAACCTCTCAGGTGACATAACTGCCTTAATCAAACTGTTATCGCACGAGAGGCCATGGGGAGGCAGAGTAATGAGCGAGCAGTATCCTGGATTACGAATGAGTCTGTTCTGTAATGACTCTGTCTCCTTGGGTCAGGACGTGAAGGCACAGCAAACAAAAGGCTTGTAAAGGAGGAAAAAAATATTTGAGGAAGCGACACGGGGGTTTCATGACTCACTGATGGGGAGAGAAGGGAACAAATTTGCTCCTGATGCCGAGCGGAGGAGAAAGTAGGACAGGAATGTAACTCCCTACATGCAGCGTTTCCTTCTGTCAGGAAGTTTACCTGCGACGGTTTTATTCTTTTGTTTTTAAAGGAATAAACATTTTTAATCTAGATTCCAAATTTAAATTAATAATAATGAAAAATTTGGTGAGTTTAAAGGTGAATTTTGTCTGCAGAGCCACAAAAGTTAGACGACCCTTAAAAGAGAAAAACTTTAAGAAAGCCTGACTGAGGCATGTCGCAATAAGCAGTTAATCAGTTAATCGCATGATAAATTAAAATTTCATTTCCATTTCGATTATTAATATTTTTTGAGTGACATCATTTTAGAGACATCATAATCAATTTAATTTATAGTTTCAGTTGTGTGTAGTTTTTATTTCCATTTTTATTTGTTTATAGTTGTTTTGTTTTTAAATTTTTAAAGTATCTTCCAGTTCCAGTGTTTTTCCAAATTACAGTTTACAGATCTTTAGACGAGTGAATTTGCATCATTATGCCATATATGTGCACATGTTACATGAAAATGGTGTCAAAACAACAATATTATTGTTTATCACAATAATTACTGGGATTCTTTATCTTCCAGCAAGATTTAAAGAGACAGGCCAAGAACCATTGTTAAGGAAGAAATTATTCTAAATTGGTTAACTTTGGAAAAAGTTTGGCTCTCTCTCTTCCTCTGGATCCCAGGTCCTCTCGGCGAGCCACGTGTGGTCACAAGGAAAACAACAATGCGTGTTGACGTCACAGAATTACAGAGTTTAATCCAATTTAAGACAATGTATAAACTTACACCAGAAACTGCAGAACAACGGAGACATACATTCATTTACCTGACATAAATAGAAAGAAGAAAAGCAAAGACGTGCAAAGACGTCTTTGGAGAGTTGCAAGAGCAAATCTAATGTATTACTTCTGTGTAGAAAGTTTTATCTTCTTTTCTTTAATTTATTCAAACCAGGCGTATCTTTGCTCATCCAATCCAGGAGCTATCGCTGACCCCTTATCTGAAGCCTAAAACCCCTGCAGTGTTTACGGCCTTTCACAAATGAGTGCGAAAAACCAGAACCTCCCCTGTACTGCTCTCCACACAGACAAAAGGCAGTTCAAACGATCCTAGCAAACCATCTGCTGTAACTACAGGCAAAATAAAGGTCAACCGGCCAGAATAAGTTACTGATTTAAAACCACAATTTAGGCCATTTGAATCAAGACATGTTAAGTTTTAAAACTAGCTTATTTTAAATTTATTTTCTCAACACCATTCAGTTATGTTTTTTCTTATATGATGTTTATATATTTTTTTAAATACTGGTACTTTTAATATTTAAGTTCAGTTTCAGGGTTAAAGTCAAATTGTTCCATGAAAGAAAAACTAAAAAACTGTTAATTCTTTCGTTTGTCATTTATCATCTTTAGCCAAATTTGAGACGAACTGATGTAGGAGAATCTTCTACGCTGATGAGGAGCAAAAAGTTAAAAAGAGAAGAGGAAGAATGTTCAGTTCAACTATTTCAAAGGTTTCGGTTTGCAAATAGAAGAAAAACATTGACTAACTTTATGTTGCTCTTCTGAATGATGAACAGTTTCATTGTTCTTCACGTTTCTGCTTGGCAGTAAATGCATTTTGTCTTGGTGTCCTTCTTTGTGCTCCTCATTCTTAGCTTTAGTGATTTCATACAGCATCATGTTAAAGGATTATTCATTCTAAACTTTAACTAATCTTTGGTCTTCATGGCAACAGAAGTGGCCTTAAAAGTCCCTCTTGCTCTTTTTCATTTTTCTTTCTCGTTCTCCAGAAGTTGCATTGAAATATTGAATAAATGAAGTCGAACGCTGAGAGACGCTGTGAAAGGCTTATGAATAACTTCACATTCTGCACTTCATCTCCTGTACGTTTTTCACTTCCACTTAGCAACTAAACTCTGAAAGGATGTGTGTTGAAGCTGGAGCAGATTACTGTGAATTTCTCAAGAATGGGTAAATCGGTGCCTGAAAATGCAAACTGTTCTTTCATAGTGGATGCAAAACTCCAGCACACACACACACACACACACACACACACACACACACACACACACACACACACAGCAAGCTTTTATTCAGAAGTATCTCTTGGTGTGAGAGGAAATTAAATATAAAGTGTGGAGAGAATAAAACGGATGTTTACACTTTTTTGCTCTCCTCAGTTGTAGTTATGGCCAAAACATTTGGCAGTTGTGAAAAAGTTAACATTTCAACAGCCTGCAAAGGTTATTTTATAAGAATAATCCATTTGCACTGTATTGTTGCACAAAATGGTTCATAACTGTATTTCATCTTAGTAATATTAGAAACAGCAGCAGCAAAGCTGTGAAAGAGGAAACTAGACTGCTGAAAAATAAGGGAAGATGTCCTTTAAAGCTGCAGTTTGTAACTTTTATAAACTTTGTTTTTACATATTTGCTAAGACAGTCATCATGTCTTGGCAGTAAAATATGATACAGATAATGTGACGATATCATGGAAAAACATTGTTTATAAAAGTTACATACTGCAGCTTTACGTTTTTCTGCTGGCAGGTGTTGCTCCCTAAAGATAAAAGCATGCAGTCGCTGTTTTGGGTTAAAGAGACTCAGAAAATTCTGCTAAGGATAATTATTGCATCTCAGGAACTTTTTCTGGCTCATCATGGAGTCAAGAATTGGTTATAGTGAAAATACAAAAGTGTTAAAGTCCTGTGACTGAGTGCACTGAAACATTGCAATAAAGAAACTTCTGCTAAAAAAGAACATGATGGACAGACTGGGAATCTGCAGGAAATACATGGATCTGGTGCAAAGTTGTTGTTTTTCTAAAACATCCTGATGCAGAAATCATTCTACTCTAAAATCCCAGAATACTTCAGATCCTCTCTATTTTAAAAGGTCAAACACCAAATGTACCATAATGTTCATTAAATACACTCAGTAGAAGGTTTTCTTTTCTCCACTACTGGTTGTAGTCAATCGGCATGAAAGAAAATAAACGCCGCTTCCGGATTGCTTCTCAGCTTCCCAAAGCTGCATTTTGTTTATTTTTTAGGTTTTAGACTAATTTGGAGAAATGCCCTGAAGAAAAATCTCCAAAACATGAACCATGAATAGACCGGAGTCCAAATCACTTCTGACCTGAGAACTTCTTGTTCTCCTTCCTAAAAGTAATAGGAAAGTCGAGAAGTTCAAAATCACTTAACCACTCTGACACAGGAATGTTTCACCACCAATCAGGATTTTGCTCCAAAACTGATGTCCAGTTTGACCAAGAGAACTATAGCTAAAGATGACCTATTACACTTCAACACGGTAGGATAATTGAACAAAACATGATCTTTACAGGGGGGTTTGCACAAAATCTTTCTTGCATAATGAGATTTCATTCCCTACAGAATGAGCTGTTTAAGGGCCTCCTGTCACTTTTTAAATCCAAATAAGCCAACAACAAAACACTTCCAGCAGCCATTGTACAGCTCAAAAAGCGATAAAACCAGCTGAACAAATACAGTTTCTGCAGGTATTTAAATGTCTTAAAAAGCAGTAACTTATCACCAGAAAATAAGTTAAAGTTTTTGTTTGAAGCCCTTGTGCGGTGTCGGTAGAAACCCAAATGGAAAGACAAAAACATGCAAAATGTGAATATTTTTCACCAGGTTCCCTTTAACACTGAGTCTCTTACTTAAGATACCATGACAAATAACTGCATTGGATCTGTTTTATCCTTCCATAACCTAAATGTGTTTTGATTGTGATGTGGAAATCACAATTTTTCCAGATAAATGTAAGATTTTGACAATAATTCAGATTTCAATCTGAATTATTGTAAAATCACTTAATTCATAAAGAATACATCCATCTTGGTCTACCTCACTGCCTTGGAAATGGTCACAGAACATCTGTGGGTATTTATTTACATAATCCCAGCATTGGATGGGAAGTTGGACGGTTTTTACACAAACACGCCGTCAGATTGGGATCTTGGGAGTTTGGAAGCTGGGTCAGCGCCTCAGGCTCTTTGTCGTGTTGCACTAGTCATTCCTGAGCTGTGTTTGTAGTTTGGTGGGGCGCGTTGTTGTGCTGGAGGAGGCTGCTGCTGTCAAGGAGTATGTTGTCTCCATGGGGGTGTGTGCATGCGTGTGTGTGTTTGGTTTGTATTCATTTTACGGTGGGTGGTGCATGTCAGCGTTATATCCAGATAAATGCTTTCTCCTCAGGTTTCCCTGCAAGTAATGGCTGATGAATAAAAGTCCAATTCCAGTGCCTGCCTCTTCAAAATGACTAGAAAATGTTGGAAGGATGACGTATCATGATAAAGTGTGCCAATATCAAAACCATCTGAGTGAATCTGCTGTTTAATTGCAAAAAATGTGTCTTCCCATTGACTTCCTTTGAGGAAAAAGAAGAAACTATTAGGTTTTGATGAGCAGCGACTGCGAGGCATCATCTGCCTAATGTGGTGACTCTATGCTGCAGCCCTTTTTCCAGCTGCTTCAACCATCAAATCATGATTTCCCCAGAGCTGCAGCTAATTATGTAATTCATGTTCGTATGATAAGATAGCAGATCATCCAAGCATTTCCTGAATGAACATGATTTATCAGATTTTTTTGGTGTGTTTTAATTCTTTTGTGTCTGGTTGTCATGCAAGCCATGCAGAGACGTGATCGGATAAGAGCCAAAACATCTGCAGGATGTTTTATTCATATTTTTCTTTGGATAACGAGCAAAGGCGTCTCCACAGGTTGAAACCAAACAAGTTCTTAGCCTCGTGTTTGAACTGCATTTAGAGCTTTGTGGTAAATGGGCAGCATCCTTAGTTATACTGAATCATGTTTCATGAACAAACAAGCAAACTAAATGAATATTTAATCTTCAGTCTTCAGTTTTGTTACTGATACTTTTCTTTTCCTGTAGATTTTCTTGTTTTCTTGAGATTTAATCAGCACTTTTCCACTAAAATACTTGAATTACTTTTCATCATGTTATCTGGAGATATGTACTTGTTTTGGGGTTTGGGATATATATCAAGACATCATTTCAAACATATTTTTTAACAGCAATCACAATGCATGGCTTCTATAATTCCTAGGATTAACAGGATTTTAAGCTACAGACTCGTTAGAAAGCATCATTTTGTGGGTTTGACATTGATACTTTTTAAAATAGTCTCTTTAGGATTTGGCTAAAGAAGATCCAGGAGTACAACTGTATGCAGAGGCTCTCTTGGCACTTTAAATGTTGCTTTATTTACTCTTCATGCCTGCAGAAGCCTGCAGGTTGTTGCATCCCCCAGTTTCTTTGTTGTGCTGTTGAAGTCATTAGCAGCTCTTTTCGGGGCACAGTGCTGCCCTCCTGGGGGTTGCTTGGTTGTTGTAGAGGTTAAGGATAAACCATTTCTCATAAATCACTGACAATTATTACAAAAGCTTTAGTTTAACCACTTGGACTTAAGTCAGTAATTTATTAAGAAAGTGCCCTGCACGGCAGGTGAATCAGATTAGCCGTGAAGTTTTAAAATACCATTTGTCACTGAAAGTTACTGTACCAAAAACTTTACCCATTTTAAGTTAAGATGCTCACCAACACATAACTCGGGTGATTTATGGCTCTATATAAGAGAGATAGATCTGTCAGTCGAGTGGATTGTGTAGACAATAAGAAACGGGGCGAGCAGAGGCCTTGCTTGCAGAAGGGTGACTGAGCGCGTTGTTGTTTATCTCCAGCACAATGAAGTCAACAGACCCTTGCTCATGAGGAAAACTCAGCCGGCTAGGTCACAACTGACAAATACCGAGCCCCGAGGGAGAAGAGGCGCTGCGTTAAGTTTAGCTTCGTCTTACTCAGAGCTCAGGTGAAGAACCTTGAGAGTGAGGAAGTTCATTAACATGATGAGGCTTCCACTTTAACTCTACTTAGGGTGCTGGTAGTAAAAGCATTAACAACATGCAGGTGCTTGCTTGGGTGAGCTTACTACTGTTTGCACACAGCGTCAGCGGTTTAAGACTTAAAGCAGGATGCAGCATGATAATGGTGAAACTCTGGGGTAAGTTTTTGTTTTTCAGAGGGTCATTTTCTGAATACATTCTAAAATAAACCTTAATAAGCAGAAAACACTGGTTATTGTACTACTGTCTGTATATTACTCATTAACTGTGCATTCACAAAAGCCCAGTTTTATCCACTTTAATCCAATTCCAGTTTGTTTGTGTAGAAAACCTGGTTTGTTTGGGCAAGTATGAATGAATTACTGAAATCTGCAGACCAAAGAAGTGAACTCTGGTCCGCCTATAAACCTAGGTTTATGTTTAAAGTGAACGTCGGCGCAGTACAAATGCAGATGTGAATGCCAAGCGAGCCAGAGACCACTCCAAAGGCAGGAAGTGGTCTACAATCCAGGGCATTCTGGGTAAATATAACCAAAACAAACGCATATATCAGGAGAAATGGCTCATAATCTGTTACAAAATACAAAAGAAAATCCTGCAACTTTTGATGCCACTCCATTTTTGTTTACATTTTATGAAGAAGCTTTGTTCAGTGCTGTCCTTAGAGGTTTTTATGGTTTTCCCTTCAGTAGTTCCTGGTGCAGCGCCCCCACAGGCGAGGAGGGGAACAGGTTTTTCAATAAGTTTGGTTGGTTTGATGGAGCAGAGTGAAAGTCAACAAATGTTCCCTGTTATTCAAAATTTTTAAATTCTGTATATCAGGTTCACCTTCCAGACTTCGGCTGGAAGGTGAACCTTGAAAATTAATAATTTTATTCAGCCTTTTTGCAGAAAAAATAAAAATTGCCCTCACACAAGCAGAATAGTAATAGACTGTATTTTGTAATTTGAATGTGAATAAATGGGAGCAACTTCAGGGGGGTGAATACTTTAGAAAGTCGCTGCATTTCTCAAAATCCAGACTCTGCTCCAGCAAATCAAAGCCATTTTTCCTTCCTCCATCGTAGGGTTGCCTTCTTGTTAGGTATGTTTGATATGTGTATGATCTCAAAGCCTGTGGAGACAGCATTCGTGATGTTTCCTCAGGCCATCCAACATGAGACACTCAACCCAGACAAACCAGCTACGGCTGAAAAGCCTCGACTTGTAACCAGGTAGCAACCATGGCCACCCGCAGCTGCCCTCTGCTGAGCCACAGCCGCTTTGAAGTCGCTTGTGCAACCTTGATTTGCAACTTGATGGCTGACAGGTTCATGCAATAAAAAGCTGGTTCTAAACAGAGAATTTAAGTTTTTTATTTTTTCACTAAGATTTTAAAATTGTTAGCTAATTCACATGACGGTAAAAAAAAAAAAATCTGGGGTATAACGGGTTTGGTTCACCAACATTTGGAAAATCTCACAAAACCTCTCAGAAAAACATTGTTTTCAGAGAAAACAAACATGGCCGACTGGGAAGAAGCAATGACGATAGTTAAAGGACCATCGACAATGTTTGTCTCTTAAGATGAGAGACAATTAACCAATCAATTAAGTTTATTTGCCATCACTAAAATCATACACATCTGTGTTTATCTATTTGTTATGGTTCAAAAGTGACTCTAAACAGCTGCGCTTTTAGCCTAGATTTAAAGGAACTCAGTGTTTCGGCTGTTTTGCTGTTTTCTGGAAGCTGAAGCTGCTTCTCCATGCTTGGTTCTGGTTCTGGGGATGCAGAGCAGAACCAGAAGATTGGTATGATTTAAAAAAGTGTGATTAGTAGTGATTTAAAAACGATCCTTACGATTGTAGGAAGGAGGAAATCTGCATAAAAAATGTTTTAATTCCTTTTATTTGCTAAACATAAACGACATTTACGTCATCATCACTGTTCTACTACAAAATGCTCTCAGTAACAAGCTAAGAGACTCTTACTGATGGTACATTATGTATGAACTGGATACAAAGGACAACTCTGCATTCATTATTGATCTTAAAAGGGTGCCACAAACGAATTTATTCATTTTATTTTCATTAGTCATGAATGAATTTCATGTCTTGTTCTGTATTTAATGGCAACAGGACCCAGTAACTTTTAATTTAGGTCAAAACTTGGACACTTCCAGCTCTCTGTGGTCTTGGTTCACAGGTAAACACATTTCATTAACCATGTGAATCGTCACTGCTGCTCCTCTCTCCCCGTGCATCGCGCCCTATTTATCACGTTGTAGCGCGCCGAAGGAAGCCTGATCAAGCTGACCTTGAGGAAGTCTCGCTCATAAGAAGCCTCACCTACAGGCCAAGATCTAGAGTCTGTCAGGATGATTTCTTATTCTATTTAATGGAAAAAGTGCAGAGTTTTATCACGTCCCGGGTTCATGGTTTGTATAAGGCATAACTGGCTTCAAATGGTATGCCATTAAGTCAAAAAGCCAGGTACACAAAAAAGATGTCCTTAAGAGTCACTGTGATTTAGGTGCGTTGGAGGTGAATGGGCAATTTGATGTTAGACCGGCACTCTGGAGAACTGCAAACTGAGAAACAGACAACAATGTCCCGCCGTCTCCTCACTGACATTTCACACAAAGGCATTTGTCTGAAGATAAGCATGAATGAAAAAAAGAGTAAAGTGCTCCTTTGTCCTTATGCTCTCATCCAAGACCACACCTCAGTGAGTTTCACCGCTTTTTTCTTTTATCAAGTTTTTTGCTGGACTTGTCGGGTAAAAATGAACTGGAAGTATTTATTTTTATGTTTTTTTACTCTTGGGGTTCTCAACGTTTAAAAATATATCAACTTATAAATTATTTTACTTTTTGTGCAGACAGAGCTTAGAAATTCTGTAATAAAAATCCAATATACAAGAGCTGAACATTCTGTAAAAACACAAAATCTTAGCAAGTATTTTTGATCAGATTCTACAGCAGATATCTTAATGGACTTAAAATAAGACGAAACTAACTTACAAGTAGCTTTTCATCAAGATGTAGCAGTTTATTTTAAGTAAATACATTCTTAATATTGATTAAAAAAATATTTCACTTGCAACATGGGAAAAATGTCTTATAAGTGAAATAATCTGTCAATGGAAATAGTACGTGTTTATTAATTTTAAGGAATTATTTAAAATAAGCTCCAATATCTTTCTGGAAAGTTACTTGTAAGTTAGTTTTATCTTATTTCAAGTGTATTGAGATATTTGCACTGGAGGCTGGATTGAAAATACTTTGTAAGACTTTGTTTTTTTTGCAGGGCTAGAAATAGCAGCAACCTGGAAAACCAGTCAGTTTTCAAATTGCATGCTAAAGAAGCAAGCTAACTCTTGTTTCCTGTTTGCGACTGAAGCTGGAAAGAGTTTATTCCCGTCTTTTGCTTTCTTCAAACACTGTAAAGAGCAAGTAATTTTACAAAATTTTCAGCAGTACTCTGTGACCATCAAACTGATGTGATGTCAAACTTCGCAATAAAAAATAAAGCAATTTATTTCTGAATTTATCAGAAAGGTTAACGAGGAACTCCAGTTTTTCTTATTTAAGTCTCTTTCCTCATTTGTAGTTGGACATTTTAGTCCTCTTGGCATAAAAACACATTTATAAGCCTTGCAGCTACATTATAATTCAGAGTGTCCCTAATGAGACACCTCAGATTTTCCCTTTCAATTCCAGATTTTCATGGTTTTCACTGAATTGTTTCAACTTGGAACTCAGAAATATTGTCTGAAGTATAAATGCACAAATTTGTTTTGATTGCCTTGTTAGGCAACCAAAGACAAGGCTCACTTTGAAACTATTAAACTGAAAGTACAGGAAAAAGATTGTTAAAAATGTATGGAAGAAGATTGGGGTCACTGAAAAAAAATGATTTCATTTTTTTTCTCAGAATTCTGACTTTAATCTTCTGAGATCAAAAGTCAGAATTCTGAGAAAAACATCAGAATTCTCTTTTCTATGGCCCAAAATATCCTAAAAACAGCCATAAATACCTCTGGAATTCAAGTTACCCAGTCATTTGTTTACGTCAAGCAGCCATGTTGGATTTGTGGGTTGTAGTTTGTGAGAAACCTCGAACTTTCCTTCTTTACTTTCCAACTTTCCAACTTGGTTTATAACTATGAAATGAGAACTTTTCTCCTGACTCTACAAGTGAAAATCAGCAAATGGCTTAGAATGCTATAGCTGTCACAAAGTGGAACCTCCATCATGTGAACAGTGGGTGACATTACTAACAGCTGAGTTTCAATATATACTCACAGCATAACAATAGCATAAAGGAGAAGACTAATATTTTATGTCCAGCTGAGATTTGCATTATGCTCCGGCTGCAGCCAGCTGCTGCTGTTCTAACATCTACTTCCTGTAAGTAAAACAGAAACCTGATAATCTGCCATGATAGAGAGACGATGAGATGCAGCAGGATCAGCCTCCTGTTGTGCATACTTGTGCACACAGCCTTGAGATTACGGCTCAAATATTACAAATCGTATGCAGAACTGCATCTTGTACACATTCCCTATACCCCCTCGGCTTCAGCTGCTTAGCATATTTTCTTCTTTACCTCAATAAATCCTAATTTGGTATTCCCAAATGTATCTGAGGCTGATAATACAGGAAGGTTGTGCTACATGTAATGTGATGGTAGATAGAAACAAAGAGGGATACATTTCTGCCAAAAAACTCAGACATGTTTAGATTATTCTTGGAAATTTCTGAGTCTCAAAAGTTGAGTGTTTGACTTTAGAAACTCAGAAATTTATGCTTTTTTTTCTAGAATAGTTTAGATCTTTCAGTTTTTTCTAACTCTGAAATTTTTCTGTTTTTTCTAGAAAATTTCTGAGATTAATCTCAATTTTTTTTTTGGGACAAATTTACTCCTTTTTTATTTCTGTCTACAATTGCCCTAATACAGTCGTAAATTAGTGAGCAAAACATTCCTGCAGCTCTATGCTCTATATGCTGGAGCAGGTATCCTGCTAAACTGTGGTAAAGAAAAAGTAGAACTTAGTTACTTTCCTAAAAATCTCCATTATGTTATTTAATTGATGGTCAGTGATGTATGACATAAGTATTCAACATGGAAACTCAATTTGCAGATTCATTCTAATAGGATTTGGTGCTTATACTTGCATCACATAGCAGAATTTTCTTAAGATGATTTAGATCTTATAGTATATTTTTAGCAACAATAACATGGGACCATATGGCCATATGTTAAATCTCATGTTACCAGGTAATCTGTAGTGTTTAAAAGGTGGTTCAGGATTACAAATCCCAGGTTCTCTCATTTTATTTAATGCCAATGTGGCATTAAAATCACAAAAAGAGTCAAATTTGAATATACTGAATATGACGTGTTAGTTTGATCTAATATCACATAAATGAGTAACTTTTAAAGACTAAATGACCTGATAATAAAAGTCGTCAGCTGGAGATTTAATATGGAGCTCTGTGAATAACAGGCCTGCTCTTATCATTACTGAAGGATTAACTGATGGACTGCTGCCACACAAACTTATTAAGGTTCTGAAGAGCCGGGCCCAAATGAAAAATTTATTGACCCAGCAAGGCTGTACTAGAAAAAAGCAGCCACTAATGGCCTTGGAGTCATCTGCAAAATTTAATCAGTTCACCAAAATGGGAGTATTCCATATTTGTTTTCACCTTACACTTTCCTGCAGAACAGCTCAGCCCCAGTAATGAAAGGCCCCTCGGCAACCTCTCTAGAAATCATTACAATCCCACTTTACCTCTAGGGTCACTAAACTAATAGTCACTCACCTGTGTGACAGGAAATCTTTCCCAAGTTGCCAATAGGGAGCCAGCAGGGTTGTGTTTAAGGTTATGGAGTTGAGTCCAGCCAGAGATGGCGGTTTATTGTTCCGATGAGTCCCAAGGAGTGACGGCATCAATTTCACATCAGAAGCAATGAATCACAAATGAAAAGTACCGTGGTTGCACACATGCATTTCTAATTGTTTGTCTGGCCAACAATGGCCTCATATTTTAGTTATAGGGATTCTCTAGTTAGGTATGTTATCATACAATACCTACTCACAGAGAATACGTTTTAAGAACAAGTCTTTTTGTATTCCCCCCAAAAGAATGTTGGAAACTGGACTTTTTTAGGGGACTTATTATGCCAAATTCACATTTTGCACATTTTTGTACTTCCATTTTGGATTCTGCAGTAAGTTAACGCCACAAATCAGCAGGTACTGCCTGTTACCTAGCAACCCAAGCTGAGCCCCAGGTCAGCTGGTTTTAGTCCCGTATAAATGGCTGCTGGAACAGACGAGTGTTTTGTTGTTGACTTACCGTCCAGAAAAAACTTCCTGCATTCTTGTTGGTTGTGCAGGAGGCTCTACTTCTGCTTTTCAAAGATGTATGATTGTTTGATTACACATCTGTTTGCAGCCATTTTCACATGTTAGTGTAAACATTGAGTTGGGGGGTGTGGCCAGCAGCAGTTTATTCAGATTTAAAGTGACATGACGCCCTAAAACAGCTAATTTTGAAAGATTAAAATCTCAAGATCTGAGGATGATTTTGTGCAAGAAAAACAAACTGTAACAAACATGTAGAAAGGTTGATCAACGCCAATCACCTTTTAAGCACATTTAGGCATTAATGAGCATCTTTCCAGAGATGCTTCAATCACAATTTCAAGTTGCTTGGAATGCAAAAACATCTCTCCTGTTGTTGTTTGGGAACTTCTGTTTTGTTTAGCCTTAGCCTCTTCCAGGGAAGAAGTAGGTGAAGGTTTCCATTACCAAACTGTTCTGGTCTTTATTTTGTTGGTGAATCTCTCAAAGGGATCGTAGAAATCTGCCCAGGAACACAAAGGGTCATCCAGGCATTTTCAGACTTGCCTCAAAGTGTTTCAAGCTGCATTTTTTCTTCTCATTGAGCAAAAAAGGCAAACATAAACTGACCTCACCTTGGGGTTTCCTTGAAATATTCAAAGGTTGTGAACTGCAATGATTTTAAGTGGGATTGCAAGAGAGAGAAAAAAATCTGAGAAGTCTGATTAATGTTGTTTTTCTCGAGCCCTCCGACTGTGGGCATTCTGAGATAAAAACCCCAGCAGTGCTCATGTGTGAGTAATAATCAGTGTTCAGACAGTGTGCAGTTTGAGTCTCAGAGGAGCCGCCTCACCTTTTATCTCACATGGAACGCCATACCGAGCTCACCGCTTTGTCTTTTTCTCACGGCAAAACAGTTGTGTCCTCGATATGAAATGGTATCATCAGGTAACCGCATCTTTCCTACTTCCATTTTCGCCGGCCGTTTCAGATAGCATGCGTACACCACAGGGAAAGTTCAATTCGTTTGCTTTACCCGATGAGAGCCTGCACGAACTGTGAGCTTTTACCTCTGTAGGGGGGTTTTTCTACCACACAGAGGAAGAAATGAAGAAAAAACCCGACAGACGAACAGAGACAAATCTATATAAATAATTGCTAAGTGGAGTGGAGAGGAGTTGCCCATCATTCAGACAAGAAGAGTGTGCAATATCTCCGGGAGATTGAGAGTCATCCATCACTGCAAGACTTTAATTTGAGATGTTTAGGACTGTTGCTGATGATTGTCTGGAGAGGCAGGGAGCGTCTGGTCTTTGGGGGTCTGCAGGGGTCTTCGCCTGAGTGTGGCTCACAGTGGGGGAAAAATTGCTGCCTGACACGAAGCCTGTTTACACAGGCACAATGCAATAGTTTCACCCGAGATTGGCTGTGAGCACACAGACAGAAGAAGCAAATCACTGTCTGATTAGCATTCAGATGCTTGAAAGTGTGGAAGCAAGTTTCTGACAGCTTATTACATCTTTTGGCGCTACAGTAATGCACGCCGACAGATGCGCTTTGGTGCACGCACACACACTCGGACACACCTCATTTAGAGCAGAATGATGTCAAAATGAGTCCATTGAGTGGGGGGCGGAGATTGCAGAGCCCAAGGTAAAGAGAGTCTGGAGACTCCAAATAATCTCGAGTATTGATTCCATTTGAGCCCCGAGGCTCCTGATGGACACGCACTTAGAAACGCAGCAATAGGTGGCACATCCATATGACTGATCACTGTGGCTCTGCTTTATGGTAAGGCCTGCAGACTATCTATAAATAACAGCTCTCTCTAATCAAACGGAGCAGCAGATCCGAAGATGTGATGACGGCTTGGTAGACGTATGCTGTAATTTACCACAGAGCACTTAGTCTAGCCATTAAATTTACATGGACACAGTGCAGAGTTGACTTTTCCTTTGCCTAGGCATGCCGCAGCTGATGTATAACACCCAACCCAGGATGGCATTGGCTGACATATTTCACTTTGGAGGTGTGCAGTGGTTTTATACCCTAAAACAAACCAGAATTATAATTAAATGTCAGTTAACTCAACAAGTCAAAACAATCTGGATTTGATTAAATCTGTGCAGTGTGCAGTGGCCGCCTGTAATCTGATGTAAAGCTGTTGGGTTTTTAACATTGTGATGGGATGCTGCATCCTGTCCTGTTAGCTGGACTGGCATCTATCCAGCACAGACAAGACGAGGGCACGAATACAGAATGCCATTATTCATGCAAGGAAAAAGAGGTTATCTCAGGAGAATATCATGTTCCAATCATCGAGTTGGTGAAATTAATGCCTTCATAAGCACCTGAGTCAGTTAGTGGCATCGGCGTTTCATAATAACTCCAAGTATATTGCATGTGTCTTGACTTATCCCCTCTCTAATGCAGTTATAATACCTGAGTGGTCGGTGGCTGCATGCCTTGAATGCTCATTTTCTGCACAGTAGCCTCTGTGTACTCAAAGTGTCCGGCTTCTCCTTTTCCCGAGACGCAGACTCCTTGGAGTATAATTTGATTATTCCAAAGCAGGTGTTTTCAGCTGAATGTTGATAAGAGAACTGAGCGCCTCAAACACTTAAGTAAGGGTGCATTAGATCTGCCTGAAGCAGTGGAGGGTAAAGGCTTATTTTTCATCTAATCTGGGATTCGCTGAAAAGCCGCATATGGTACCTCTGTAGACTAGAAAAACATTGCAAATACTGAGAAAATGAGGGGACTGATCTTCATTATCCCTGAAGCAAAATCAGCCATGCATATGGCATGAAAAGTCCCAAAAAGTGGATTAAGTTCAAGTCAGTCCATGTTGCTGCTACTTGTTTGCAGGAAGAGATGCATATCTAATGTAATCACAACTTACAGCAGGTTTGCACAATCAATAGGTCTCTTCAGATTTGTGTCAATGTATTTCCAATGTCGCTCTTCTGAACTGACAGCTATGTAGCGGATAAAGTTACATCTATAAGCCAATTTTTTGTTTTTTTTTACAAGCTTAACTCACACCATAACGTTAGTATTTTTCAGTATTAACCTAACATATTGGGTCTAAACAAAAAGAAACTCCTCAAGCAAAGTCAGCCATGCTTCCTAAAATGTCCCAAAAACTGGAGTAAGTTCAAACCAATCCATGTTGATGATGCTTGTTTGAAATATATGCACATCTAGTGTCATTGTACCTTGAATGGGTTTGGAGAATCAATAGATCTTTATTTTGTGTCAATCTCTCTCCAATATCGGTTTCTGAATCAACGGCTGCACAACGGAGAAAGGTTTCATCTGTGAGCCTTTCGTTTCCGAGCAAAACCCAAACCTGCGTTTCCATTACAAATGTGTGTAAAACTTTGTGAACATCTAATGTCTAAAAAAAAGAAGAAACGCAATTACAATCACACGTGAATAAGTTTTAAGCAACAAGTCTCTAAACACATGAAGCACCATCGTCCTCCAAATTCCTGTCATCTTCTTAGTCATTTACTAACATCCTGTTATTGATCACATGATTTGTCTGATGCAAACTAATTTTGATGCAGCTGAAAACCCACCTCACCCTGGTTTTTATCAGAAGACGTTTTTTTTAAATTGTTGTGTTTCTAATACTCAAATTTATTGTCGTAATTCCAAGTTGCGCAGTTTTACAGTCAATAGAAATGCAGCAACTCTTCTGTTTTCCCACATAAAAACAATTATTCTTTTGCAGTACTGACCAATGATATGCATGTCTGTTGGAGTTACTGTAAGTTCCAATGGGTTTGCAGAATCAACAAATCTATTTAGTTTAGTAGAATAAACACTTGTTGTTGCATCAGTGGAGAGTAATGCATGAAGGCTGAAAGCAAACAGGGAACCTTCTCAAGCCAAACCAACTCTTCATTTGTCTCTTGATGTCTTTGCAACCTGTTTATTTAAATCAACAGCTGTTAGTATATGATGGATTATAGGCGACATCTGTCATCCTGTTGTTTCTACCCCTAACCACAGCCAGATTCCTTCAGATTCCCACCTTCCAACACATGAAGAAGACTCCACAGACAAAAGGAATCCTCTCAGGCATGTAGATCATTTACGTCTTTCAACTCGACACTTGACTGCGTTACCAGAAAAGACGAGTCTGATGCATTAAGGTCATATCTTCCACTTGGAGGGGAGTATTAATTCCAACATTTCAACAGATCATTTCAGCGCTGATTGGATGAGATGGGACTTCTTTTTGTGCTGCTCCACGTCATAAGCACAGCTCTGAACAACTTGCCAAAACCTTTTGACACAGCGTGGTGAGATAATCACAGCTGAGCGCAGAGTTAAAAAGCTGCGCAGCTCTTTTCATATGCAGATGAACCCAAAAAAAGAAACTCAGACCTACAACTTGATGTCAACGCATTCTCCGGATCCCGACACGTGTCTAATTGATGCTTTTCTCCCACCTCATTTCGCTCTATGAGCCCCAGCAGAGAAAAAAGTGGCGGCAATGCTCGAAGTTAAACCGCATTACAACACTATGAAGGGCACACGCTTCATCCGCTTCAGTAACTTCAGCAAACAGAACATCTAGACTGCGGAGTTGTTGAATACTAAATAAATGTCTGTGTAATACAAACAGAATATAAAAACACACTTACCTGTGATGGTAACTAGGAAGCAGAGGAGCAGCCAGTTTAATCCAAATTCTCACTGAATCAAACTGTCCTTCCACCTTTTACGCAAACGCGGTCTCCCTCTTTCTCCTTTCACTCCTCTTTTTTAATTCCTTTTCTCACCCTGCTTTCCTCTTTGGTGCCTTTCAGTCATCGTCCCGCTCCGTCTGTGTTCACTTTGAGCGCGAGCTGGAGCATCACAGGACCGCACGCGCCGCGCCGCACCGCAAGAGACGAGGGCAGAGCTGGAGAATGCACGGGAGCTGTACCTAAAGAGAAGCGCGTCCGAGCGGATGCAGAACGACGACCGAATGGGGGGAGAGAGAGAGAGCGACTGAGTGAGCAGGGCAGTGTGTGTGTGTGTGCGCCAGGAGGAGGGAGGAGGTGTGTGTTTGAAGCAGAGAGAACATGTGAGGAGGGTCTGGGAGTACTGCCGGCTCGGTGGTGAGCGACGGTCGTGATTGCACTGGCGTAAGGCAGGAGAGCAACACCCCCCACCCTTCCCCAACTCCTTCATCAGATCCCCCTGAGCACCGAGAATCTTCATCATCAAGCAGATTAGAGCCAACTAACACCCCACCCCCTTCACCCCTGAAGACACACACAGGCACACACACAGAGCCGGGGCTGTGCTCTGTGGTCACAGGGGACATCCTAATTGGAGAGACTGTTGGAGACGCTTCTTTTGTCTCAAGCGCATGCGGTGGCCAGGCCTTGAAGACGAACTTGGGGTTTCTTTAATCAGTTTTTCTCTGAATTTTCCTTGAAATCCTTGGCAGCACACACATCCAAACAGAACTGAGTGTGTAAGAAATTATAGATTTGGTTCAAGTGGATGGGTCACCTAAAATCGAACTCCAGTCCTCCAGGGTCACTCACCTCCATTTTTTAGATGTCCTTCCTGGTCCTACACTGCAAAAAAAAATAAAAAAATCTTACAAAGCATTTTAGTTTAAATTATTTAGAAAATATCTTAGTAACCTTAAAATAAGACAAAACTAACTTACTCTCTTCAGGAAGCCTGTTTTACGTAAATATTGTCTTAATACTAATTAAAAAGTATTCGTTCCATTTATTATCAGACATTTTTCCCATGTAAGACTTGAAACAATCTGCCAGTTCAACTGAAAAGTTACTTTTAAGTTAGTTTTACCTCATTTGCACTAAATCTACTAAAAGTACTTCATAAGATTTTGTGTTTTTGTAGTGAACAAACCGGATTAAAATGGCTGAATTATCTCCTCAGTATAGAAAAGTTCTCCAGAGTCCTAATAAAAATGTATTTATTTGATTTATGTTGCAGCAGATGCACATCTAAAATTTGCAGGACACTCGCTGCATCTTGCAACTAGATTGGAATTATAAAAATACATTTGTGTAAAAAAAAGGTTTTCCACAAAAAGTTATTTCTCTGGGATGAGGGAGGGGAGGGGGTTTGATTGTATCAGTTAGTGTTTTTTAACAAAACGGAAACATTTTTACACATCACATCAGATATGTTATCAACAACCGGATGTTTCTACTGGCAGAAAGACGAAGAAGAAGATGATGCCATAGGACCTCCAGTAGCAGTCAATCTTGCAATAAATCTGAAGACGCCTCTAACTGAAGCATGACATGCTGATGCCTCAGCAGGCAGCAGAGATGGTATTTGAATATTAAGCCTTTTTTCAACTTCTGTGGGATTTGGGGTCGTAGTTCAGATACTTTTTGCGCTTTAGGTGCATATTAGTGAAGTCATTAATGTTGATTTAAAGAAAGGAAAAAATACTAGTCCCACTGGCAGATTTTTTTCATTTATTACATGAGAAAATATTTTGTTATAAGTGAATTAATCTGCCAGTGGAACAGTTTCATCAATATTAAGGAATTATTGACTTAAAACAAGCTCCTACTTTCCTGAAAAGTCACTTCTAAGTTAGTTTTGTCTTCAACTGTACCAATAAATTTGCGCTATAAACTAAACCAAAAATATTAGGTAAGATTTTGTTTTTGCATCCATGCTATTGGAAAGCAACCAATACAGGAAAGCTAATCATTTTCCTTGGTGCTGATTGGCTGAACCCTCAAAAGTGGATATAAAGCAAATGTTCAGTTCTGTGGTAGCTAATTAATGCATATTAAAGTATATTTGGTGTTTGAAGTGTTTAAAATGGGCGACTATAAACGGTTTTAGACGTTATTTCAAGTAACAACATAATAGCTCCCATTAAAACAATGTATATAATTATTTTTACAACAAAAACTCATTAATAATCTCTTTCACATGTAACAGTTAAAGTTCATATCGGCAATTATAATGAAAATTTATGTTTAAAACTTTTTTAAAAGGGTGAAAACCCCCTAAAATCTGAGTTGTCAGTCTCTTCATATGAGGATATTTTCAAAGTCATTTTCAAACAGCATTTCTGCCTGAAATAGCCATCTCCACTTCATTCTGTGTTTCCCTTTTCCATTTGATGCATCTCCTCCACCGTGCAGTCCAGACTGAAAGCATATGGCTGGCCATCAAACTGAAATAGCCCTCATTATACTGCTCCGCAGGGTCATCTTCTATGAATATGCCCATAAAACGTCAGCCTCAGCCTGTAAACAAACAAGTGTGCACCAATGATGAATATATTGGTGATTGGTCAGGAAAGCAGGAAAACTGAGAACAGAGCGGCGCTGCTCTTCAGCGGCATAACAAGACCGTTCTGATTGCAGGAACTGGCATGTGGGAGAAAGCGTGTTAGGGCCGCTGCAGGTGGAAAAATGTACTTCATTTTTGGCAAAATTTTGAGATTAATCTGACATTTTCACAAAAACAAAAGCAAAAAACAAGTAAACTTTGGGATTAATCTCAAACATTGTGATGTTTTTTTTTTTTTTATTGCAAATTTTCCACTTCTGGAGTTCAGAAATTTCTGAGATTAATCCAAAAAATCTGAAATTTACTGCTCTTTTCTATCTACAGTAGCCAGAATACGCTGCTGCAGAAAACTGATGGCAGATTAAAAGTCCATTTAGTTTCTTTTTCCACATAGAAGGTACTCTGATCATTTTAGAGGCTCAAGTAATTAATCTATTCTTTGTTTGAAGCCATAATTTCACCTCACTTGCACAATTCTTTGTTTGGGCTTCTTTCTTGCTCTAAGTGTTGCTGGTGTTTGAATCATGGTTTATTGTGTTTGTTGGGATGTTTCATTATTCTTGACAGACTGAAAGCTGAGTAAACACAATGAACCAGGTGGAAGGTCAGGGTCTAAGATTCAGGTTTGGCATCTGAAGGGAATTTTTTCACTGATTTCCTCCACATAAATCTTCATGTTGCTTTGAAATTGAGAGATTTATTCATTAACACAATGGTCTGCTTCTCCTTTTTTCCTGGGCTGTTAATTGGTGTATCCTCCACAGGAAACATTTTTATTTAATGGGGTTTTTTTGTTCTATTTCTTCATCTTTGTTAAATAATCTATGAGTATCTTTCTATCTTTAAGAAATTCCAAACTATAATTATCAACCTGATTTTAAAACCTCAGTATATTCATTTTCCAACAAATTGACATTGTAGTAGTGCATTATAATCCCTTGAAAATAAACACTTTAATTTAAAAAGTACTTTTTGTGTTTACTTATTTTGTCTCTGAATAATATTTAAATTGTTTTTTATGTTCTGAAACATTTAATTGTGACAGACGTACAAAAAACAGTAAAGTAGGAAGGGGACAAACTTTCTTACACCACTATAAGGTGTCCTGACATTGTTGGGATCCTCTTACATGGTAAACAGTTTGGGATAAACTCGAAGTCTCGCTGAGGATAAACAAGCACATCCTTACATTGAGCATAAATTCAGCCTCGCTGGTTGCAAAAAGCTGCAGTTTTTTTCTTCAGGCTTCAGTCTGAACACAGCGTGTGGCTGCCAGCCAACATTCGCTAGTTAAGTGAGCAGTAACACCATGGCTGAGCTGCGAGAACTTTGGCTCGTTCAGCTGCTGAGCAAAAACAACAACCACTTCATGTTTACTTGATACTTGCTGGAGAACGGCAGCAGCCTGGCGGGAAACTCTCAAATGAGTCCGTATTATCAGATCATAAACACAGACATGAGTTTTGAATGAATGACAACCTTAGACTGGATACAGATTGATGCCACAGACCAGACATGTCTCCATACCAAACTGTGATAGTGCAGAGTCCGTTAAAATGAGGCGTTTTTCATTTTTAGATTTCCTACATCAAGACAACATTAGTTTGGCTGCTAACTTGTATGTCTGTATAGATTTCAGAATGTTGTGCATCCCTTCAAACAATCAGAATGAGTGTAAATGTAACTGTTTGGAAAATATAGTATTTCCAAAAAAACATACCTCAACAATTTCTGATCATTTTAATTGGTAAAATGTTACCCGATTTCAAAACTTTATCACTGCGGAGAAAAAGTTAAATGTATTCAGCTTGCTGAATATTAATTCAACAAAATGAAATTCAATTAAATATTAAATATAGTAATCATCATTTTAAAAACTGACGAGTAAAAGTAGAAGACAGGGTTTTATTTTACTCCGTTAGTTAAAATGGCGGATAAGAAAAAGTCTAATTGCTTTGACAGAGTACTGCTGTCACACTACGAAAAAATTAAATAAAAAGATTAAACTCGTACAAGAATCAAGTCATATTATGAAAATAAAGTCATACAACAAAATCAAAATGGATTAGTCTTAACATTAGAAAAAAGTAATATAAGAATAAAGTCGTACAAGAATAAACAAGGTATCAGAAGGTTAAAGTTAAAATGATACAAAACGAAGTCATACCAGAATAAAATACTGGAATAAAGTTTATTACAAGAATAGTAGAATAAACTCATACAAGAATAATCAAAATGGATAGTCTTAACATTAGAAAAAAGTAATATAAGAATAAAGTCGTACAAGAATAAACAAGGTATCACAAGGATAAAGTTAAAATGATACAAAACGAAGTCATACCAGAATAAAATACTGGAATAAAGTTTATTACAAGAATAGTCATTACTAGAATAAAGTTAGAATATTATGAGATTAAAGTTAAAATAATCAAATCAAATTTTATTTGTATAGCACATTTCAGCAGCAAGGCATTTCAAGCTGCTTCACATAATTGAAGAAATAAAAATAGTATGTTGCATTAATAAATAGATGAAAAGTAAAGATAAGAACATAAAAAAAGATAACATATATATATATATAATGCTGGAATAAAGTCATAATGTGACTTTCGAAATACTGTGACTTTATTGTAATTGTAATTGTTTTTAATTTGGCGTGTCCCTAATATTCTGACATAGATTACAACCCAATACATGTGACACTTTTGAGGTTTATTATTAAAAATCCTGAAAAATATTACTACAATGTGTTGGAATATTGCATGAAATCCAATAAAATAATATTGAATTTATTTAATTTTACTTGACAAAATCTGAAAAAGTGCAAAGAGCAGCTCTAGAAAAAGTAAGAGCCCACTGCATTGAACCTGGTTTTTCCACCAAATATTGATTTCTGAGCTCTTCCTGAGTTAAAACATTAAGATTGTTGTTTTAAATGAACATGAACTTGTTTTCTTTGCATTATTTGAGTTCTGAAAGCACTGCATCTTTTTCTTTATTTTGACCATTTCTCATTTCCTGCAAATAAATACGTAATTTTTGCTTGTAATTTCAGAGACATGCTGTCAGTAGTTCATAGAGTAAAATAATAATGTTCATTTTACTCAAACATGTAAAGAGTAAAATCAGAGAAACTGATCATTTTAAGTGGTATAAATCTTTTCCAGTGCTCTATATAAATACTGTTGCAAGTCGCTGAACCTGTTTGAGACCTCCCTCTCCACTGGCATTAAAAACATCTTAAATACTTTGCTTTTTTCCTCCACACTGCAGAAAGATGCACTTCTCAGTAAAATGCAAATCCTAGTTATCCAAATAGGGCAATTTTCAGAGCAGCCATTATTTAAATGAAGCTAATAGGAGCATTCCGACTTGAGTCACTTTAAACAGACATGTATTAAATTTAACTACATCCTACGGTGTTCCACTCAAGACTTCATTGCACCTTCCAACACATTGCTGCTTTATAATGCAGGCCCCAGGCCCCTGCAGGGTGAGGGCAGAACAGGAAGGCTGAGGGTAAAAAAAGAAAGGTGCTTGTTTGGAGACGGAGAGGAACTCTGCAGACCTAATGAAGGCTTTGGGTTGTGTTGTCGGGGAATGCAGCGTGTAATGTGATTAAAGTCATTGATCTCACTGGGATCTCTAACATGATGCAAGCGAGAAAATAAACAGGATGTTCTCCATGCAATTCATGTAGAGAGCATAATTGGAATATTGTTGTATTTGGAAAAAGGTCAATAGCTGAAATATTGCTGCGCATGTAAACAGAGGCAATCTGTTGCCGTTGGTGTTGGTGGGTCCCCTTCCTCTCGTTTTCGCAGTGTGGCGCCCTTAATGATGCTTTTAAACACATCAACAGAGGTTAATTATTCATGATTTCTGCCCCGCTCACCTCACCTCTGAACTATTTTTGGCTTTGCTTAATTATTTTTCTGAATTACTGTCTTTAATTTAATGTTTTATTGTTGATTGTGTGCGTGTTGGTCTGCAGTTATGCGAGCAGAAGTTAAATATTTAACTTGGACTAGGCTGCTGGTGTGAAAAAAGTGTTTCAATTGCAGTTTTGAGAAATGCAGTAATTTCCATTTGGCCAAAAAAAAACGCCACCTCCTCATCTGAACATGAGTTTTTTCAGAATTGGTTTGCAGCTGGTGTGACGTAACGCTGCTCCACACTCTGGTCAAACTTCAGAAGCTTTTTAGAGAAAAATCTAAGTTTTCCATCAACAAACGAATGACACTAACGATGAAGCTTTTCGGGGAATGATTTACAGCAAGTCCAGAGCTGTTAGCCGAAGCTATCTGCTTCCCCCCGTCACCTGATTGGCACTCCAACGTACTCGGACAGACCAGGACATTCATTTCAAGTTTACAAAGCGGTTTCTTTCTCTACTTCTTCATGTTTCTGAAGCTGTATGACGAGACCGACAGAAAATAAAAGTTATGGCAACACAGGCAGACAGTTTCTTGTGATGCTTTAAAAAAAAACAAAAACATTTTCTATTAGATTTTAAGTAAACATCCTGTTTTTGAAGGCTTGAAATTGCATGAATCTACCAATATTGCCGTTTATTGAAATACCTCGGCGACCAATTTAGCCAATTTATTCAGGTAGCAAATATTCAATCAACTACTGTTGATCACGTTGTGTGAAGCTTAACCGTAAACCGCCATCATGGGGGTGATGTACATTTATTCAATCAGTGTCTGACTCCTACAAGCTGCCTGTGCTCCCGGAGCCGTTCTGTGCAGACAGAATACCAATCCTCATTCTCTGGTTTCCTACTGCTGAGCAACATCTGTTCACCATCTTTAGATACAAACCCTGGAGAAACTCAGCTGCTAGACAAACACAGTCCATTAGTTCGCCTTTTTTTGGCTTTAATGTGGCGCCACAAGGCATTCACCAGCTGAAAAGTAAACTTAGTAACTCGTCATTTTAACAGATTGTTGTTACATACTGATGTTAATGTACAAAAAGAAATATTAGACATTTATTTTTCTTTCTTATTCTTGATCATATTAAAACACTGGGACTAGTTTCTACTTTTCATTTTACTCTATTTATCTTAAATAAAATTTATTGTTTTCCATTCAAAATATAAAAAGGGCAGTAATTATGTAAAATTGACCCTTTTTTTTTAGCTTTACATCATGTTTTAATGTTATTCTCTCATCAGAAACATACCTGGAGTTTTGCTTCGCTTCTTTAATGCATGTTTGAGAAATCCTTTAATCTCCATGGCAACCGTTTATCTGTGCAAAATGCCTGGGAGGACAAAGCTCCGCCTCCGAGGCGCAGCCCCTCCTCTTAGCTTCTCAGTGAAACGCTGGTGAAAATGTGATTAAAGGGTTAAAGGAGTGATGCTGTGATGACTTCCTGAAGGCGGAGTTTCAGGGGTTTTTAAAGAGACTGAGACCCAATTTCAAGGTGTCATATTTGATATTAATAGGATTTTTAAATCAACTGGAGTTAACATATTTACTTGATTATGTTACTACTATGTGCCTGGAAAATGCATCATGCTTCCACTGTAACAGTTAAATACTTGGAAGGGATGAACATTTGTGCAATCATTTATTTTATATTGTATATCGTCACTTTTTCAAGTAATTTTTTGCCGAAAGTGACTTTGGCAAAACTTCATGTCAGCCATTATTATTATTTTTACTTAATTGTCATTATTTTGTACAAATCAGTTTTCACTCTGACATTAAAAGGATGTATTTTATAATCTTTTTTATCCAAAAAGTCACATTTTATTAGTCATGATTGATTTGTAGGTAAACTATCCAAATGTTTAATGTGATTTCATGTTATTTGAATTTTTCCAGTTCAGTTTTTCTTCCAGCTGGAAAGATTGTGCTGTAATTTTCAGGTCCGCCACACAAACTTTGGATATACAGAAAAGTCCATAAAAATTTATTGAGGATTATAAATTTGCATTCCTGCCAAACGCTGACCCGAAATAAAAAATAAAATAAAACTGTGAAGAGCTTGAATCTTCCTGTCTAGACAGTAAGTCTTCTGCTTCCGGTTGTTGATGCCTTTTGAGTTGAGGGGTGACTCGGGTTATAATCAGGTTTAGTGTTGGGATTTGGGGGAATATGGTAATTGTTCACCTCCAGCTCAGCCATGGTTACTTGAAAATCATTTTAATCAATCTTGTTTTTGACATTTGCACCAGGAAAATGTTGGAGAAAGGGCTCCTAAGAAGAAAACAGATGATAAAGCATTTGTGTGTATGTGTGAAAGGGGGTATTTCTCTGGTGGGTTGGAAATGTGTGTGTGTGAGTGTGTGTGTAAGAGAGAGAGAGAGAGAGAGAGATTTAGGCAAAAAAGGAGGCATCAGCTGGCTTCTGCTAATACCCATAACCTCCCAAATAGGGAAATCAAATAAAGAAAACCCAAACCCCACCTCCCTTCTCCCCAATAGAGACCAGCATAAAAACGAATTACATGACATAAACATCAAAACTTTCTGGTT
Source organism: Poecilia formosa (assembly GCF_000485575.1). Lineage (NCBI taxonomy): Eukaryota > Metazoa > Chordata > Actinopteri > Cyprinodontiformes > Poeciliidae > Poecilia > Poecilia formosa. The sequence goes on along the minus strand of NW_006800011.1, from coordinate 357,995 downwards.
TCTCCCTGAAGTCTGGCAGCCGTCGCTGACTGTGACCTAAATTCCCTAATTTTCATCTTGCAGGAGATTCTTCACGCGCTGCTACGCTCCCCTCTTGGCCATGCAGAGCACAGATGTCGTCTTATTTCTCCCCGGCATGCTGAAGAGTGGCCACACGTCTTAACCTTTAGCGATCCGGTCAGGGAACCAGAAGTGGCCCACATCAGTCTATAGAAAAGGTTAGTGAGGCATTAGCATTTAGGCATTTCCGTATTTTATTTTTGATTGGATTGGAGATGGACAGATATGAAATAAAGAGTGGATTTGCAGTTTCTTTAAATCTTATTTTACTATGATAAACATTTCCTGAAACAGATGGTTTATAACTGGGGGTCGGGGGACCATTAATGGCCCCTGGACTGATTGATTGCGGCCCCTAACTTTGATTCAAGTAGTTGGAGACTTTCTGTTTTTAACTAGGGCAAAATTATCGCAAAGTAAGATACACTTACAACAGATAATGTTGGCAACAACACCAATTATGTCTTTAAATAACCAAGATTTTACTTTTTCCACATCTACAGACTTTTACCTAAAATCGAACTTTGCTGCACCCAGATCTGCTTTTTATTCATTTACTAAACTCTTCTAAATACAGCAAGCCTTTTCAAACAGAGTGACCTAAATCCTCCCTTTTATTGCTCAAGACTGACTAAAGTTTGTTCTCTTTTATTCATTATTGATGCACTGCAAAAACACACAATCTTACTATCATGGTCTGGTTTCTAGTGGAAAATATCTTAGTACTTGAAATAAAACTAAAATAACTTATAAATTTTCAGCAGAATAATTAGGTCTGTCTCAAGTCAATAATTGCTTAATACTGAAAAACTCTTAGTTTCACTGGGAGATTATTTCACATTTGACAACACATTTTTCCCACTTTATAAGTGAAATAATCTGCCAGGGGAACCAGCACTTTTTCATGAATGTTAAGGAATAATTTACTTTAGAAAAGCTCCTGTATTTTTCTGAAAAGTTACTTGTAAGTTAACTGTATTTTTTCAAGTGCACTAAGATATTTGTGGTAGAAATTAGACTGAAACAGTTCAGATTTTGTGTTTTTGCAGTGTACCTAGAAAACTGCAACATTTCTTGCAACAAGATAAACTTGCAAAATCCTATTTAACTTTTGTGTCTAATAATTGAACCATAATTTTCCAACAACAAACTTTGTTTAAAGCATTGCAGGCTTTTATTACTGAGTATGTAAAAGATTTTTTTTCCTTTGGCCCTCCAGTCGTTGTAACTTTACAGTTTTGATCTATGTGACTAAAAGTTTTGACACCTCTGGTTTAGAATACAAAGTTTGAATGTAAAAATATCACTAAAATTGATTTAAAAAACACTGAATGATGTGAGAAGGCTTTTATTCTAGAATAAAAAGTGTTGTGGAGACTGAAAGCTGTATTTCAGTTCCCTGCGCTCAGCAGTCCTGTTTGACAGCCCCGCTCCCAGATCAACTCTGACCAGATGGCATGGCGTGGCCCTAGAGGACTCCATTTTTAATCCTCTTGGCACTGGCTTTGCTAAGCAAGAGGTGGAACGGCTGCTTGGAGTCGGGCGTCAATCATGGCACCTCAGCCTGACCCGAGCTCTGTGGGACACTGAAGCTTTTCCACTGTAGCGTGCCAACAGAAAAGGGAAAAAAGGATACTTTACAAGGCCATTACAGGTAAACTGCTGATATGAAAGGAAAAATGATGGGCATCAACACAGACACCTACGGAGAAGAAACATGTTAGCATTAACTTTATTTTACCTGAAAAGTAAGGAATAGTAACTCTTCGTTGCACATAAACCTGTGAATAAAAATACCCAGAATAGCAGGAAGAGGATTGTGGAGCTGCACAAGTCTGGTTCAACAATTTCCAGATACTTGAAGGTGCTCAGTGCATCTGTTCAAACAATTATATGTAGAGTTGAAACGATTAATCGTGATTAATCACTAACTTAGTAGTAGATTAATCATTAACTGGATTATACAGATTCAAAAACAGGCAATTTTCTGGAAGAACATATTCAGAGCAGTAGTTATGTTTCAACCCAGAAACGATTTCCAGATGTCTGGATGTGCCGCATTCATCTGTTCAAGCAATGATATGTAGGGTAGAAACGATTAATTGGATTAATTGTGATAAATCGCTAACTTAGTAATAGATTAATCATTAACTGGATTACACAGACTAAAAAAAGGCTTTTTGCTGAAAGAACAACATATTGAGAGCAGTAAGTCTTGTTCAAACGTGGGAATAATGTCCAGATGTCTGAATAGGCCGCATTCATCTGTTCAAATAATTATGCCGGGTTCAAACATTAATCATGAATAATCGCAAATTTAGTGATCGATTAACTCAGAAAATGGCAATTTGCTGATTAAACACGGTGAGTGGTAATTAACCCAAACATGTACCAAATTTATATATAGATATATTTTCCATTAAAGATAAAAAAATTAATAAATATGTAAATATGTCTTAGCCAAAACTCCTCAAGTTGCATAGTTTTAGCTTCGCCTGCTTCATGTTCACTAAAGGAATGCTATGTTAGCTTTTAGGAAAATAAATGTTTATTTTCTTGTTTTAAAAAAACGAGATGAATTATTTGTTTATGTTCATCTTTTAATGTATTTCCAATATTGTGAAACCTGCAGAATTTGCCAGTTATTTTATCAAATTTAATTGAAGAATTGTCAGAATAATTACTAAAATCGTATTAGTTTCTAGTTCAAATATCTCAATACACTTGAAATATGACAAAACTAACTTATAAGTAACTTTTATACAAGAATTAGGAGCTTGTTTTAAGTCAATAATTCCTTAATATTAATGAAAAAGTGCTAGTTATACTGGCAGATTATTTCATTTATAACAAGGGAACATTTCTGTAACTTTTCTGTCAATATTAGTGATTATTGACTTAAACCAAGTTTCTACATCTTGCTGAAAAGTTGCTTGTAAGTTAGTTTTATCTTATTTCATGTGTAGTCAGATATTTGTACTAGAAACTAGACAAAAAACACTTGGTAAGAGTTCGGTTTTTGCGGTGCATATGCACTGTACAATGGCTGCTGGAAAACAAGTGTTTTATTGTTGACTTACCATCCAGATAACACTGCATTCTTGTCAGTTGTGCAGGAGGCTCCACTTCTGCTTTTCAAACACATACAGCTGTATATTTGCTCATCTTTTTGCAGTCAATTTCATGTGCCAATATAAATGTTGAGTTTGGGGGCGTGGAGAGCAGCAGCTGATATGGATTTAAAGTGACAAGATGCCCTAAAACAGTTCATTCTAAAAGGAGCTCAAAATAGACTAAAATCTCATTATTTAAGAATGAGTTGTGTTTTGTATTGTCTGTAAATCTATCCTATCTTGTTCAAGGAGGTATAATGGATAACCTTTAAAAGAAAAGATTTAAATCATCCTCTTCTTCCAAGAAAAACAGACTTGTATTTGTTTCTCTTTTTATAATATTTTCTTAAAGCACAAGAATGATTGAGGAGAAATGGATGAATAAGGATGTTTTTGCCGAAGCGTAAGGACCCAGGTGTAGCATGCTATTAGAGGCCGAGCTAATGGAATCACCAGACTGTCGCTCGCTGGATCATCCAGCTCAAGACAAGACGAGACTATCCTGAGGGAGGTCAGCCCTAAAAGAAGGCATCTGGAGCCACGCTCTGCCTCCTGCTCCCCCATTCACTTCATTTGCTTGTAGGAGAGAAATGCTGTGATATGCATCAAATAAAATGCAGCTTTTTTAGAGCAGGAACATTTAATCTTTGCTTTTCATCACTTCCTGTGGCAACATGCCAAAATTGTCATTTTAAGAAGCCAGTCTGTAACCATAAAGAGAAAAGAAACAAATTTGGATTCCACGTCTTTCAGAGTCCTTCTTGTGAGTTTTGATTAGGGGGGAAAATTCCAAAGTGCTAAATCAGAGAAGAATAATCTTTCATTGAGCCTGCAAAATCCTCTTCACAATCAGAAATCTGGGCCAAAACAAGGAGAGTCTTTAAGGAACACTCGGAACTGAATGCTGATCACAGTATCAATGCTGCATTGATCTGAATGAAGCTGTAATTAAAACAGACGTTGCTTGAACGAAGCAAGCCACACTCAATCTGCCTGCGCCGCCGCTGTACAGGTTGCTATTAACAACAATCAGCGCAGGCAGTGGGGCTGAGGCGTCTAATCAGTTTGTCAAAGCCGTAATGCCGCCCTAATGAAAGAGATTAAAAATGCTTATTCGAGGGGGCGGTCATTTCGCTGATGAGGGTTAAAGCAGTATATAATTATTGAATGCATCTTTCCTGTCTGGAATTTAACGTATTGCGAGTCAAACTATTATTTTATGTCTGAACAAGAAGAAGAAAATCCTTCAATTAATTCATTTTTATTTTGTCTAGTTACAACCGCTACTTGTGATTCACACAAAGGATTGCATAATTATGATATAAAAGGAAAACTGTGCATCATTTTGGATGAATAAAAATCTAAAAAGTACCGTAAGATGTTCAATTCTGATTTTTAAGGTCACAATTCAATTCAGAAAACAGTTTTTCTGAATCTATATTAAGGAATTATTGACTTAAAACAAGCTCCTGTATCTTGCTGAAAAGTTACTCCTAAGTGTAATAGGATATTTGCACTAGAAACTAGACAAAAATAGATTTTGTGTTTTTGCAGTGTATGCATTACTTTTTGTTGATCTTTCATCAGGTACCATTTGTTACACAGTAAAGAATGCATTGCATTAATTTGGTTTATTTAGCCTGTTAGAGAAAAAATATTTAGCAAGGCAACCAGATAAATACTTAGTTTGCTAGGAAGTATTTAGCAAAATAAGTAGGTTTCTAAAGTTACTGTGTGACTTTACAAACAAAAAATTCAAATAAATTTATTTGCATTTTGATGAACCTTAAAACGTTTGATAGTAAAATTAGCAAAGCAACTTAGCTAGGTTGCCTTGCTAAATATTAGGCTAGGTTGCTAGCTATATTTAGCTTGTAGCTAAATATTCAACTGCCAACATAAATAAAGGTAAATATTTTAACTGGATAATTAAATATTTAGTTTGTAACTCTGATTTTCAAGATATAAAGGAAATGACTAAGTGAAAATATGACTATGAAACATGGACACCCCCATGTTTTTCTTTAACATGCCAAATTATTTACAATCAGAAAACCCAAATAAAATTAAATAAATGTTGAAGTTTTTCACATTTTGATAAACCTTGAAATTTCTGAAAACCTTTCCTGGGGAAAGTCAGAAACACTTTCCCCTAAAAAAAGGAAAAAATTAGGTCACATGTCATCAGGTTGCAGTGGAAGGAAAAAAAAACCTTTCAAAGTTTGGATGGTTTGACAATTTGATCAGCAATCTTTTGCGAGTAATAAGTCCTGGCAGACACGACCTCCGCTCCTGTCAGTGCCACGGGGGCTGCTGCCACCGAATGAGTCCATATTGCTCATCTGCCGCTGAAGCTGAGAGATAGGTTGTCAGACGAGCATTTGGCAAAGATTTGAGCTGGTAGTGAGGAAGGATAGAGGCACAGTAAATACTGTGGAGAGATGAAGCAGGCCAGAATATGAGCTCAGGCCTAAAGGAGTTTGAAGTATATTGAGGAAGTGGACGGGGATGAACACAACAGCCAGGAGGGCTCGGGCGAGGAGGCCGCCACAACTCACTGAAGGCTCCAAATTGTCTTCTGCAGCTGCGCTATATTACATTTCTACTCCGTCCATCTGAATGCAACACGCTGCCTCAACCTTAAACCTGTTCAGAGAAGGTTGGTGATTGTTGCTTCAACCTTCTCTTCTAAATTAAAAAAAAAAAAAAGAAAGGTAAACCGCCATCTCACATTGTGCTTCTACGTCGTGCCTGCTTGTTAAAGCCGAGCGCTGTGTAGGTGACACGTTTGCTGGAGGCGCTCTGCTTTTTCCTGGCCAGTCCGAAGCTTCGGGATGAGCAGTGAGGTTTGTCTTATAAATGGTGGAGCGCCAAAGTCGAAATGCGGTGATGAAAAAGGGAGATGCGTAATCTCCCGGGGGGAAAGCGGTGCCAGGGAAACGGCTTTCTTGTTTGTCCACTGCATGGGATTAGCTCACATTATGGCTGCTCTCACACTGCAAAAACACAATTTTACCAAATATTTTAGCTCTAGTTTCTAGTGCAAATTTCTTAGTACACTTGGAATAACACAAAATTAACTTACAGGTAACTTTTCAGCAAGGTATATATTCTTTTATGTTAATAACTCCTTAATATTGATGGAAAACCTACTGGGGAAAAATGTCTTATGAGTGAAATAATCTTCCAGTGGCATTAGTATATTTTTAATCAATATTTAGCAATTATTGACTGAAAACAAGCTTCTACACTGAAAAAAGAAAATAGGTTATCCAACCCAAATTGAGTTGATTTGATATAAATAATCAAAGTAAATATATTAAATTGTCTTCAAATTCTGAGTTTTTTCACAGAATTTTGAGATTAAAATCTGAATTTTTATATTTTATTCATAAAACTTAAAACATTTTTAGAGGTGAAGCATCTTTTATTCCATTTTTGACTGAATTTGAATGAATTCTTAGGGAAATCCTGGAAAAGCTGTCCCTTAAACAAATGTTCTCATACAAGGGCAGAAAGCCCCACCACTTTGTCCTCCACTTACATAACCAAGCGATGCAGGACACTGCTAACCCCTGGGATGTGCATGAAATAAATGGGGCTAGAAGCTAGATTCAAATTAGCCCAAGTGTCGCGGTATCAGATGACAACTTAAAAAAATAATAATTGCAGCTCTCTCCTTTAAGACGCACAAAAAAAATCCTTGACATTGTCACAAAAACGAATTCAAAACATCTGTACTGTTTTTTTTCCGGTAAGATATCCGGAAGCGTTGAAAATGCATGCAGATGATTAGGACTAAATATGCCACTACTTGACTGTTCACAGTCAGACTTTTCACCGCCTGCATGGTCCTCATTTGGTTCGTTTTGTAGCGCGAGACACCCAAAGTTAAAATAATGATCCCTGAATGCGCACGGTTCTTGGGTAGATTAGGTGTCACCGTGTCGCACTTCCCATACTCGCCATGCTTGTTACTAAAGAAGATGATTCTTGCAATTCATTTTTAAAAATTGGGTCAGTAAATAGCTGTCAGTGTAATTCATTTGGCACTGGAACACTGAAGCCAAAATGATGCCTTCCCGGCTGCAGCACTGCTGCAACCAGCACTCTTGGCAAGCAGGGTTCAAATTAATATGTTGCTGGATTGGTTCTCAGTCACACACACACGCACACACACAGACACACACACACTTGGTGGAAGTCAGATAAAGACAGCAGGAGACAGGGCAGGCAAAAAAAAAATGTTTCCACCAATACAGGCAAATGATTTCCTTCACCATCTCCCCAAGGAAGTGTTTTCAGCGTGACTAATAATGTTCGCTGAGAATCGGGGAAAACATGCATAAACCTCTGGAACTTGCATGACACGCTGCACTTTTTAAGTGAAACTGAAACATCGGATTGCATGCACACAGTTTGGGTTTAATTTTGGTGCCATGTTTTATGTTAAGCTGCATTTCATGACCATGAAATCTTGTGGTTTCACATGCCAAAAACACACTGTTATCCCACACATAACAATCCAGTAGTATGAGCTTCCCACCGTTTATTCGGCATACATTTTATTAGAGGGGTATGGTGAATTAATGGTTATTTATCACCTGCAAAGGAAATATCGGTTTCCGACAAATGGCCTGTAAGTTAGCCAAATCAGGTCTAAATCCAGATTTCATTCCTTGTCATATTGAGTAAAAATTATATCCATCAATCTGATTATTCATCAGTTTCTCCATTCTTTCAACTAATGATCAGTTTCTTTGACCAACCATTTGACCATTCATTATTCCATTCATCCATCTCTCAATTAGCTGATCCATTTCTCTATCCACTGGTTTGTTGGTCTCAGAGTTGACCTTTGGTCTGTTGGTCTCAGAGTTGACCTTTGGTCTGTTGGTCTCAGAGTTGACCTTTGGTCTGTCCACCCAACCATTAGAATAATGGCTTGACTGTCCATCTGACCATCGGTTTGTCTGTCCACCAAATCACTGATTTGGTTATTATTCCAGCTCCAGGTCAGTCTGTTTATTGGGTTCTCCACCCATCCAGCCAAAGGCTTGTCCATCCATCTGCTTGACCCCCATTCATCCAATTACTGGCTTGTCCATCCATAAAACTACTGGTGTGTCCGTCTGTCTGTCCTCAGCCAGTCATATGTCCACTTATCCTTCTACTTGTTTACCCCTCCACTGTCCATCCTCTTCTTTGGTCTCTTAAATCTGGCCATTGTAGAAATAATGGCAACAAATCATAGTGCACCTTTATATTTACATTTTAAAAATGGGACAACAAAGATTGAGAAACCTGGAATAATAATACTACTATATCCTGAAAACTGGAAATCTTTCGTACTGTGTGTAGCTGTTTCCTGAAATTGTTCTGAAGTCAAAGGTGGAACATGATTTGATATGGTCCTTAGCTGTAGGCAGCTTACAGTACTTCTTATGCACATATTTGCACCACACTAAGAAATAAACACACTGGGTATTTCAGCTCTCAGAGGACATAGTGTATGACCTTTTCTTACTTTCTTACTAAAACAGATCAATGTTTAAGGTGTTTGATGTGGGGGAATATCACAAAGTCACTGCTGGCTTCTGGCAAGACGCATAATGCTGTTATGGACTTTACCTTTTCTTTCTTTCCAGTCTTATAGCACTTTGGAGGAGCTTCCAAAGTGCTTGTAATGTATCACAAAACACAGAAAACAAGCTGCCACTGCAGAGCTTTTTGCACAATATTTGAGTGAAGTTTTAACAATGGCTGTCACCGTGTACTTTACTGTGACCTGTCAGGAGCAAGTCCAGCCAGCGTGATAAGAGTTCTCGTCATTATTGAAGTTCAATTATAGAGATGCTGAGTGCGGCTGCATTATTAAAGTGATTCCTTCCAACTGGCACAGGCAAATGGTCGAGTTGGAAGTCTTTGGCTTCAAGCTGTTCAACCTTACGCTCTCTGTTAGGAAGGGGAGAATGTAATTGCACAACAGTGTTCAAAGCTCAGTTAGGGACTCTGCTAATGGCACATATTTAAAGACACTGAGAAATAGGTGGGCTGCATATAGAGAGCAGAAGCTGTGGGAGGATGAACTATTACAATATGTAATATATTTATCATTGATTTGGCAACTGTAGAGACAATATTTTAGACTATTTGCAAGCTGTTATTTTTGTGACCCACTAATTAATTCAACAGTTAATGAAGTAATCACTTCACTTTGGAAAAAAATCTGCAAAAAAAAAGTATTTTTGCTACGACTATAGGAAGTTGCCAAGCTGCATTCTGTTTATGCTTCAACATAACCTCACTAATTACAACTGTGCAATCATTTTCTTTCCATGACACATAAGAGATTGGCTGTTTTATATCGATAAAGTATAAAAATTCATAATCTCACTACTATGCAAACCATTAAACTATATTGACATTTAATACAATCGATAGTAGCCACACAGGCACACCCACTAGAAGGAAACAAACGCACCCAGTACAACACTTTCATTCTATTGGCTGGGAGGTTGCCAGGCGACGGTGCTTTTCTGTTCCAAGTGCGAGCAGAAAATGGTTCGCAAGCGAGCAGAGAGGTCTGCAAGCAGAGATTTGATTCAAGCAAAGACGAGTTTTGAGTGTGAACGGAAAGGTTTGAGAGATCACAGTGAATATTTGAAAGAGAGCAGAAGTTTTAACAAAAGATATGAAATCCTGCTTTCAGACTGAAAATGAGTGCTCTCGAATTATGGCAGAAAGATTCCCCCATACAAAAACCAGTATGATTTTTATGAAAGCAACAAGGAAAAGAAAAACATGGTCTTGATTTACAGACTTGACTTGTGAATCCTATAGGTCTTTATGTTTATTTCAAGTTAAAATCATTTTTAGGGGCAGTAGTATTTTTCCTTTTTCATAATGTCATGATTGAAAATTGGGAATGCAATGAAAATATTCTCTTGCTCACTTCATTGCCCCTCCTAAAGCCCTTTTCTACTCCATAATTGAAGAAAAGTAAGTCTCTCCAACTTAATGGCCTTCATTTCATTCAAACTGAATTAGTTAAACTCATTTTTGTGCATAAACACTAAAGATCAATGCTATTCAAACATCTGAGTCAGACTCCAAAGGAAAGAAAATGATGACTTTTTGACTGCTGGGAGTTTTATATCCAGGATAAAGACGGTAAATAATAAAGAACAATTACCAAGCTGAAAAAGAGGGATTGATTGACGGGAGAAAATGGGTGTGGAAGTGTGTGGAGTAGAAATGGGGATTTTATTTTCACTTCTGCCATTAACAGAGCTGGATAATAAATCCAGAATGTGTCCTAAACCACAGTAAGTGCTCAGTTTGTGCCTTCAATACAGTCTGTTGCCTTCCTGGTGTGTGGGCCTGCTTGCTCTTAAAGCTGATGAATAGCAAACTGTCCTCAAAGGAAAAGAGAAGGAAGAAGGGACCCCCATTCATTTTTAAATAATAAAAATCATAGAATCTATTATTTATGCGCAAATGTCCAGCTTGAGATATCAAATGCACCTCTGAAGTCTGGAAGGGTATATCTTCTCACCTTGTTTGAAACCGGCCTCAACAATATGAAAGGAGGTGGGTGTGTACAGAGAATATCAAGCTGAGTGTGTGTTTACTTATTTATCTGTTTTCTGCATTCACTCTTTACAGCGTCGGTTCACAGGAAGTGCAGGATACACATTCAAGCCTTTTGGGGAAAGATGTTTCATAAACTGCAATAAGTGTGGGCCAGCCATAAGTTATTCCTCTTTACCTGCCACGGTGGCAGTTCTGTATTATTCTTTTCCACCTAGATCGACAGCTGGTTTTAATGTTTTATCACTGGAGAAACTGTGAAGACTGCTGTATTATCAAGGGCTCGTAGTGGAGGTATTAAAGTGCTAACATTTCTTAAGTGTATTTAAAGACCAGCTTAATTTTTACCAGCTCTTTCTGTCACAAAGCGGATCTTCTTGCATCATATAACACAATTTCTCCAGCCTGCTGACACGGTACTGCTACTGCCAACGCATTTTAAACAATCGGTAATAGAGGAAATAAATCATTACTGTTTCCACAGGATTTAAGAGGGAGGGCAGCGCTGATAATAGTGATCAACTGATCATCAGAAAGCATGAAAACCTCCATATACGGAAACATTCACACCAGTCATGTTTACTCTGCTTTAATTGAACTCCAGTTCGTTAAGAAAGTCAGTTTTTTGGGGGGGAGATGTGGATGTGTAATGAAACTCTGATACGGACCAAAAAAAGCGAACTCTGGTTCAGTTGAAGTGAACTCTGGTGCGCTTTAGATGTATATGTGAACACCAAGCGGACCAGAGACCGCTCCAAAAGCAGGAAGTGGACTACAGTACAGGGCATCCTGGGTAAATACAACCAAAACAAACATGCTAGTCCAGCGCTAGCTGGAGAATGGCTCGGGATTTTTCACCGAGACAAATGAACCACTAATCTGACGTTACTCCATTTTTGTTTACATTTTGTGAAGAAGGAAGTTGCTCTGTGTCTTCTTTGGATGTTTTCATGTTGTTTCCTTCAGTGGTTTTTAGTGCAGCGCCCCCACAGGCGAGGAGGAGAACAGATTTTTAAAGGGGGTTGAAAAATCTGAGACAGCGCATTATGAATGAAACGAATGTTGCAATTTAGGTCCTAAATCAAACCGAGTCTACCGAACTATCAGGTGTGAAAACACCCTTAGTTGGCTGCCAGATAATAAAACAGAGTAACATCCGTCTGTTTGTAGCTCAAACTGTTAATGGAGTATTTTACTGAGAATAATCTTACAGATAAAAAGGAATTTCAACATAAGACGCCAAATTTTCCTGCTGCACCATTTACATCTTACAGAGGCAGCTGAATTTCTATCCATGGTTTCTGTTCATTCATAGGTGACAAAAAATGCAAAGCAAATAAAATTCAAGGAATCAAAACAGCAGAAGAAATAAAACATTTAACTGTTTCACAGGAGACCATAAGATATGTACATGCACTAACAACTATAAGGCCACAATGAGGATCAAGTGGTGCTAAACAGAGATTTCTGGGATGCAAAACCCATTTGTTTGTAGAGACACCAAATGTGAAAACATTTGCATATTTTAGAGCAAGTTTATTTTTTCAGTGACTTAGGAAATGCAAGTCAGTGACTGACTGAAAAAAGGAGAAAAGTGAGTGAAGTTGTTCTGTTTTCCACTCTTGCTCCCAAATGCCCCCACAGACAGCCTGCGGTGGTGTGGAAAGTGTTTAGTGTATGGCTCAGTGTCACATATTGTGGATGAAAACAGGGACAGGCTTGTGGCTTTTAATCCGGAAAAGCTTTTTGTACGTTAAAAAGAAAAATGCCCCTCACTCTTCCTTTCTAAAAAGCTTATTTTGTCCAGACAGCACTGACATTTATTCTGTCATTTAAGCTCCATTTCTGCTTCAGTCATGCCACGCTAAAATAGAGTTAACGGCGCACAGCTTATAGAGACATGGGGAAAAGAAAGTTTATGACTGTCAATACACAACGAACGACTAAGTCACTGCGCCTTGCAGCTGTATTTATACACCTTGAACTTTTTAATTTTGTCACTTTACAGCCACAAACTTAAATGTACTTATTTTGATTTTATGTGACTAGCACAAAGTGGGTCATAACTGTATAAAGAAAAGGGTAATGATTTATTTCCCCCCTCATAAAATATCAAATTTACGCTCGGAATCCCCTCCATGAATACTTAAGAGAACCTTTCTAGAACCTTGGCAGCAACTTTAGCTGAAAGTCTAATACTTAGAAAGCTCAAGATCAGTCAGATTGGGTGGAGAGCCTCTGAATAGTCAAGTCATGGGATACATTTCTAATTAATTTGAAATTTGACTAAGGTATTAGTTATGATCGCATTGCGGTTGGTAACTTGTGACATTTGCACATCCTCCTCCCAGTATTTTGCACTTTCTGATGATCAGCATAATGTTTTGCACATTCATTAAGGGAGACATGCTACATTTATTGGGCTTGTGCCTCAGTTTACTGACGCAGTCCTGTTTATGTTGTTTGTAGATCAGGTTTGTGTGTGCTATCAAGTTTTCACCTGTTTCAATATGTGCAAACCTGGATTGTTTACATTGTAGATCAAAATAATTTTTTGTCTTATTTGACCTCAGTGTCCTGCATTTTATTAGCAAATCACAT
>NW_006800011.1:340668-344596 GCF_000485575.1 Poecilia formosa | reverse complement strand
TGATAAATTTACATTTTCTTCTGATTTCCCTGTTAAGTTTTTTTTTTTTTTTTTTTTTTTTTTTTTATTTTAGCAATTTTGGTTTCCTATGAAACTTTTACTCTATTTCCTATATATATGTATTCTTTCCATTTTTCCATGAAGCATTGATTTGAAATTTTCTAAGCTTTGGACATAATCGATTTTATCTTCAATTGACTCCTCTAGATTTTATTTCAGGGTATTAGAGTGGAGGGTGGCGTATGCAAATACAGGACAAACGTTTATTTGTATTATGCTAACCCTAATTTTCTTTCCACTCTACAAATATGCATTACATTTCATCTATCACATTCAGACATCTGCAGCTGTGGAAAAAATGTTTTCAGTGCGTTTTTTTATTGTATTATCTGACATATTATTGCCTTTACCAGCAGCTACATGATGGAAAAATAATGGAAACGGGTCATTAGCTGTAAAAATCCAAAGGCTTTGAGACTTGTGTATTGTTTTATTGAATTCTCATGACCTTTCTTTTGACTGACAAGGTTATACCTCGGGTAAAAATGAGAAAAACAAACAAGTCTAGTCTGACTCTGTCTTGATTTTCCTATTCTACTTCCTTTTCACAGAGAAACATTGTCAGGTTAGTCAAAAAAAGTATTATTTTTTTTGTTAAAGGTTATTTAGTTTAGACAATATTCAAGCTGTGAGCCACACAGTGAATCAAAGCAAGTCATTCCGTGATAAATATAGAACTGTATTCAGGTCACTGATGGAGAAATTTTCTTATTTTATAGTACAATTCACAAAGCGCAGAGGTTGTTCACAGTTCATTAATTACCTAAGCTCCACACATAATGAGGGTCTCATGAGAATGAGGCTTAAGGCTTATTTCTGTTGATATATTTCGCTCACAAAGATTTTTCTTGCATGCACATGGAGCCGCACACAGGAAAAGAAACTGATGTGGGAGGTCCTCTTTCTCCAGCTGCTTAAGCAAGAGGAACCTAAATAATGATAAGGTAAACAAGTGGTGCTGTGCAAGTTGTACAGTAGCAAAATATCAGATACTTTTTCAAAAATCACACTCTTAAATTGACTAAATTCAATAATCTTGGGGGCAGGGGCGCCTGCAGGATATCTTCAGAGGGTACGTGTAATTTTACCGCTGCACCTGGCCCACAAGAACAGAACCACATCTCCAACACACATAATGTGCATGTCGCACAAAACCAGCACAAACCTAAACCCCACCCACGGGAGGTGGCGGATGGAGATACCCAGGTTCAGGTGATGTTTCTGAGACTTCCAGAGAAAGTCAAACATTTTGACTAGATTTAACTGTTTAACCTGCAGCCATAGCGTGGCGCCCAGAAAGAGTGCAGCAGATGTCACGGTCGGCCAGCCGGGTGACCAGTCAGCTCTTCACTTCATAAAACAACAACAAAAAAAACAAAAACGCTCATAAACCAGCGACCCTGCCTGAACCGCGCACACGGTAAGGTGAGGTCGGATTCACTCGACCGCTCTTTGAACTACAGGAGGGATCAAAATCAGCTCATTCATTTTTAGTTTACACAAAAACCGTCAAGCTGCCAAATAAAAGTAAACTGACCAATAACATTTAAGCTTAGGACGCACCCACCCCCACAGACTCACATAGTTGTGGGCTATATTCAAGATGTTTTGACAAAAGATTTATTTTTCTTCACAATTTTGTTAATAGCAAAGATGGTTAGATAATAAAAAGCTTAAAGGAAAATCTGAAGGTACACACAATGGATGCAGCTGCAGGCACTACTGCTTGTGGGGATCATATTAATGTTTTTTGTATTTTTTTTTTATCAATTCTCATAAAATAATGTGTATGCAGCTGAAGCGTTTATGAATTTTCATCTTTTAATGATTCTCCAGGAGAAAAAAATGTGAAATGATGGAGGTTTATTGCACTTATTCACTTTATCAGAGGGGAAAGAAGAGATGGCGTTCCTTTCAGCTATTTTAGAAGTTTGCTTTAAATACATAAATCAGAAAATGACAACAAGCGCCAACTTTATAAGATGCTGTTGGAGAACACAAACTTCTATCCTGTTGGTGAATCATAGCTGTAGAAGGCACTAACCCCATGTACATTTGATTTTATATTTAAAAAATATATACAGACGCATGCCAAGCATTTGTGCTCAAATTGAAGATTAGAGTTTTTAAAATTATGCTGCTGGAGATTAAAGTAAAAAACAAAACTTGTTTGAATCATTTATACAGCTAGCTAGTTATCTAGCTAGCCAGGTAGCTAGATAACCAGCTAGCTTAGCTTAAGACAGCTAGCTAGGTATCTATCTATGCAAAACCTTTTAGACTTTTGACTAAAACATAAACTTAAACCTCATTTCATTTTCTTTTGGCTGCTCTTGTGTGCGCCCCTTTATATTTTTCTATCCCATGAATTTCCAATAAAATCCACAGAAGCTTGTGGCAATAACGTGCATCAACATAAAGCCATCACAGGTGAACATTAATCACTGCTACTTTCACTCATTTAAACCAACTTCCTGGTACAGAGCTAATGTAGAGGAGAGTGCTGCCATTTGAATTGTAAATCTACATTATTCAAAAGTTGCTTTAAGTTGTATGCGTTTTTACCCTTCCTCCCATGGGGTGTCTGGTGATAAATCCAAACCCCGAGTGCCATTACTCATATCGAGTCTGTGTGTGTGTGAGAGAGATTTCGGGGTGAACCAGCAATGTGGAAATGAAAGAAGAGCAGAAAGTTGCAAATTAAACTCCTTCCTTCCTTCCTTTTGGCAGGTTCTTTTCAGCAGTAGCTGACGGGGCTTGAAGGACGCGCTAATCTCACTCAAGGAAATTATATTTAAATCACAGAAGCCCGTGTCTCCTGTACGCCACAGCGTGGATTTGGGGATTTCTGTCCAGTTTCGACTTCCACCACGATTCCATACAATCAATATTTGATCAAGGTCCTAGGCATCAAAGCTCCGCGAATCTCTGTTTTGACTTTTAATTCCCCACCGTGACGTGTAATTCTCTGAAACAGGGATGGCTGCTTGTGCCAATATTTGATTTTTCTAAGTGTGCTGTTGCAGTTGCTGCCCTTTGAACCTTAATTTTAGCCCTGACTGGCTGCTTTGTACTTTGAATTAGCCAGAGAATCAGAAGCCATTCACAGGGGTTTGCATTGACACACCAGACGTGTGGAAAAGTTGGTTGTGAAGCATTGTTGGAAATCCTGTTGAAGTCGAAGCAATTCATGTTCAATGAATTAAATTTGGAGGCATTTGTGCTAATGTATTTTGTGCCATTAGCACTGTGGGCCACAATGGGACTCGGTCCAACAGACACTTTGTTACATTTACACCTCTTTTTTGAAAAATTTTAGTCAAATTTTTAAATGGTTTTAAAGGTTTTTAAAAACTTTTTGAGTTATCTTTTTAGGCTTGATGTGCTGCCGCGTTCCACCATCTTGGATCTATGTTTTCTTTTAGCATCACAAAGGCAACATAACAAAAATATCCACCAGGGGGTGCTCTAGTTCAAAAACCTTGCTGGTCCAACTAAACTAAACAAAAGGCAGCACACTCCCCGCCTGGCACAATACAATTTTGCCACTACAAACAATCTTTTCTAATAAACATTTTGAACAGTTTTTTAGCTATACATTTTAATTTTCATCTGATAAAAGCAAAACCATATCAGTAATGGGTCTCAAAAACACTTTTTCATTTCCATCTTTTATAGTTTTTACTTCTGCTTTCCGAACCTTATTGTCCTTACTCTCAAATGTTCTCACAACTTTTCCCATGGACCAGAAGTTTCTGTGAGTGAGAGAATCTTTCAATAACACAATGTCACCAACTTTAATGTTTGGTATATCATCAGTCCATTGTCTCCTTTTCTGCAAAGTTGGTAAGTATTCACTTTTCCACTG
>NW_006800011.1:339026-340077 GCF_000485575.1 Poecilia formosa | reverse complement strand
AGGGGCGTCACATAACAGAAGGAGCAATCAGAGGAGCTGGATTTTGGATTATTGGTGGTAAACGGCTTATTTCTTCCATCATTCACAAATGTGTCTTTTGTCGAAAACTTAGAGGACAAATGCAGACTCAAAAGATGGCAGATTTACCCCTTGACAGACTGTCAACCATGCCACCATTCACTAGCGTAGGACTGGATGTCTTTGGTCCCTGGACAGTCACCACACGTCGCACCAGAGCAGGAAGTGCAGACAGCAAACGTTGGGCTGTACTTTTCACCTGCATGTCCACAAGAGCTGTACATATTGAGCTCATTGAATCAATGTCAACATCAAGCTTCATTAATGCACTAAGAAGATTCTTCTGCATTCGTGGACCTGCTCAAATACTCCGCTCTGACAGAGGGACAAATTTTATCGGAGCATGCAATGAACTGCAAATTGATCATAAAGAGACAGAACTGAACTCTTTCCTGTTGGGGAAAGGATGCACATGGCTGTTCAACCCTCCCCACTCCTCACATATGGGTGGGTCGTGGGAGCGACTTGTCGGAGTTGCAAGGCGAATCCTTGACAGTATTCTTTTGAAAGCCGGACACATCCAACTCACACATGAAGTGTTAAGTACATTCATGGCAGAAGTAATGGCAATAATGAATGCAAGACCACTTGTATCAATTTCAACAGATCCAGATAAACCAAACCTCCTCACTCCAGCAATGCTCCTCACCCAAAAGACAAATGCCCTATCTGCACCAGCAGGAAGCTTTGCATCTCCAGACCTCTACTCAAAGCAATGGAAGCAAGTACAGTCTCTGGCAGACTCTTTTTGGAAACAGTGGAAAAGTGAATAATTACCAACTTTGCAGAAAAGGAGACGATGTACTGATGATAAACCGAACATTAAAGTTGGTGACATTGTGTTATTGAAAGATTCTCTCACTCACAGAAACTTCTGGTCCATGGGAAAAGTTGTGAGAACATTTGAGAGTAAGGACAACAAGGTTCGGAAAGCAGAAGTAAAAACTATAAAAGATGGAAATGAAAAAGTGTT
>NW_006800011.1:274168-338637 GCF_000485575.1 Poecilia formosa | reverse complement strand
GCGACACCAAACAGCTCGTGGAGTAGCTGACTATTGTCTTTATTCGTTGTGTTTCCGACAAGATTTGTTCGTAAGTGCTTGTTAACTGTGAAAATAATAACTGTCTCTTTGTTTCATGTAACGCTGGTGTAAGTAATTTGTATACTTTAGTCATTTAAGAAAATGTTTTAAGCTCGCAGTAAGAATGGCTATTTTGCTATGTTAGCTAACATTACGCCTTGTATGTTGCAGTTTACGATGGCCAAAGTGATGGTAGTGGTCAGAGGCCACTCTTCAATAAACAACTAAAAAGAAAGAAAGAAGTTTGGTTATTGGAGCGTCGTTGTCAGGCTGTCTAGCGGCTGAAAAGATTGAAAACTCAGGGCGAGGACAGCACACTTGATATGAAGATGTTTAGACACCATAATAATGAATTTTGATATAAATTAAAAACAGGATGAAGATTCTCTAAAAAAAAGTTCTTTTAAACACTTCTACCACTTTCAGTTTAACACTTTTAAGGGGACTTATAATGCAAAATTCACGTTTTGTATTTACATTTGGGTTTCTACAGCTTCTAAAAACTACCCAAGTGATTAAAAAAAAACACCCAGCTGTTTTATTGGCTATATGTTTATTTTATTTTTTAATGTCTAGAAAATAAGCCTCACGATTGTTAAATCCTTGGTATGTTTTTTGTTTTTTTTACATATTTGTTAAACCAGGCAGTACAATATGAGGCAGATAATCATTGAAAAGTAACTATTATATTGCTGTCTGAAGAAATGCATCGCTTCTGGTCAAAAACAACCAATCAGAACCAGGAGGAGGGTCTTAACGCTGCCAATCAAACTCATGTACTCGCTGCTAAATGCAGATAAACAGAAAAAAATGTTCACCTGCCGTCTTCGATGATTATGCTAACTAGTTTTAGCAACAGAATCTGCTAGCTGCAGCGTAGCTGAGAGCAGCATCACATGAAACTGTGATTGACAGCGCTAAGACCCGCCTCCTGGCTCTGATTGGTTATTTCTAGTTAGAACAGGGAGAAGGCAGAGAGCTTGGTAATTTCCACAGATTCTGTCTCATACCATACGGTCATCAACAAATATGTAAAATATTTTTTTATGAAATTATATTTTTATTTATTTCATAAAAAATCTTTATTTTTTATTTTTTACAAAAAACATTTATAAAAATATATATTTATGTATTTAGAAAATATATTTAAAATATTTTTACTGAGTATTTTTAATAAATATTTCACTTAATTTTTCCAAGGGTACACCTCAACTTTCACTTGCTAATAAAATAACCAATAAACTTCTTTAGGGTTCCCACAGATAAAGTCCAGAAAAGTATGTAATATGGTTAGTTTTTCTAGATCTAGATAAATATTTAAATTAATATGGTTAGTGGAAAACTAATTTGATTTTACAGGCTTTATTCTAAAAATGGGGAGAAGTCTGAAACTTTAAGAAAAGCTTCTTCTAATAAGCAAAGCAGGAATGGATCGTCCTCTTTGTAGTGAGCCAGAGAGCATTTCAGTTATTTAAAGTCATTCTCCGAAGACAAAACTAATGCCAGGAGGAAATGGCTTCAGCAGCTGAGATGGCATTTCCGAATACATTTCCAAGTTTTCTTATTTATGGCAGCAAAAAAAGCTGAATGGAAAAATCACAGAGGACTTTTTTTTTCCCTTTATGACACTTCAAATGAGACGTAATTAAGGCCGTATTTCCATAACGTTCCTCAAAAACTTTAAGGACAGTAAATTTAATTAAGCTATCATACCGGGGGCACAGTGACCTTGTCTCAGCTGAAAATATAAATATATATGTTTTTATCCTTTCAAAGGTATGCTAATGATATCGTTTGAAAAAAATTTTAACAGCCATAACAACCATGATTTATTTCAAAGCAGAGCGTATGTCTCCCCTGTGGTCTCCTTAAAATCTCTGCATGATTCTGTAAGTTTGAACTGGTGAAATCAGGACAATTAAAGAACCTCTCTGCGGTAAACATTAAGCGGATGGTGCGCATTTTGAGCAGAAATTGGGGATTAACTTCTTAAAATGTTCTGCCTGATCCCCTGACTGGACTTCAAAGTAAGAGTTATGTTGGAAGAAGTGGTATTGGAGTGCCATTGTCAGCGGGTTTGTCGTGCTTCTGACACTGAGAAGTCACAAAGTGCTTCTGAAAACCCACAAAGGAGCTCAAGAATCACAACGGATGTCAGTGCATGTCCACAAGATGGCTTGAAAAAACTTTCCTGATGTGAAAATTACTATTCACCCCCACATAAAATCACTGAATGTAGTTTTAACCTAGTCTGAAGAGTGTTACATTGGTATATTGTATACGTAAATGAAGGAAGACCATTATTATGAAGGGCATTGTGTTCAGACTCTTCCTGATTTCCCATTATAGTTCATTTACAGCCTGTGAATACGGCATGTATGCAAATTACCATACCATAAATTGATGTTGGCGCAGATTCAGAGGGCAGGCCTGGCTTAATGCTGCGTTTTTCTGATCCAATTATTCCCCATAGGCTTGAAGAAATCAATCTGTGGTCATACCTGGCTTTACATTTCTAATTATTTTATGCTTTTTATTGACTACTATAAAACCCTTTCAGTGTTTGGAATAAAATCAAACATCGCGACCACTTCCATGACTTTCTGTGCTCCTAAAGTGACAGCATTTTTAGTGGTCTTAATTCTGGGAACTTGGATGGAAATGGAAGAAAGAAAGTTAATTTTGTGTCTGGGATCTTTTTGTGGTGATTGGGTCATAAGTTTTGCATCATTATGCAGCTAAAAGCCCCAGTAACGACCCATTTTTTGATTTCTGGCTGATGCCACAAAACTCTTCAAGGGAGTTCGTGATGCATTAAAATCTAACATGATGCCTAGATGGTTCATCAAAATGCAAAAGACACTAGGAAAGTAATATAACAGACATAAAAAATAAATTCACATAAAACTGAAGTTATGCTAAACTTTTTGTGATTTTGAAATCCATTTAATTATTTCTGTTGCAGTTTAATATTTCATTGAGCCATCTGAGACACCGTACTTATAAGATTACAAGAGTAGCTGGAAGAGAAAGCCCTACATCATCAACGAGCCTCCAAGCACGTTGATGCTTGGAGGCATCAACGTGCCTCCAAGCATCAACGTGCTTGGAGGCACGTTGATGATTGCATGTAGCATGCATGCATTGCATGCTACATGCAATGCATGCATGTAGCATGCATTGCACATGCTACATGCATGTGCAATGCATGTAGCATTGCACATGCATTGTAGCATGTGCAATGCTACAATGTTTACATTGTAGCAGTAAACATTGTAGCAGAATGTTTACTGCTACAATGTAGCAGTAAACATTCATTGTGATTTTTACATCTGTTCATCCTTTAATGCCAGAAACTCCTGGGAAGTTTCTTGCTTGAAAAATTTACTTTCAGACTCACCTGATAAAATCTCACAAATTCAATTGAGTCTTTCTAGCTATCCATCTTGCCAGTTAGCTTCTTATCCATCTTGCCAGTTATCCATCTTGCTAGCTAACTATTTTTGCAAGCTAGCTAACTGTTTAACTTGTTAGCTACCTATCTATCTTGCTAGCTATTTTTGCTAGCTAGATATCTATCTTGCTAACTACCTAGCTATCGTACTAGATACCCATCTATCTTGCTAGACTAGTATTTATAGCTATCTACCTTGCCGAAAGCTAACTATCTTGCTAACTATCTATATCTGTCTTACTAGCAATTTATCAATATTAGCTGTCTCGGTAGCAAGCTATCTATCTTAGCTATCTATCTTGCTTGCTAGCTATCTTGTTATCCATCTTGCTAGCTAACTAGCAATATAATGTATTTCCTTCTAATGGAGTTTTTGGTATTTATAGCCAAAAACTCCCATTTTTCACAAAACACAAATGGACTCCAAAAATTGAGCCGTTTTTCTCTGGCAGCATTTGAAAACATTATTTGTAAACATTATTTGTAAACATTTGTAAACATTATTATCTCAGCATTATGACATCACAGCCTCTAGGATAATATTTTTCTTCCTTGATGATGAATCGGTTTTCATCCCAACTACATACTCGACTTATGTCACTGTAAAAAGAAAGAAAATGGCATTAGTCTTACCAGGTTCAGCTATGCAATGTCGTTTGGATACAGAATGGTTTGCTGATGGCTGAACATTTCCAAGCTGTTTATACTCAAACAGATGAGCATGGCGTCTTCAGACCTCTAGAAATTGACAAACCACTAAATATTCTGGTGTTTTGCAAATATATAACTTTGGTAATCCTACCTGACCTAAAATAGGGAAAGCTTAATCTGATTATTCATTAGAAAGTAAGAAATCCAACTATGTTCTGACTTACAGAAAGAATCTGCAGAGATCTTTGGCTATGAGATCACAGGTATTGGTTTACTCTGCCTTTCACTACTGTAATCTAGTCTATTTGAGTGAGCAGAATAAGGTAGAACAGGTTGTACATGAAGTGTTGCATGAAAACACAGGGACGAAGCTTTTTATATCCACGTGCGTCACTTCCTGCACTTCTGACTTGAGATCTTCTTTGTAAACAAAGACTATTGTTGCACTGCTGGAGAACATTGAAAATGGCACAGCGTGCAGAAAGCCTACATTCAAAAAACACTCAAATTAATTGGTTCAAGATGATGACTGCGCCTCACCCTCTGATTTACATCTACTTTCATGTCAGATCACTTTTTTCCATTATAGTTTCTGTTTGTTTGCTAGTTTTTGAACCCATTAGATGAACCGCGCCATAATGCATTCTGTCTGGCTTCCATTTCTGTGACGAGCACTTTAGTCACACTGTCTGAGGAGGCAGGATTTGCCGTTTTTAATTGTACATTCAGTGTCAGGACGAACCAAGACAGAGTAATCAGCTTGTTTTTATAAAACGAACATAGAAAGTTGTCAGATTATGTTGGCTTTCTAACATTTTCCTTTTTATTTATGATCAGTTTGTCATCTCAGAAACTGGTAATAGCTGTATTTTTTATGTTAATTAATGTCATTTTTGCGTTAAGGGATTAAACCTTTATCCAACTCATGTGGAAGCATGAATTTACTTATGTAAGTGGAAGTCGCAGTGATTATTTTTTTCCGTCTGAGCCAAGGTGGTTGGTGTTAAGTGCAGGTTGGTGCGTATAAATCCTGAGTTCTGGCTATAGGAAACAAACTGTGCAGCTGATGAATCACAGCCTCCTGGTTATTAACAGGTCTATTTGTTTGCAACTCTATGCTAATTTGCGCTGCTCCTGGTGACGGCTTTGGTCATTATTGAAATGAGTCTGTGTCTGTAAATCACCACACCTGCCTGCGGTACTTATGATTTGCAGCCACACAGTAAATCTGCCTCTTTTCTCCTCTGATTAGTGTACAAAAGAAGATGACTTTAATTTGTTAGATCCTGCTCTGGCATTGATGTCTTTTTTCAATCTTTGGTTTGCTACTGCAATCACGTTTATAAGTATGTTTTATTTAAGTTCAGTTGAATGCAACATGGCATGTTCATTATTTAAAAAGCATCTTCCTGTGTGCTGGTGTCGGTGAGAACCAGGACTTTAAGCATTTTAAAGTTTTAAACTTCTGTAATTCTGTGATACGTGAAGTAAATCAGCTTCCATCCAAAGATCTGGTGCAGGATGTCATTAACATTTAAACTTACTTAGTGGAGCAATTCTTAAAGAAATCTTTGTTTTGTCATTCGTTTTGCTTGTTACAATCGCAGGATTTCGTGTTATTTTTCCAACAATTTCTGCAAATTTTTGGATGCTTCAACATATTCAAAAACTCACCAAACTTCACTCAAAATTGTCCCCGAACTAAAATTTTTGAATTCCAGTGGAATTGCAAAAACTGCTCTACAGCGCTCCCTAATGTGAGATAGGACAAACTGTAGGTCTGAAATTAGGAACATGGGTAGATCCCCCACAAATCAAGAAAAAAAGTCCTGGAGGTACCCCCAGCCATTTTGGGTCAAAGGGCACATTTTGGCAACTTTTCACTTTTACACACCTCTAACTTTAACGAACTCGTTCTAGGGATTTCAACCTATCTGCTTCATTCTTGATCAGGATGCAGGTAAGGGGTGGGGTTTTAAAAGTTATCAAAAAAACTAAGTTTTATTTGTGTTCAGGGGGCGTGGCCGAGCGGCAAACTTAACGTACTTGCCAAAGCAAATGAAATGCTATAACTTTCACATAAAAAGGTCAACTGGCACCAAACTTGAGTGATCCTGGTTGGATGCCTGATGTCATCTAAGCCCCGCCCCCTCAGAACAGGAAGTGACTTTTTTTTCCTTGGAAAGCTCCATCTCTGACCCCAATAAGGCTGGAGCGGCGCTGAGCTGCAAGGGTCTCCAATGCTGCTTGCAGCTTGAATTTATTTTTGTATCTGTTCTTAACTATGGCAGGATTGGTCCTCCATAAATCTTAGGTGAATGGATGTATAGACATCAAGTTCCCCTAGATGTTTCTTCAACAAGGATTCTTTTTTATTATCTTAAGAAAATATTGATCTCATCTTAGTGGGAGAAAAAAAGTCTATAACTTTAAGATTCCTTCTACTCAGAAGCTTTATGGACACAGAAATGGTCGGTCAATTGTGGTAAATAAACACCAACCATGCATTTTTATTAGTCTAATATCCCTAAAGCTTTCCCAAATTTTCACCAACCCTTATTCATTAATGTTGGCTAAGTTAAAGTAACACAAATGTTTTCACAGAATGAGCAAACTCATAGCTGCTGCATTCTTATTCCTGAAAACAGACTAATTGTTTTCTAGACCAACAAAATTTAAATTTTATTAATGCAAAAGTGGCGGGATGTTTTTTATCTTCTGGATCTGCGATGGTTTACATGCAAATCCAGTAAGAAAATATTACCATTTTCTTTAAGAAAAATCTTTTAATTTTTTTGCTTGGTAAGCAGATAAAACCGAATAAATGGCAAAAGTTTATAATTCGCTTTTTGTGGGCTGAAAGAATTTTTAATTTGTCAATTTTGGTGTGCTTTGGAAACACCATTTCACTACAGAGATGTACATTTAGCTCAATATTTTTAGTTGACATTAAATACATCTAAAGGCTAAACTAGTAGAAGGACTGGAAATATAATCTCTAATTAAGAATATCTGAACTCCTGGATTTTGTTCATCTAGTTCTGTTTGCAAATATCCTACAAATCACTCTGTGATTTAAAAATGTTACATAAATGGCCTTCTGTCAGTCTTTTGTTTAGAAAAAAAATTATGTATGACATTGGCAGAAATGGCAGCCATCAAAGCGTTTTTGTTTTTTTTGTTTTTTAGAAGTTGACACTTTCAGTGCCTCCCTGGTGGTAGTTCTGCCATTTTCTCTTTGTTCTGTGCTGAAGTTCTCCACAGGAGTCTTTTCTGCAGTGGCAGATTTCAATGTTCTCCTAAAGTTGTCAATTTGATCCATGCAAGGACTCGATGAAGGTGATTAAACACTATGCATATTTTATCAAGCTGCTATTTCTTCTTTGTTTTCAACTTTCACTGCTGCATAAAGCAATCCCTCGTACAGGAAGCAACATATTTGGGACAAACATGTTGGTATTACACACTGTGTAACACAACTTTCTGAAAGAGCTAGCTGATCATCTTACAAAACACCTCTGGAGACATGAAGACCCCTTTCACACTGGATGAAGACCCCACTAAACTCTCAACGACCTAAATGACCTATGTGGATGTGGTTTGATTGCAGCAATTTGTAAAATCCCCTTTAGTGTGAAGGCAATCATTTCTTTTTTTCCACTCAGTACTTGATAAAAAGATTTATCCCTGTAGCAGGACATGATGCCAGTGGCAGCAGCAGTGGAAATAACAATAACTTATTCAGAACCTTGCTAATGCAGAGAGAGGGGTCAAAACCAGGGCATGGGTCAGCAAGGCCAGTCTAGCTCCAGCTATCAAGTGATTAACCAAGAGTTATATGCATGGTCCCCACTTTACAGATAACCCGCTACTGCCTTGCTGTAGAAGTTTTGTATTTTCAAAAAGCTGAAAATGAGAAGCCAGTTGTATTCCTATTACACCCATTTAGATCTAACAAAGACTCTGCAAACACCATCAAATTTCAGGCTTAGTATTCACTCAACATGGGTTTTTTTTTTCTGAAATTGGACCCAGTTTCTGCAAAGACTCATTGCAGTAACTTATCTTGAGGACTACCAGAGCAGGTTGAGGTCAAAGGCAAAGCCAGGGTATCTGCAGGTTTCAGCAAGTCCAATTTGAGACTTTCTAAGGCCTTTCTAATGTCACCTTGAATTAAATTTAAGCCCGAAAAAGCTTTAAATATAGAGGATGGTTATGGGATCCTGGTGCATTACAATCAGGTATTGCCAAACTTAAGAGTTTGAGACAGAAGTGAGTCAATGGTAAAAACAAAGATTATCCAATCAACTGCAAATTCCACGTAGCCTTGATAGGCGCAAAAAAGCTAGCTGTCTGGTTAGCAAGGGTATATTAGCAGCTAGTTACCGGTAGCCTCAATTGCCTTTCACAGACGAGATACGGCAAAATTTAAGATCTGCGATTAAAGTATTTAAGGCTAAATAAATATGTTGAGGCCTTAATTTTAGATGGATGAATTTAAGACTTTTTAAGGACACACAGACACCCTGAAAGCATGGGTCAGGAACCTTAGTTCTGCTTTCATTTTCATAGATCATGCCATGTTGGTGCTGGTGTTAAATAAATAATTTAGCTTTTTCATTAAACCAATTTTTCATTTATTTATTTTTCATATTATCAATTTCCCAATTTCTCTTTTTCATTTATCTATTTTTCATTTACCCCTTTATCCCTTTAGGCACCTATTATGCACCAGACATAATAGGTGCCTGTCCATTGATGCTGCCCAATACGCTGCCACAAATGGTAAATGTCAAGTCCAGAGGACTCCAAAGCACTTTACTCAACATTCAGTCATTCACACATTCACAAGCTAATGGTGGTAAGCTACTACATTGCAGTCATTGCAAGGCTGCCATGTTCCACCACCAACTCCTAACACCGTTGCTATCATTGCCGCCACAATGGCGTTCTTATGAAAGATTCATAGATGTTCAATATGGAGAGTCATATGAATGCAGAGTGCACTGCAAAAACCATCAAGTTTCTGGCTGACTTTACATCACTGCAGGATGTTTATCCAGCTTTGAGGTGAATGTAAATGGAAACCCACACTAAAGCTATGTGGTCAGTGGCCGTTGTTCCAATTTGTGGCAACAAGCAATCCTTTTTAAACTTGCAGAAAATTTGACTTTGTTGTCGTTTCATGTTGACATAGTTCAGCACTCGGCATCCACTTGAACCAATTGCACATGTTTGGTTGGTCAATTGGTCTCCAAGGCTGCTACAACCATTTATTAATGCAATGCAGTGCAGTAAGCCTGATTTGTGTTACCAAAAAGACAGACTCTATGAATTATTGAACCTTTATGGACTTTTTTGGTGAACCATATCCTACAGATAATGGCTCATTTATTAAAATACATGTTTTTTTGTCCAAGACTGTTTGGTTTTGCTGTTTTTTTAAAGTCAATACAATACGCAGGGTTGATTAACGCTGAAATTAAACCAGCAAATTGAGAGGCTTGATTCAACCCAGGACTGTTTGTTCTGTATTAGCCAAACCGAGGGAGTAATAGCACAATTTAGTATGGATTAAACGATGGAAATCTGGAACCAGACTTGTAAATAAAGACCATTCTCCAATATGAGTCAGCAGAGAGTAATCCTGTGTTTGGGCCAATGAGAAGCTTATTAAAACACTAGTTCTCCAAGGACAAGCTGATTCTGAAGTTGGGAAATTTGGGATTTTAATTAAACATGAACTACATAACGAGACTCTGCAAGCTAATGGCAAGGTTTTATCCCAACAGGTCAAGGGCTGGTCTAACACTGTATGGCTAATTGGTAGTTCTCCCCATTATTTTCCTTCTGAAACACAGCACAAAGTCGAACCAACAAGAAGCAAATTGACGAAATTACCAAAGAAGAAAAAAAAAAAAATTAAAACAGGAACAAAATACTCTAGTTTTTGTGTCAGTAAAAACGGGTATGTTCTATAAAAATGGAAACTTTCTCTTTGGAGATAAAAGGTCTAGTTATGCTTCTAGTTCTTCAGAACGGATGTTTCTACTGGAGATCTGTAACTACAAAGGCAGGGACATGGTATCATAATTAAAAGACTTTATTGGGTATATATAAAGCTTCTTTAGATGTTTTTAGTCAAAGAAAGCTTGGCTTATTAGGTCTGGAAACTTATACAACTGATTGGCCATCACTATTTAATCTTGAATAAAGGAGAATGACTGAAATGACTGATTAGATTATTTAGTATTTGAGTATACATTAATATTTGTGTTAAATGTATGCTTCTAAATCTTTCTTTTATGAGGCAAAATATGGTTTGATTTGGTTTAAAAAGTCTTTTCCCCTCTCTAATAGCAGCTTGAGTTTCTTTAGCTTTCCAAGCAAAACTCCTTCTTCCTTCATCCTCTGAAAATATATTACTGCAGCACATTCAAGTTTTCAGACATTCATAATTGAGTAGCATATGATGAATAGCAGAAGGGTGTTCCATTTTAGGCAGGCTGGAAAACAGCAGCAAGATCAGCAGTGATTCAGTGTTCTTTTTCGCAGCTATGCAACCCTCATGTGTCTCCATACAGAATTTAATTCACCACAGTTAGTGGAAATAAATGTTTTAAATAAATGTGACACATTTTCCATTTGTATCCCCATGCCAAATATTTTTGTAGTTTTTTTTTTGTTTGTTTGTTTGTTTGTTTTTTGCGTTTATTAGTGTCAAATGAGGGACATTTAAATGGATTACGAATGGGTTGGAGTTGATTATACAAGCAGTGGAAGGCATGGAGTTTCATTTTTGAACTATAAGGACATATCTGATCTTGTAAAATATGTATGCCACCAATTCAAGTTCAGTTTGTTGAGCAGGTAGCTCTAAAAAGCTTTGAAATATGAAAAATGTGGCCTATGTCTTTAAATTAAAATAAAATTAACATTTTTATGGCCTTCATTCATTCATAAAAAGCTTGGAATCCAATCCAGGAACAAGTTATCTGGGGAAATCATTGCCCACTTCTGTTTCCTCTGCACTTTCTATTGTCAAATCAAGTTACCAGATATAAAAATATCCATTTACATTTTAAATTATCATTCCTCCGAATCCTGTCAGTTTGTAAGTTAAGTTGCCCCCTTGTGGTGGTTTTCAGCTACTGCAGCATTAACTACCAGACCTTTTCAGTGTGTATACACAGATAGCACAACATGCTACACCACAGAAAGTCACTTCTCTGAGTCTGGGTGTGGAACTAACGGTTAGTATTAATAAAGTTGGTTATTTTAGTTGTTTTATGCAACACTGGGTTATGTTATAGTGTTTGAAGAAGCTTATTTTGAGCTATGTAACAGTGTTAATGATGCTAATGCTAAGTGCGAAGTTAGCCGCTAGCACGAGGCTAGCTATGAGGCTAACTATGAAGCTTCAGGTTCATTTTTGTTGTATTTACGCATTTTACTTTTCGATTATTTCTTGTGAGAACATTTGTATTATGATGGAGGGTATTTACTTGAATGTAAAGACATATATAAATGTAAAATCAGATTCGAATTCCAAAAATATGCCTGTGATAAAAGGTAATTTGCCTTTTCTGGATATTACAAGACATAAAAACACAAACCATATTAGTTTTTTTTGTTTTTTTCTTCATTTGTATGCCAAACTCTTCTTTCTTCTGCATAATCAAGGATGTAAAATTTTATTTTAGTAACTGTTAAAGCTATGACTTAAAAATTAGAAAAGAAAATATCTTATTTGTAATAAAAAGTCTATTTTTTTGCAATTAAAGATTGATATTTACTCATCTCTAATTTTGCATACTCCCTGACCTTTATACCTTTCTATCTATTATGATATTTTTAATAAAAAAACACGAAATGGATTAAAATCTACATGGAAGTTCAGTACATTGTTTGTATGACCGGTTTTACATAAAAAGCTTTTCTTTTTGACATTTTGACTAAAAGAAATCACGTTAAAGTTGATCCAAGTCAAATATCCAGGATTTCTGAGCAACCTGGAGAGTTTTTAATTGGTTTGAAGTATTTCCCAGATTTGGATAAGTATGGAAAAATTGTTTTCATTTTCCTCTTTATACTCCCCCCTGAATATATGTATCTTCTTTATCTTATTTCTTTATTTCTTTCCTATTTTGTTTCTTCTGTATTCTTCCTTTCTTTTCCTTCATCTGTTGTTGATCCTTCTTTTGTTTACCCCATCTTTAACTTCTTATGGCTTTTCTTTTCGTCCATGTTTTTTTATCTTCCTCCTTCCTTCCTTCCTTCCTTCCTTCAATCTCTTCTCAATTTTTTCAAGGTTTTATATTTAAAGCCTTCTCACTGTGGAAATGTCTGCCATAAATCCACAGTAACTTTAATTTAGTCATATTTTAAAGTGAACATTAAAGACTTAGTCTTGGTTTTTTTCTAAAAGTGTTGGAATATTGAACATTAAATGTAAAAGACACTCCTTTATGTGACACTTTAATGTTTTTGTTTCCTCACAACATAAAACAAACGCTCCAAATGTCATGTTCTAAAAATCCCAGAATAAATAGGATTATCTCTGTTTTATGGAGTATAAATTTGTTCTGTTTGCCCAGCTTTTCCCATCTTATCTACTTTCTCCTTCTTAAGCACCAGATATTGTAGACGGCTCCCTCCCACAAATATCTGGACCGTCCAGTTTATTTATTCCCCACTTTTGCAGCTCTTTCACTGGAGCCGGTTCACCTCTGACGCACATCACTCATACATCACTTACAGAAAGCTACTTTATGTGGTTTTGTCCTCCTGCTCGTAAAGTCATCCCATCCCTTGTCAGGTGACGGCTTCGTCTTTTCAGCACAAGTGCCTTTAAAGTTTAAGGGAGGATTTATTGATGCTTGCTCATACAGATGGGTGTATAAATAAAAGCAATGACAGATACATCACCGGCCAAGGTCACACTCGCTCTGCCACTCCTTGGCGTAAGTGTATATTAGAAAGGCCACTCTGTTGATTAAAATATGATTTAGAACGAGGTCTGAGATGGTGGATATAGTGCTTGGTTCATTATCGCTAAATGGCTTAATGGGAGGCATTAAAACAGGAAAGTCCTTTCTGTGGTTCAAGCTTTTACTACAAGATTGTTCTTCTTTGAGTGGCTAACAGTATCTATGTAGTTTATAAAGTCCTTTTTTTGGAATTATTAGGGTTGAGATTTCCATATCCAAGCAAAAATGCCTTACAAAATGTTACCTTTTTGAATTTTTTAGTCACATTTCAGCCACAGACATGAACAAAGTATGAAAAGAACGATGTGTCACTTTCTAAATATATATTTTTAATTTGTACAAATGAAAATCTTGAATGTCAGTGCTTTCTAGACTGAGTCTAGTACATCAAGAAACTGAAATTCTTGTCCCCATTTTGGTTCAAAACATCTTGTTTTAACTGAAGAGCATCTGTTAATGCAGTTGTTGACATTTTGCTGTAAATTATCACAATTATGAGCTTGAAAGGTGTAAATTTTGAAAGAAAAAAACAGTTGTATAAGTTAATCTCAGAAGTTTTCTGGAAAAACAGGACATTTCTGAGTTTGATAAGATGAAAATGTTTGACTTTTGGAAATCTTCAGAGTTTCAAAATTCAAAAATGTGCATTGAAAAGACTGGGATTAATTTAAAAAGAAAAAAAAGAGAGCGAGAGATTTCTTAGATTCAAAAGTCCAAAATTTTTGCAGAAATTTACTCCTCCGTTATTTTTTTTTCTATTTACAATGGCCCTACTTATAAACCAGAGCTACAAAAACTAAATCTAAACATCTGCAACACTTTTAAAACTTCAGCTGAAGAGAAACTGGAGCACAGTAAGATTTGACTAAGTGGTTTACTAAACACAAACCGTCAGAGCAGGAAAAACACTCCAAAAATAAAATTTAGCTTCTGAGGGCTCTTTGATTGGTGGTTCAGAATCAGCTATTTTGCCTCAGCAGAAACAAAAGATTTAAAATAATTTTTAACATCAAATGCAGGGGAACTCGTTTGGAAAAGGTCTAACGCTGCGCCGAAAGGAAGAAAAGCAAACTATTTATGTACCAACTATTGCACCAGAATTAAGAACACTGCTTGAGGCCGGTGATAAAGCTAGAAAAATGAAAGAAACAAAGCAATTTTCTTCTAATTTGAGCTGTTATTTTAGATTCAAATGTGACATTTTTATTGTTTTTAATTAGTGTAGAGAAAACACAGCTCTTACCTCGTTGGTGGATTGTATTGTGAGGAGTTTAAGGGGACGTCTGAGGGATGGGGGAGCGGAGGGGGTCTTACTGCAGAGGAATGCTGTTGGCAGGGTTTTATCAAAGGCATTTTGGCTGCAGCTCCAAAAGCACAGGAGACATTTTTATAGCTAAAAGAAGGCTGGATTTAATTAGATACCAGCATTTTTTTGTTCGAGACGTGGTTTTACAACACCATCATATCTCATGGGTTTGGCTAGTTTCTATAAGTTAAATTTCCTGAATTTACCTGCAGAAATTTGTGTTTGTATGAACATAATTTTGTCCCATTAAGGTGGTGTTTGACTCTGTCACACGGGAACCCCATTGCTCTTTTTAACCACGTAACAAAACATGAACACTTTCAATGCAGCCTGCAGTACAAAACATATTAAATGTCGAGTTTACGCAAATATATAAATCTATTTCTTGATCTATGACTAAATAAGCTACAGAAAATATTAGCTCATCCAGCATGTGAGCATATAAACAGCAATGACCTATTTGAAGAGTTACAGTCAGCCCTGATTTAGGCCAAACTTCACTTAATACACAAAATAAAAAGCAGCATCCTGCCTTAATGAGAATAAATATTTTGTAGGTTTCTAGGACTGGCTGAACGTCCACCAATAAATTCTTGTCTCCTGCTCACCAATACGGACTTCATAGTTTTGGCAAGGTGTATTAAAACCGTTAACACATGATTAATCTGAAAAGTTTAACACATTAACATGACTTGATCCAGATTCATCGAATCGACACCTGGGAAGTGACGATCGACAGCAAAAGGCGAAAGATTTACTCCAATCAGAGTGAGCTCAGCACCTTGGGCCCGACTGCGACAGAAACAAAAGTTGAACATTTTTCAACTTTTTGTGTGTGTGTGTGTTATGAGCTTGAAATTTCACATGCACAAATTACAAGCGACACAAGTTCCATAGAGAATGAATGAAGAAGGAGCAACGTTGCCTCCGGAGTGTGGAGCCCAATACATGGTCCTGTACTGCGGTCAACAATGCAGAGTCGCAAACACAAGTGAAAAAACGAGCGAGGGGACTCAGAGCGGTGGGTTCCAAAAACACCTGATGGAGGTAATATTTTACTTAGTATAAGGTGGTTATTGCAGCAATGAATTACTCTTCAATCTAAGCACAAAGGGTTTATAGTAAATATCTCTAAATTAATGTTTAAAACAAAATTACTACTTTTCAACCTTCTGCCATATGAAAACCTGGAAATCTTCAATTTGGTTTGTAACAATAAAACATGCAGATTTACATTCAGAGCTTGCACAGTGATTAAACTTGATTAATCTGATTGACAGCACTGATTAAAACCACATCTGGGCCACAGCTACAACACACAGCACATTGTACCACCAGCACACCACAACACAGGAGCTACAATAAGTACAAATGGATGGTCAAACGTGTACAATCGGCATGATTAGGTGAGATCTAAGAGCTCCTGACTTTACCGATTCTGGAGAAAATAAGGCGTTTTTCAGAATCATTTTGTAGATTGTTTTTGTTGTTTTTCTTTTTTTTTCTCAGAAAAAATAACTTCAATCTGTTCCTATTCAGGTCTTGCTTTAATTGAAAATTTTTACTTTTATTGCTGGACTCTAGCTAACAGGTGTTTTGCTGTTTCTGTGTTTGAACTGAAGGACGGGTTGGTAACAGCAAAAAGGGTTACTGAAGGTATCGATTGAAAAGTTAACTTTTCCCCTTTGTCACACCATGTATTAATGAGGAATTTTAATTTGGAG
Organism: Poecilia formosa; assembly: GCF_000485575.1. Lineage (NCBI taxonomy): Eukaryota > Metazoa > Chordata > Actinopteri > Cyprinodontiformes > Poeciliidae > Poecilia > Poecilia formosa. The sequence continues at coordinate 322,452 of NW_006800011.1, read as the reverse complement.
TAACTGAAAAATAATAGCAGAGCACTCTATTGCCGATGCCTTTGTCAAGGCATTGACTTCAAATTTAGAAAATCAATGGCTATTTTAGGTTGGTATTTTTGAGTAGCACCTTTGCTTTGAAAAACCTAATTTTTATTTGAGCAACAAACCTTCCTTGGCTAATTTTCTCATATCTTTTTCATGCATTCACCCTTTTGGCGCGGCCTTGTTCATCTAATAAGACGTACGAACAGCAGAGTCCTTAGAAGTCCTGGCTTAGTAAATGTGACGGCAAATAAATTTCCCCCAAGACGAGACCTTTAATTAACTGCCTGCTGTCATTAACAGGAGCAGGCAAAAATTGCTTCTGCTGACGATAACAACCAAACCTACGGACTTCATTAGGTGGTACAATACCATACGTTAAAGTTTAACATGGATTTAAAATCAAACGGGAAACCAAGTGATGCCTTACATTTTAAACCGTTTGCTGCAGCACCGTCCGTTTTTCACCAAGAACTAATGAGCTACCCGTAGAAATAATGGTCAAATCAGTCTCATTAACACCGAGGCTAAATCTTTCAAGTGCCTTTGCCCTCTAAACTGTTGTGGAGATTTTTCTGCTCCTAATGGGAATGTCAAATACACTCACAGACACTAACTGTGTTAGAAACCCAGAAGCATGAAGGACCAATAGTGTTACCAGTTTCATGAAATAAAGCTAAGAAAATCCAGGTTTCCATTGTATCTTGTACCCCCCATTCAATCTGACACCCCTAAAGGAAGCATCAAATGCAACCAACAGTCAACCTTTTCATCAAAACGCTTTTAATTAAAACTGTGTAAGCTTGAACTAATTTGAAAAACAAATGGGAAAGATATCAGTGAAAAATGCTTCTATAAAGTTTTTATAATTTTATCTTTACAGATATTTGTTTCTACTTTAAACATTGAAGGTACAAAATGTTGAACATTTTAAAGAGGTAATGAGTTTTTTTGTTGTTGCTTTTGTTTTTTCACAGATGATCCATTATGCTTCCTCAAACATGTTAGGATAAATCTAAGGGCTATAAAAAATGTTCATTACATGCAAAGAATCATACTTAGATAATGAGATTTTAGTCTAAACAGTTCTGCCTATTTTGAGCTCCTTTCAGAATGAGCTGTTTTAGGGGCTCCTGTCACTTTAAATCCAAATAATCTGCTGCTGACAAACTTAAGGTTTACCCTTAAGTTTGGGTAAACCTTAACCCAAACTTAAGGTTTACTCCCACACATGAAAATAGCTGCATATGTGCAATTATACAATCATACATGTTCACAAAGCAGAAGTGAATACAAAACCAACAAAAATCCAACAACACTTAGCTTTTCCAGCAGCCATTGTACAGCACATATAATGATGAAACCAGCTGGTGGAGCTTTGCTTGGGTTGCTAGGTAACGGTGTGGGCTTTGCTGGGTTGCTAGGTGACAGGCAGTGCTTGCTAATTTGAGTTTGGAAATGACTAATTTTCCAACTTTGTGCCAAAAAATGGCTTTTTTTTATCTACATTTCTTTAAGTGCATCACCAAAATACCCTCTACACAATGATTACAGACGCTGACAGAAGCAGTAGAGTCCCAAGTGGAAGTACAAAAACATGCAAAACATGAATTTTGCATACTACGTTCCCTTTAATAACTACATTCAAATTGCATCTGTCTTAGTTCTTGCAAGCATTGTAAAAATGATTAATAAAAGTGCAGTATTTATGGCATGCAGCTGTGCAACACCTATTTAATGCTAACATTGTTTGTGCTGTGGTGAAACCATCTGTTTTAGCTTTACCTGAAATGTATTAAAACCTCTGTAAGCTTTTCTCAAATGGGCATGACTGCAGCGCTACTCTGCAGGAAGGTTGAAACTCTCGTTGCTCAGCACCTATGGTTTCACCGAAGAACACCTTAGCTACTGTTTCCACCACCCTAGCCACCAAATCAACCCTTCAACATGCTAATGAGCGCAAACAGGAGAGGGGCGAGGTGCAGGCACAGAGGGTGAAATCATGTTCCAGTTGTTCCATGTCAGTGGGAGCATCTTTCCGGCTCTGACAGATCGCCCAATTAACCTTATTTACTGCATTTCCAGTCGTCCTCTAACTAGCTCCACTGGGCTTCTTTCTAATAACGAGCTGCCCAGATCGGGGACCGTTGCCGTGTTGGTTCTAGTCGCTTTTGTCCCGCAGTTATTAAGATAAGACAGCAGTTTGTCTTCTCCATAAGACGAGGCTCAGTGTTTTTCACTGATTATCTGTCTGATGTTTTATTGTTTGCAATGTAATAATATAGTGACAGTTTAAACTAATATTTAAAAAAAAAAACATTTTGTTGTAAAGAGAACATTCAGCAGCTTAAACATATCTCTCTAAAAGATAAAATGATTTAGAAGTGTCAGATTTTTATCAACTTTTTTGAACATGTATGCTGCTGAATGTAACTTTTATAATACAATTGTTTTACATATTATCTCATGCCAGTCATATGCGCAGCCTGTCCAATAGTGTTATTGAAATCTGACTTACTTTTCTACATAAACTTGTATGTTTTGTACAAATATGTTCCAGATTAACCTTTAAACCTGCAGTGTGTAACTTATAAAATTTAGCTTCTTTATAAACTTTCATACTGCAGTTTTAATGTCATGTTACATGTTCAAAAACATTGTTAAAATCTGAAATACTTTTCTATATCATGTTAAATATGGTGCTTCCCGAGCCAAGACAATCTTAATGTTTTCATCCTTATATGTTTTATGTGGTGTTTTTTCTCCCTGAATTTGTCAAATTGGATATTTGCTGGTTTTTTTTACTTAAAGTTTGCATGTAGGGAACTATCCACATTATTTCATGTTAGTTATGACACACTGCTAGTCCCACAAAACCCCATTTAACACAGTTACTAAGTTTTTATCTGTGAAATAAGCAGCATAAAACAAAACAGTCAGTGCTTTATTTTGATAATGCATGCATTTTTATTGACAATAAAATTGCACAAGTTAGAGTCATGACAGTAAATTTGCTTAATGGAAAAGCTGGAAAGTTTTTTGATAAATTTTGGCACAAGGATGTTTTTCAGCTTCTTCAAAATTCGTGTATTTCACAAAATTGTAATGAAAAGGCATATTTCGCACCACACGAGTCATGTTATGTTACTGCTGGTGTAAAAGACGACGACAAAAGGCGATAAGAGGATTTTTAAGGCTTATTGCATGAACAAACTTATTCACGTGTGACTTTAAGTGCATTCCTAAGTTAAAAGAAAACACCAAAATTGTGTTTTCTCGACATTAAAGGAATATCAACAAAGTTTGCAATAGAAAAGCAGCTAAAGACATTCTGTCTGCAGCAAGCAAAGTGGAGTTGACAGCTTTGTTTTTGCATATTTTCAAATCTGTCTGACATATTTAAAGCCGTTTCTTTATTAGATCTGCTCAGGATTTATAAACTGAAAATTGAGACTAATCCCCAGTTGATTGGAGCCATCTTTAATAAGCATCCACTAACCAGCAGCTGGATATTATCAAAAACATATAGTTTAATTTGGTCTGGCTGGAAACAACCTTCATGTTCAGGTAGACAAAGCAAACCTCCTTCTTCTCTGTACTCCAACTGTAGGAGTTAGAAATACATATTTTTAGAGGTGAGACGTAGCAAAGCATATACTTTTCTATACATAAGTAGCTTTTTTCAGGTATCAAGTATTTTTTGACTGCTTTACTAGGCCAGTCAGCATTTTATTTATTTCTTTTCTTTCTTTTCAGTGGCTCTAATCCTCTTCCATATAACAGTCATGACAGAGAGAAATTGTCCAATAGGAACACAGTTTGTGACAGAAAAATTTTAACAATGACACTAATAACTGAAAAACATTAGACGACGATGGATCAGATTTAGAGCCGCTAATTTGGATTAGCAAGGCATTCCCCACCCTGGGTTCTCTAACTAGGAGAACCCAATGGACGTTGTTTTGTGCCAGTCCACACACTGTGAGTTTCAATGTTGTGATAACTTCCTGAATGCATAGTGTCAGAAAGAGCAGGAGTTTTTAAAGAGACAGAGGCCCAATTTCAATGCCTTAAAGTACAAAGTCAAATTTCTCTTCTGAAGGTGACACAGTTACTTGATTGTGCTATGAAATGCCATTATATGCCTGGAAAATACATAAAACTGCTCCTTTAAAATGTGTGGTAGTGAACATGAAATGGTGTACATTTAAGTGTTCATTTTGATTCTTTCTGCAACAGAACAGTTTAACTTTGGTCTTTGTTGTTGTCCTTGCAAAAGTCACATTACTTTCTTTGAATGTGACATTATTCTATATGAGAAAATTCCTCCCCGGAAAGGAAAAAGGCACAAAGAAGCAACTTTTTGATGCTCCGGCCACTTGTGATTCATCTATTCAAGCAGTTCTGCCTTTGGAGCAGATACCGTCTCCGCTCCGTGACCTTCACTGGACAAGCGCTGGTTTCAGGGCTGTGATTTTCAGGTCCCCACTGTGTTTGCTGTGGATGCCTGCGGATACACTAATGCAACCCATAGTGTGGAGCTTTAATATGGTACCTAGGGCAGGTGCTGCGAATCCTTTCCCATTCAACCTTTACCCTTCTAGAGCCACTCGAGCGATCTTTGAGTTGCTGTTTTTATGAAGCAAAGGAATCTGGGATGAACACAAACAATGAGTGCCCTTAACTAAAAGAGGATTTCTGTGTCTTTGAGTCTAAGTGCATTATTTGTGTTAAGACACTTTGAGTGGATTACTGCCTCAAGAGCCCCCAGGCCTTTCTACCTCCTGCATAAGAAGCTGTTAACCAAACAAATCCACTGTGCTAGCAGAAAATTACAACAGCCGGTGTTTGTTAGTGATCCATACCAAATAACATGCTTAATAATCTTGTAACAATCTTATCTCAAGTTAATGCTGTTAGCAGGGCCATGGTAATAAGGCAGATGTGCTGCTGCAGCATGATTCCCATAAGGTGCGATGCTCCTTTCAGCCAAATCAAGTGGCTTCAGGAGAAGCTAATGATGGATAAAAGTGAAAAAAAAAACATTAAAACGTTGTTCTAAACCCAGCTAGCTGTTCTTTAAGTATTTACTTACACCAGGGGTGTCCAAACTTTTTGTCATAAGTCAAAAGGAAAAGTTTTTTTTCCTACTCAACAATAAACTAAGCCACAAAATCATGTTGTTTGGCTCAAGGACAGTTTTACACACTAGAAATTAAATTATGGAGTCTTAGAGTGTTAAATTTACAGAACGAATACAAAAATGTACACCAAATGAACATAAAATTTCAACAAAATGAGCCCAAAATATATAAAAAAAAATATCTCTGAAAGTGACAGGAGTGATGTGGAAATGCAACAGTCCTGGTTTCATAAAGTTACTCTCAAATTAAACATTTAAATCTAATCCTGAGGTTGCAATCTTTTAAACTGACTTTAGTTTGGATTTATGGTTTTGGGTTTTAATTGAATCAGAAATCATGATTCAAAAATTATTCTACACAATAATTTGCTACATTCCTATTAGATGTGCAGGAGGCTCTACTAATGCTTTTCCAGTACACCAATTAAAATTTGAGAAATATCTTGGAATACATAATTTTACAACATTTCTTTCAATTTTTTTACTGCTATGCTGCCAAATTAAACTTCCCAAAAAACACTGACAGCTAATTAAATAAGGCTAAATTTTAGCTCAGATTTGGTTTTAAGGCCTTGTTTAACAATATCAACATGAGTAGTGTAATATAAATACCCAAGAATAAAAAATGTTTTATACCCTTTATACCTAGTGACACTTATTCGTATCACACCTGAATCTACATCCACTTGAAAGCAAAAACTCAGTGTTCGAGGTAACCTGGGATAGATCTGTGTTTTTCATTCGGGTAAGGAGCCTGAGAAGAATTGCTCTTTCCTCTCCGGATAGCAGCAAATATTTGCAAACCTGATTGGAAGCCATCTTCAAAAAGAACCCGCAAATCCACTGCAGAGCAGCGACATCAGAGGAAATGTAGCGTGTCGTCTCCTGTAATGCAGCCGGGCCCATCTGATAATCAAGCTGGCACACGGCACTCACTTTTATTTGAAGTGTAAAAGTTGATGAATCAGACTTGGCGCTGCACTTACAGGACCCTCTGGTCTGCTGGGCTTTTGTCTGTTGCCTGGCCAAGATTCTTTCGCCTCGTCCATCCTATTAGGACGCGCTGCCCTCCAATATGCTGCCCATCACCATGCATAGTGGGGGATCAGCCCAGTCCATTTGAATTACAAAGGACTGGAATTACACTGCCTTTCTCCTCGTGCCTGTGAGGCATTCTACAGTTAGTTTGTAATGGATAAAACACTCTGTTTCACTTAAACTCTGCTTCCAATCTTTTGCTTTTCTATTTTGCAACAAAACAATACCTGCATGACCAATTAGTGTCATTACAACTCAGTGAAGAGACATCATTCAATCTGACAATTGAAACTGTGAAATCTTTACTACCATTATCAGTTAGTCAATCCTGTATTTACAAAGTGCTCCCTTCCCATTTAAAACACAGAAACTCAGCCATTAAACTGCAAAGTATATCAATTAATTAACCAAATAAGCAAAAGGGCTTTTCATACGAACCCACTGTTGAAGAAAACACTTCACAGAAATGTTGGAAAATAAAAGGTGCAACAAATAAATAAAGCACTATGTACTTACTAAGTGGCAGTATCTCTGCTGCTCTCGGTTTTCTACAAGGACGCAGCAGAGGGAGTATAGTCTGAAAAATATGGTATATTAAAATTAATCATTCTCTCTGGACTCTTAAGTTTATTTATATGGCACATTTCAGCAACAAGGCAGTTCATTACTCTTTTAATCCTGAAAATGTTCTTCAGGAGATAGAAGGCTGACTTTGTAATTGTCTTTATGTGATTATTTATGTCCCAAGATAATATCTTCAGTTTTGTTTCTGTTCAGCTGGAGAAAGCTACGGCACATCCATATATTTACCTGTTCTAAGCATTTGTTCAGTACAGGTGGGTTCAGAGTCACTTGTTGACATCATAATGTCACCATTACTTATGGTAACTAATGTTATACAGGAGCACACAGACATTAAATATCAGGAGTCCCAGGATTGAACCTTGGGGAACGTCAGATGTGACTTCTGTCTGCTCCAATGAGAATTTACCTATTGACATAAAGAAACCTTAATACGCTGTCTGACTGTGTAACTCTGATATAATTGAAGTCTGCAGCAGTCATCTTAAAGCTTTTTGTCTTTTATTCATCAAACAAAGGAGCTTGTCTGAGGAAGCTGCAGCTCTATCACTACCTGAGAGAAAAAGAAAATAAAAAAATGGAGATTTTGCAACTTGTTGAACTGTGGGTTCATTCTTATACCTGCATGCAGCTACATCAGGCAGGAAAAGTACCCGTTTCCCATCTCAGACTCTGTCTGTACGATGAATCAGAGGGTAATTTCTATGGCAGCATCCATCCCTAACAGTCCTGACTTATGGGTTCCACCTTCGACAGCCTGCTGTGCTTTGCCTTCATTTCCTTTGTTTCTAATTTCGATTTCTATCCCCTGGACATGATGCTCATTGTCAGTTGTCGGCCTCGGAGATTGAATAGCCCAGCCATGCCTCCCAGGAGGCCCTCTGCTCCACTGCAGTCTTGGCAGGGGAGGAGATAGTTGATGTTGCCTCTTTCTGCTCCTCTCTTTGAGAAGCACAGACACTCATCGCATTTGATTCTGCTTTTCCCCATAGATGAAACTGGGTTTGTTGGGGGCATGATTGGCATCTGCGCTGTTTCAACAGATGTGACTCAACATAGAGGAAAAGCAAACTGTTGTATGGATGTGTTTACTGTACATGTTTTTAAGTTTGGTTTCGGTTTGCAGCTCACAATGGTTCATTTTCATGACAGAAATCAAGAAATATACACAAAAAGTGAATTGTGCAAAGTCTCCAACTCCAATTTAATAACCAAATATTAAGATTTACTCAGATAAATCTGCTAAGAGGAGATACCTAACAAACCAGCACCCTAAGAATTTAAGAGCTCTTTCTGTCTGATTTGTAATTCACAACAGTGAGGAATGACTGCTTGTGATAAAATTACAAGAATAGCCATATTATGTGTTTATTCTCATGTTATTGACTTTATTCTCATAATTATTTGTTTATGTTCTTAATATGGCCCTAATATTACATCATACTTTACAAATGTTATGTCTTTATTCTAAATGCTCATGGATTCTCACCAAACGAGTTGGAATAATGTGAAATATCAAGATTCTGTCTTGGTTAATAAAATATTTTATGGCTATGTTCCAGCTCTATTACAGCAGTTTATTTTAAAAAAGTATCTGAGCGAACAAGAGATCTTTCACTTCCCATCTCATTGAAAAATCATCTTTAAAAACGCCTCTTGGAAAGCCAAAACTGTCTAAATTGATTTTATGCAAAGATGTATAGATTTTAAGGTCGTTTTATGCTTTTCTTACTCTGTAGTTGTTTTGCGGTTTTAACCTTGCATTTATTTTGTGCTTTAGCCTAAACCTGCCAATGGGATTAGAGGTGAAAAATGTCTCACCTGGTTATGATGTTATGTATTTACATGTTTATGTTCATTAATACATATAATTCCATTTTTTACATTTTAACTGGACTAAACACCCAACGTTAAACTTAAAAAAAGTGCTTTTAAAATGAAATATTTCCTTTAGAAAAGAATTAAAGAAATTTTATTTTATACCTATATTTGGGTCTAATACATGATATTTGCCTTTTTAAATGGTTTAAGACTTGGATAATTTTAATGCTCTATTATATGAAAGCTTGAATAAAAAGATGTGAGTTATCTGCTTTCTATTGAATCAGTGACTTGTTTGAGATCAAAGTCTTTCTAGGACAATCTCACTACTATCCCCTCAGGCTTCCCATTGTTTTTTTATCTCAGGAAAAGACTTTCCATGTTTCCCTCCAAAGCACTAATTTTCTCATTGAATATTCCTCTGGCATACATACTTCCCGACACTCCACTGTTAAGTGCATCATTTCCTCTTATTTTCATAATAAGAGGTATTAGTAAAATAGTAGTTTTTGGTAGTGAGACGTCCGCTGTTGCATTCGTCACTTTGCATGTAGCATGCAGCGTATTTCTGTCGGAGCATGAACTCGGTTCTCCTGTCTGTGTTGTCTGCTTGTGTAAGTGCAGAGGTGGACAGATTGTGCCTGGCCTTGCGTGCCCGTGGCCTTTTGTTTTGAGTCCCCACAGACCTCCCTCTCGTGACAGGCCCCCGTGTTTGGGTGGAAGCCCCACCGAGCGCCCTGCTGGCAGGTTAAGTGCCCCAGCACATCACCATGGGGACCAGAGACGGACAGGCAAAGACAGCGTTTTGCTGTTCTCTCCTTAATGGTGTCTTTGTTCGTGTAAATGGGTCTTGGTGAACGACTAAAATAAAATTGCTCCGTTTCTTTTATGCTGCTCCCAGGCTAAATTGTGTTATATCCTAGATGGAAATGCATTTCTTTCAGATGACTTGCTCTAGTGTTACATTAACCTTTTTTCTTTCTTTTTTTACATTGTTTAATGCTATATAAGCAGGATATAGAACATTCCTTTCCCTGGAGGAGTTGGAAAAGCTTAAAGGTGACCCATTATGCTTCCTTGAACAAGTTAGGATAGGTCTATGGGCTATACAAAACATGTTTGCTACATTTCTTGCACAAAATGATTCCTAGATGATATTTTAGTTTGATCAGTTTTGCCTATTTTAAGTTTCTTTCAGAATGAGCTGTTTCAGGGCATCCTGTCACTTTAAATCCAAATAATGTGCTGCTAGCCACGCCCCCCAAACTCAACATTTACACTCACACATGAAAATGGTTTCAACAGAATGGCAGTTATGCAATCATATATCTTTGAAAAGTAGAAGTGGAGCCTGCTGCACAACCAACAAGAATGCAGAAAGTGGTTTCTGGATTGTACTTTAAGTCAACAACAAAACATTTGTGTTTTCCAGCAGCCATTGTACAGCGCATATAGTGGTAAAACCAATTGACTAAACGGACTGGTGCTCAGCTTTGGATGCTTGGTAACGGGGTTGGTGTTGCTAGGTAACAACCCCAAACATTCAAGAAGTTTTTAAAGCGACTCATTTTCCAGACACCAAAAAAAAGATGAATTGGTTGCCAAAAAGCAGCAGGATGTTTTTTTTAAAGGCTTAAGGTGTTTTTAGAAGTAGTAGAAACCCAAATGGAAGTAAAGAAAAAAAAAAAGAACTGTAAAATGGGAGTTTCGCATATCACATCCCCTTTAATGGACATATTTTGGCCTTCATCTTCATGACTTGCTTGTTTTCACACAGTCAGCCAAGGCTTTCAGATGTTACATCTCACACCCATTTCAGTGAGCTTTCTGTTGGAGTCAGCTTATTGCTCCTTAGCATCTTAAACTGCAGCTTCAGAACAAGTTTTATTTACATGAATCTGACACTGACACACATGGTTCTGGAAAACATACAGCTATTGGTGTGCTGCCACAAAATTAAAGGGGCAGTATTATGGAAAATCAACTTTACATCATGTTAAGATGTTCTTCTTTCATCATAAAACATCCCTGGAGTATTATTTTGATTCTTCCATACATGTTTGAGAAATCCTTGATTCTCCCATGGTATTAGGGATGCCTAAACGCTTGCTCTCGCAAAGCTCCGCCCATTTCCACAAAGCTCCTCCTGTCCAGCAGCATCCATCCGAGTTTTGTGTAGAAAAATGTTTGAAGGAATTTTATCTTAAAGAATAAGCCTAAGATTTATTCCAAATAAATAAGTAAAAACACCTCTGCTGTTTAAAAAATGTTGACTTTCCCATGAAATTTTTATGCTTACTAAAACATTTAAGCTAATTTACCCATGCATGTTCCTGAAAGAGCAGCAGTCCAGCCTTCATCCACATGAAACAAGATTTTCCATGCATCATTCTCATAAACTCATTAGGCTGCGACATTCAGAGCCAGAAGTGCCACAAACAAGAAGCGGAGCCTGTTCGGATTGATTGGACTGAATGTTTCCAACGCTGCAACAATGCTGATGAACAGATGATACTGCAAACAAACTGAGCGCACTTAATTAAATCTTTGCAGAGGGAATTATCTCACAAAGGCATTTGCTTTGAAGCATTTAGACATTCAACAAAACAGAAATTGGCTGAAGGGAATCTGATTGTTCAGCAAGAGCCTCCGGCAGCAAAACGGATGAGTAGAGGTGGAAGGAGACCACACGGCGAAATGAGCGCATGATTTACAGAGTGACGACGTCCAAACTCACTCTGCAGCACAAAGGTTTTCCAATGTTTTCCAGGAGGCTTCGTTTATAGAAACAGCTCTTAAATGTATCGTAACACTGATACCTTAAAGTTCTTCTATGGAAGAGGATTGGAACATCCTGAACATGTCAGAATTCTGAGAAAAATAATTCTACTTTTTTTCTATTGCTGTTTGACTATTGCTGTCAGTCAGGACCTCCTCAAAATTGTTGCAAGACTGACTGCTACAGGAAATCCATCCTGTATGATTTTTCCATCACTGGTTTATGTTTCTCATGTGCCTTGTCAGCTTTGAAATGTTCAGTACTTCACAGTAGGATTTAAGTCTGGATTTTGATTGGCTTGTTCTGATACTAAAATCAGACAGCTCCAGCACATTTGGTCAGCTGGTTTCACAGCTGTATGCACTGTACAATGACTTGTGGAAAAGACAATTGTTTTGTTGTTGACTTCCTATCCAGAAACCGCTTTCTGCATTCTTGTTGGGTGTGCAGGAGGCTCCACTTCTGCTCTTCAAACATGCATATGTAAACGTAGGCGTGGTCAGCAGCAGCTGATTTGGATTTAAAATGACAAGACGCCTAAAACAGTTCATTCTGACAGGAGCTCGAAATCTCATTATCTAAGAATGGTTTTGTGCAAAATAAAACTGTAATGAACATGTTTTGTATAGACCATAGACCTATATTAACTGGTTGAAGGAATCATAAAAGGTCACCTTTTAGAGTAAGGTTTATCTTTCCTCCATGAACAGTCGGGAGGATGGTAAAAGAAAGCTAAGTATAGGAGGGCTGCAATAAATGTTTTAGTGCACAATCTAATTGCAATATTTTTTTTAAATGTATTTCAGGTTATTCACATATCTGTACCAGAGAGTCAAGAGATGGGGAAAGGAAGTTTACTAAAGATGATCCAGTTTGACATCAATATGAAATCCATACTTTCTTACTACTACTTCCACAACTAATAATAATAACTAAGAAGAAGAAACAAAATAATAGATCATCAGAATCAAATAGAGTACCTCTCTGTTTTCCATTTGTGCTATTTGCAGTACCGTTAATAGAGTGGCTCTGTATTTGCTTGTTGAAAGGAAATGGTGCTTCTCACTTGCACACAGTGGAAGGAAAGTGATTTAGTTTTATACATTACAAACTAAATGCCCAAAAGGATTTAACGAGGAACTATTACTGAATTGTTTTCTTATGAATGATTTATTCCAGTTAATGACAGCAGCTCTTCATTAGTAGTCACTGGGAATAATGCAGCTTCTGTCGGTACCATTGGAAAAGCTCGATGTTTATGAAGTGGTCGCTCTTATGATGTTCTTGCAACATAATCAATGTATTTTTAGACATGCACTTGTTTTTATTATGAGCCTGCTGTGTTTTTGGTTTTTTCTTGAGCAATGGGAATGTGTAAATATGTTCAGTTCTGCTTGTGCTAGAGGTAAACTTGGTGATGTAATTATAAAGTCATTAAAAGCCATATTTGGTGGAAATTAAGCTTTTTGTCTTGGATGTAAACATTTAAAGCAATGGTCTCCAAATCCAGTCATAGAGTGACAATGTCAAGAAACACATCTGGGGAAAAATTAAAGCATGTTCACATTGAATTTTGACCACCACACCCCTTAAATGTTGGTGCATGTCAGAAATTCCAATTTAATAAAAAATAGTTGATGGAGGACGCTGAATCTCCTACTTACCAAGGTAAACAGCTTTTATGAGTGAGCTGAGAACAGACAGCAATACACTCGGTCCCACTTGTCTCACTCTGCAACTCGCGCAACACCAGCTATCTGGGGGAGTTTTCATTTACCTGCGACGCAAACGCTCAGCGTCTCTACTCTGAATGAATGTTGCCATGAATGCTTCCCAGCTGACCTTATTATAAAGGGTGAGAGTCGCGGCGATGGGGGTGAGGGAAAGAAATGGGTCGACTGCCTGGCTCGCTGCAGGTTCTCCGTCAGGCAGACACAAGAGCAGTGATGTGACTAATGCCGCAAATGGGCTGGTGTGCTTTCAATATGGGCTGCAGCAGAAAGCCAAAGCAAATGGAGCTCCGCTGCCTGTCTGCTCACCTACACACCTTAGAGACTCTTTGTGGGAGGCAATGTTACCTTTATTCTCCTGTTTTTATGTCTGAGCAAGTCTAAGCCAGTTCTGAAACGTATAGAGATTCATGCGTCTAGCATTTATTTATATCTGCTTGTTCATTTAATTTTTCCATACAATGCTTTTGTAAATAAACCTTATTCCAGTGGTGACTAAAGTTGGTCCTCAAGGGCGACTATCCTGCATGTTTTCGTTCTATTTCTGGTTTAACCAATCGGAATCAAATGGTTCATCAGAACCGGGGTACATAGTGAGGACAAAACATAAAATTTTACCAAGAATATTTGGTATCGTTTCTGGTGCAAATATCTTAGACCACTTGAAATAAAAGAAAATTAATTAATTTCTTTCTTTCAAAGATTAACCTTTTTGATGAATCATGTCATTTTCAAGGGGTCCCTTACAAAACATTTAAATAAACTGTAAACAGCAAAATTACTTACAAGTAATGTGTCTACGACAGTGTATTGCAGCCATTGTGGATAGAAAATAAAGTCAAGAAACTCAGATTTTTGACTTTTGAAACTCCAAAAGTCAAAAATACAAATCATACTACAATAAAACTAGCTTACCAAAGTGCTGGAGGTCTGCTTGGGTTGCTAGGTAACGGGCTGGCCTTCCCTGGGGTTGCTAGGTAATGGACTGGCCTTCCCTGGGGTTGCTAGGTAACGGGCTGGCCTTCCCTGGGGTTGCTAGGTAACTGGCTGGCCTTCCCTGGGGTTGCTAGGTAACGGACTGGCCTTCTCTGAGGCTGCTAAGTAACGGACTGGTCTTCCCTGGGGTTGCTAGGTAATGAGCTGGCCTTCCCTGGGGTTGCTAAGTAATGGACTGGCCTTCCCTGGGGTTGCTAGGTAACGGACTGGCCTTCCCTGGGGTTGCTAGGTAATAGGCTGGCCTTCTCTGGGGTTGCTAGGTAACGGGCTGGCCTTCCCTGTGGTTGCTAGGTAATGGGCTGGCCTTACATGGGGTTGCTAGGTAACGAGTTGCCCTTCCATGGGGTTGCTAGGTAACGGGTAGTGCCTGCTGGTTTGTGAAGTCACATTCCAGAGGATTTTTGAAATGGCTCATTTTCCAGACTTCAAAAACATTAACGTATTGCCAAAAACAACTGTGTGTATCTTTTTAATCACTTGGGCTGCTTTTAGAAGCAGTAAAAACCCAAACAGAAGTATAACAATATGACAAATGTAAATTTTTCACAATTTGGGTGGGGAGAATTCTACCAGTCTACAAATGACTGACTAGTTCAAGTCTTTCACACAACAAACCTAATGAGAGAAGCTACGATTGCATTGGTATACAATGACATTATTCATGTTTAAATCTTCTTAAATCCACTTAAGACTTTCTGTGAACACTATAGAAACCACAACATTATACTGCTGGTAAATACAGAGTAGACAAACTCTCCTCAAATGCACCTCTGCGGTGTAATAGCAGCTTCAAACACATGCCTCTAGTTTAGTTTGTTCCTACTGTCACATTAGCTTAAGTCAAACTGACCAAGCATGGAGACACCATCCTATCTAGAAAGCATTTGCGCCTGTTCATGCAGTTCTATTTCAGGAATAACAATTTGTACAGAAAACAAGCTGCCTTTCTATTTCTAGGATAGCGCAGTCGGAATTGAAATGCTACAAAGCAACACCAGACGAATAATTTATGCTCCTTTCTTGTTTTAATAGAACCATGAGAACAAAGGATTTAAAAAAAAATCCAGTTTTTCATCTTCTACACCTTTATTTTGAAAGGAACCACTAAGGCGAACTAAATCAGGTGTGTGTATTTAATTCTGTGAAGTCTTTTTAAAGGGGAGTATTTTACATCAGACTGCATTCAATAGCATTTATAATTCATTCTTCTTTGAAAGCACCAAAATGTTTTTGGTGGCAGGGGGAGGAATATCTAAATGGCTCCTTTTAGTGCCTCTACCCCATATTTCCCCTTTGCACCCTTCATTGCATCCTGTCACTACGTATTTTTTTTGGATGGATTGTTATCTAATGACGGTTTGGTCCCTAATAAATGTAGGAAGTAAAATTCTTTCTTTGTTCTATGAATATCAATTGTACAGTGATTATTATGAACATTTTTGCAGTGCGTTTTGTAGCTTGACTTTATCTGGGTTAAACACAGCATTACAACCAAATGGTGGGACCAAAATTAAAACGCAGGCATAATTTAAAGTTAAAAATCTATAAATGCTAGTCACTGATTTTACAGAAAATTCTAGCTTGCAGCGTTTACATCAAAAGTGCTTTTGCTGCACAAGATAAATCTGTACATTAATTTGCTATCATGTGTGCAGATACGAGTCCCCTAGCAATATCTGAGGCTAAGTTCGAGCTTCTCAGAGGAAACATTAAAGATCTGCTAATTAGCATCATCCAGACCCCATTTGCAATAAGAACTATGCAAAGTGTTTTTACCAAGATGAATGGAAAGTTAATTACTATTAAACAAATCTTTAGATAAACCTTGTGGATGGTTCCTTTTTTGATCAAACAGTGGGCAAGAAAAAGGAAAATTAACCAGTAAAGATGTCCTTTCAGAAGTTGAAGCTGACTTAATATCTGAGCTTCCCTCACCAGGGAACCATGGAGTCAGAGTGAATAAAAACATGTCAGCAGAAAGTGTAAATGGATGGTTAGTTTAGCTGAAATTGCATTGTCGGTTTAAAGTTAAATTTAAACCAAAATTACACTGAAAAAAGAAAATCTTACCAAGTATTCTGGTCTAGTTTCTAGTGCAAATATCTTATTACATGTAAAATAAGACAAAACTACCTTAAAAGTTATATAGGAGTTTGTTTTACGTCAATAATTTAAGTCAATAATTTCTTAATATAGATGAAAAAGTGCTAGATTATTTCATTTATCACATAGGAAAAATGTCTTGTTATAAATTAATTAATCTGCCAATGATACAAGAACTTTTTCATCAATGTTAAGGAATTATTGACCTAAAACAAGCTCCTGTATGTTGTTGAAATGTTACCTACAAGTTAGTTACTTTCAAGTGCACTAGAAACGAGACAAAAATACTTGGCAAGATTTTGTGTTTTTGCAAACAATTAGTTTAAAATCAGAATTAGCTCATAAAGAAATCATCCAATAATTTTTATGTGGCTTTAAGTGTATTGTTTCACTATTTTGCAGTTTGCATGCATATAGGTAGATGTCCAGAGGTATATCTCTCTATGTGACAAATTACAGCAATTTACTCTGATGAAGTTCAAGGATGACACCATTATGATGATGTAATAATGAGTCCAGCCCACCTGACAGCTTCTAATAGGAAAGTGCCGAAGGACATTTTGGTGATGAATGAGTGCGTCGTTGTGCTCTTTATGTCAAACTCGGGTGTAACCTGAATATGCTGAAGGCTTCAAAATGCTGAAAACTCACACCTGGGATTAAAGTATTTGCTCAGAGTGAAATGTAATATCCTGTCCAGAGTTTCTCCCAGATTTTCAGATTAGATTGCTACCAGCTGACTGCTATATTAGTTTTGAAGTCTTTATAAGAGGAGTGGGCTGGTGTGAGATTGTCTGACAAAAAAGGAAAAATGCTTCTTTTTCTTTTTTTTTTTACAGAATTAGGAGAAACTTATATATTTTTTAAAAATTATTCAACTGCTTTACCATGAAAATTAAAATAGAATAGCATATAAATGCTGTTGTTGAAAAGTGTGACAATTCCGATGCAACAGCAGCAAAATGTCAGAAAAATGTAGTTTTTTTATGTTATAACCTGAAACTTGATATATTTTAAAAAGATTTTATAAAAAATTGTGCACATTCATCATTGCAAAGAATCTCCACTTCAGTGTTATTGGATGTAAGTGGATGCTAAGTCTTGATTGACTTACCATCCAGAAACCATTTACTGCATTCTTGTTGGTTGTGCAGGAGGCTCCACTACTACTTTTCAAATAAATATGGTTGTATAATTGTGTAAATTTTGTAGCCATTTTTGCGTGCAAGTATAAACGTAAAGATGGGAGGCTTGGCCAGCAGCACCTAATTTGGAATGAAAGTGACAAGAGGCCCTAAAACATCTCATTCTGAAAGAAAATAGGCAGAAGTGACCAGATTAAGTCTAATTAAGAATGATTTTGTGCAAAAAAAAAATGTAATATGAATATATCCCAAACCTTTCGAGGAAGTATTCTAGGTCACCTTTAAAGGAGGAGCAAATGAAAACTCCTTGTTATAATTTAATTTTTTAATAGGATGTTCTTTTCTAATAATTCATCCCAGTGTTCAGACTAATCATTCAGTTTGACAGAACTCCTCTACCGATGCTGACAATATTTCAAGTCCTTCAGTCTGAGAAGGTATACTTCAATTAATTTAGAGACACTTTAGCCCCCCTGCTGTTTCAGACCCTTGGGAACTCGCTGAGTGCGTGGGTGAGGCAGCTACTGACCGACCTCCAGACCCCTCGCTGCTCCACTAATGACCCCGCCGGCCACCTAGCAGTCACCGTCCCATAAAGCAGTCTCCCAAGGGAGGGAAGCAGCAACATTAATAATAAGACTGAAGGGGGTAAAGATTCACCAAAAGCAGAGAGCCACTGACAGCACATCAAATATAAATGGCCTCTCGTCTGCTGGACTAATGTGTTTGTTCATAAGTGAGCACATTAGGTTTGAGGATGGTGAATGGAGGGTGCTGCGAAGTGCCTGGGGATTTGCTCCTCTCTGTGTAATGATTGTCCATTGAGGAGATTATGATGCTGTGTTGCATTTGTGGCCAGTATAATTCTCAAGTTATCTCTGCAAACTTTTATGAATTTAATAAACATGTTGAATACATTTTCAGCGCCTCTGGCAGGCATGTTAGTTCTTTCACAATATCAAATTATTGTGTGACAGCTACATTTACAATAATCGCCCATATTTATTTACTGTCATGGTGTATATCTTTGATTTTTGGTTTGGAGGTTTGGCATGTCCTTGTGTTGGACTTGAGCCACCCAAGGCTCAGATCAGAACCGGGTATTAATATGACCTGGCTAATTGGATTGAGAGTGGACTGCCGTAACAAGGACTTGTTTTGGATATTTTTGGTAATTTAATTAATTTGCACTTACCCACTTTAGTGTTAGTCTTCTTTTGTATATTAGTGTTACTTAGGTTACTGTCCCGTAAAGCAATCTCCTTTACGTGTTTTGTTTGTGAAACCACCTTTCTTGAAATTAATCATTTAAATTTACTCTCTTTCTCTGGACATGATTTTATGTTACCACCCTTGACTCCCTAGACCTTTGGGTTGTAACATAAGATGGGGGTGTGAAAGGTCCTGGGTTCATATCCCGGACGAGCCCCCCACGAGTTTGAGTTTCTTTTATGATGACAGTTACAGAGTAGAGTTGTTTTGTTTTAATCTTACTTTTAAATGTACATCATTATTTTGTTCTCATTCGTATTGTCTTGCACTCTGGTCAACAACATCTGTTGTTTTTATGCATTATATAAATAAATTAACATTGATTGCATTTCCATTAATCATAAAATTGCATTAATTAGAAGTACAAAAATACATTTGCTTAACAGAAACTAAATTTTTGGTAAAAAAAAAAAAAAAATCTTAGCGCTCGATTTGGTGGTTTTTCAGCTGTATCAAAATTTGTATATTTCATAAAATTGCTTTGAAAACACTTTTTCACATTACGTGAATCATGTGATCAACAACTGGATGTTACTACTGGTCGAAACGACAAAGAAGACAACAGGAAGTAGTAGAAGGATGATGTCATTGCATGTTTTTAAGAACTTATAGCGTGAACACCTTATTTTTAATTAATTGAAACACCCCAGTTCCAAAAAAAAAAAATTTGACATTAGCAGAATATCAACTAAGTTTTTTACAAATTTGTAATGGAAACACAACTACTGACATGCAAAAAAGAAACAGATGCAACCCCATTGAGTCACTAACAGGTATGCCAATGTTTCCGTAGCATCACAGAGACTTTAAATAATTAATATGTTGGTATTTGGACATCAACAAGCTGAAATTTGCTTGTGTTGCACTTTTATTTTGGCTACAAATTCTTCACAAGCTCATCTCTGTTTTAAAGTCCATGTCAGAGAGGAATATACGGCCTGTTAAAGGTCATGCCATAGCACATCAGTTGGACTTAGTCTTTGACGAGGCCATTCCAAAACTTAATTGTTTTGTACCCAATCACAGGTGAACTTTCTTTGGTTCATTATGCTGCTAAATTTACATTTTGTACTTCAGTTTGGGTCTCAACTGCTTCTACAAAAGTATATTGATTTAGTCCATGTTTTCATGGTGTTTTCTAAAGAAATAATACAACTGTATTTTTAATAATGGTCGTTTTTAGAAGTGCAAAGCATTAATGCAGTTTTCTTTAAACCAGAAAGCTGAAAACATTTGTCACTGGCCTTTAAATTTCCTGTATTTCGGAGGTTTTCTTGTGTTGCATTGTGCATCAGACCTCTTCCACTGCCTTCAGAAAACAATTGTTCTGTCAGCAGAAATTCCCCTCACACCTCATTGCTTCCATCTGTATAGAAACTCTGGCAGTTTGCTTAACATACAGATGCCAGATGTGAGCATTATGACTGCACTGCTGCTCCACCTGTTAAAAAACAGTCGGGAAATGTCTCTTTTTACATTACCGAGGTAAAAACCAGGATCTGTGTCCAAGTCACGGATGAAAAATAAAGTGACAATCTAATCTCTTGACTGAGACATTTCTAAATAAATTTTGTACGAGATTCAATATATTGTTAATGCTTTTAGTGAGCATGTTAATAATTTCAGAACAAATACAATGAGCTTAACATTCTGAGCCTTTTAAAGGATAAATAACTTTTTGTAAACAATGCATCGAAACAGTTTCACCTGATAACAAGGAGACTGATAATGGTGTGATAATAAACACTTACCTGCAAGGCATGCATATTTATAATGGCTGCACTGATCCTTGTTTTGTCTTTGTCAAGACATGTTACACAGAATTATGCAGTAGTAGATCGATGAAAGAGTCTGCAGCTCCTATATCACACACATCTCTAAACAACACCATCAAAAACAATAGAGATTAAAGCTTTTACAGCACTTTTACCACATTCCTCAATAAAATGACCTAACATTTCAATTTCGCGGCTCGCCACATGAAACCCAGTCCCATTTTTTAACCTTAGCTGCACGCTGAATGATAATGCATCATAATAGAAGATCATCATCTCTAGACATTCACTTAAAGGGGCAGCACTATGGATTTTAACACATATTAAACACGTAATGCTTATTATTATAAGTGTTTCCATTGCAGTTTTGTGAAATCAATTTCAATTTCGAAAATCAAAATTGACTTTTTCCATTAAGCAAATTTATTTTCTAAATGTCAAATTGTGCAATTATATGATCAGTGGAAACGCAGTGAGTTACCCCTCTGTAAACCAGAGGAAAAGATTCAGCGTCCCTCTCTGTGTGAATGTGTGTTTAAAAATATCTAGAAAACTTTCCTTCCTGCCACTTCATTTCTTTTTTCGAAGGCCACTCCATCCTCTGCTTGTGATTATTATTAACCCTTTGCATGTGACGTCACGTTTTCCAGAACTCCCATCTGATTTTGATGGAGGTCAAAACAAACAGTACAAGCTAGTCTAAAAACAGACATTTGTAACCTAAAACCACAGAGTAATGATAACAATGACTGGCAGCCCTCGGTCTAATTTTGCAGCAAACACTTTTCACAAGGTAAGAAAACTATTGTTCATATACTTTGATTGTGATTAGAAAGATATTAAATGGAGAAGGTGCGTCTAACTGGAAAAAACTGGTAAGCATCTCGTCTTCTGTACGTTTTTAATGCCACTACGGTAAAGAGGAAACGCTGTTTATGACATAAATCATGTGCTGTGAATTCAGGAAAAGTGTCAAGAATGGGGTTGAGGCGGCGGTGAGGATTGGTGCAGAGACCCAGGTTATGGTGAAGATGATGATGAATTTAATAATAATAATGCTCAGAGCAGTCCAGGACAGGCAGCACGGCAGAGAGACTAGCGCACAGCTAAATGCCGGTAGCAACTGATTACAAGACTGACAAAACGAGCAGATGCCAACACAGGACGTCACAGTACAACTGTGCCGGCAGACGAACTAACAGACAGACGTGCAAACGACAAACTTAGACAGCGTAAGACAAGAACCCGACGAAGAACACAGACAACAGGTGGGACTAAATACACACAGGGGTAATCAAGGGAACGAGACACACCTGGGAGACAATCAACGGGGAAGACACATTAGGAAACTGAACACAAAAACTCTAAAATTAAATACACATAAGCACGATCATGACAAAAAGTCAGTAATCTGATCAACACATCAGGAGGGGGGAGGTATGTGTCGGTTTCTAAGCTAGCTGTTTCCAACTGTTGAAAATACTGCCGTCTATAAGCCCCAACCAGGTGTTTTACGTTCACAGACAAATCAGCTCGACTGGAACAAGTAGAAGCCATGAATAAACAAACAATTTCAGTCGCTTTGCTCAACAGTCCCGTCCCTCACTTCAGACGTCCGTCACGGCGCCTTGAATGATTGTCGTAGTTGCAAAGGGTCATCAAGGAGGGTCTGCCCTCATCCACTGATTTTAAAATCTGCCTTTTACAAGGTAAGAAGATGCATATTTATCACCCGTCATCCCTGACTGTGATATACGAGAGCTGCCTTCTCTTCACTTTCCCCAAAACTTTCCATGCAAACCACCATCACACTGTCCTCCTCCAAGTATCTGTCGGGTAATGTTTTCACCTTCATAAAGTATATCTTGTGTCGACATTGACACCTTCTTAGAGGAGCATCAAGGCTGTGTCCGGGTTAGCTGTCAGTAAAGTGTAAAGGATGTCATTGTAATCTCTCTATAGCTATAGTAGCCGCATGGCTGTTACTGGAAATGGCTGAGCATACTGTACATTTTTCACTCCAGCAGAAATTAGATGTCCTGATTTATTGAGGCCCATAAGGGAAGCATTTTATAAATCACTGAGCTCACATCTTACTCCAAAATATAGATGGCAAGAATTTTCAGCTTCTCAGCTGAATTCCTGCAGTAAATCAGTTTGCTGCGGCACGCCAGCCTCTTCGTGAATGTCGTCTTAAAATAATCATTAATTACATTTTTACTGAGACTTTCCTTACTACTTCTTCAAGTCAGTTTATTTACATAACGCCTATTCACAACAAATGTCAAGAAGAAACAGATGAACTGATGTAGGATTATTTCCTACATTAATTAAAATAAAAGAAGGCAAATTGGCAGGATTATTTCAGCTGATGCCTCCAGGAAGGAACCAGAAACAAACAGAACGCCAGAGGAGATGTACGCTGCAAAAACTCAAAACATTATTTTGGTCTCGTTTCTGGTGCAAATGTCTTAATACACTGGAAATCAGACGTACAAGTAGCATTTCAACGAGCTAGATTTAAGTAAACCCTGCCTTATTATTGATTAAAAATAAATAAATACTAGATAAACTGGCAGATTAGCACTTATTAGTGAAATAATCTGCCAGCGCAAATAGCAACTTTAGTTCATTAATAATTACTGTGTCCGGGTTAGCTGTCAGTAAAGCTAAAGTGTTAGCAAGTTTGTCACAATAAACACTCAGTTAACTGCATGATAACATAAAATGAGAACAATAATTTCTATCTTTGGAATATTTTTGAAGGTTAATTTTGTTTTGAGAGACATCAAAACCCATTTTATTTATTATGCCAGTTGTGTGTGGCTTTTATTTCCATTTTATTTATTGTTTCTGGTTGTTGTGTTTTATTTTGGATACTTAACAGCTCCAGTGTTAAGTGTTTCTTACAAAATGTAACTTTACAAGTACTTGAGAAGGCAAACTTTCCAATATATTACTTGAAAATGTTCTCAAAACAACGTCATCATTTATCGCAAAGATTTGGATAATTTTTTCAAATCAGTGAATGAAACTGTCATTTGGAAACTTGATTTTGTATTTTTTTATTTTAAATTACAATTTATTTGATGAACCTAAACATTTAAAAGCAAATTATAAGAAATCAGTCAACGGGAAACACCTTTCAGGATTTCTGTTCATAGAACTGCAAATTCTACATTTATTAGGTTTTTATTCTATTCTGTTCTTCACACTGTAAGAAATAATAAATGCATTCTTTTACGATCATATGAATAAGTCAGTCATCACAGATATTTATTCATATGCACTGTGTATGTATCTGCAGAGGGAATATTTCCACTGTCCTCTGTGAAGCACATGGCAGCACTTTGTGCTTAAAAAGCTTTTATAATATTTAAGGTACTTTTAAAAGGTTAACAGCATAATAAAAAGAATGATCACTGATGTGATTTTCATTATACAAATCTGAGCCATTATGGTTCTCTCACAAGGATTCTCTAAAGGCCCTCACTCATTCCTCAGTGGATATATTCATGATTTGATTTGCTTTGATTCTGAGAACGCTGCTTGAATGAAATATTTTATGACACACTGTCTTCATCCACCGAGACTCATTTGAGATTTAAACATGCTGCCTTCGCGTCTCTGATTTCTTTTTTTCATTATTATTTTGCCTAATTAAGTCTGCTGGACATGTGTTTGCTGAAGGTCACTGGGACTGTGAATTTTTCCCTTTTTGAAGTCGTGTTCAAATCTGCTAAGGCCAGTTCAGGGAGTTGGTGCTCTGCCTGATCCGCGGACCCCTGGAGGAATCACAGCAGTCGTCTGCCAGATCTCTGTGGGCATTTTAATAAACTTTCCAGAACTAACAGCAGCCACATACATGGATAACACTGAAAGCAGAGATTTGAAACCAGCACAAATGACTTGATTCGTGATCTAAACAACACAAAATGCATCCAGTTCTTTTTTTATTTATCAATCTTCAAAGTTGTTCACATGACATACATCTTAAATGACTTGAGTTTTTGGATTTTTTTCTTAAACACCACACAAAAACAGAAAAATTTGAAAAAGTGGAGTTGGTGGTGGTCTGAAAAAGAAATAACAGTCACCAGTCTTCTAAACGAAGTCACATGGTGTATTCATCATCTTATTCTCCAGATTGAAGGTAAAGATGGACAATAAATCAACAATAATATATATTGCCATGGGCACATTATCAGTATCAATAATACTGGTTTGATAGAATATTCAATAATTTCACTGAAATCTGATCTAGAACCGCACAGGATGCTGGGGGATGAACGCAAAGGAAAGTTGCACCAACTGACCAATTCAGTGTTTGGTTACCAAGCAACAACCTGTTGAGTAACTTACCAACTGACTCGCTCTTTGGTTACCTAGCAACTCACTCGCTCTTTGGTAACCTAGCAACTCACTCGCTCTTTGGTAACCTAGCAACAGCCTGTTAAGTAACTTGTGCAGCAGCAGTTTTAGGTTTTGCTGCTGTGCCTCATAACTCCCTAAAAACAACAACAATGTTGTGGAATGAAAACTGTGGATAAAACAGTGGAGGTCAAGCCACAGTTTGGGAGAATTTCAGAAATTTAAAACGAAAAGCTAATCAATATTTATTTATGTCGACCGTAATAAAACACTTAGATCCTGATATGATTTTCAGTTGTCCACTTGCAGGTCAATTTTGCTAAATTTTGCTTCATTGTTAGTAAAATCTTCTCTTCTCTCAAAGGTTCTGACACTGCTAAGCCATAGAAATATAGTTGGAGGTGTGGGGGGTTTCCAGAAAAGTCAAAATACAGCATCTAGCAAGATGTAAGCAATTGGCAACTAGTGGGTCACTTTAAATCTCGGTTCTAGAAACCAGAAAAGAAATGACTCTTAAATCTGCTCAAACCTGGACAGAAGAAAAACATACGACTTAAGTCGCAGAATGAGTTCTGACATCTGTCACTCTGCTCTAAAATTGAAGGAAAGATTTTGAAAAGTGGACTGTTTATTACTTTAAGCTGTACAAGCTGTAACTCAGCACAAGGTGTGCTTGAACGCATGCTGGGAATCACTCCTTCCCACAACAATTCATACAGTTCAGCACCTCTTTCCAACTTTCCCTGTGAGCTCACAGAGAAAGTTAGAAAATGTGTAAATGGTGTCTAATTTGGAAATAGAGAAACAAATGAGAACTTGAACAACTAAAAAGTGTCTCTCATGACTTTAATGCCTCTATAAAAAGTACAATCGGCAACATCTACAACATAAGCAGTTTTAAGAAAGTAATGGTCAAAAGAAAGCACAACCTCTTTCAGTTGTAGGGTTTTTGTGTAAAAACATACTGAAAATTACTTTCAAAATTACTCAAATCTAACCTCCCGAGTAAAAACCTGTTTTAGAGCCAGTAAACAAAAACATTTTATAAGCATAAGACATACAACTGACCTTTAACTTGGTCTTAATTCATTGTAACAATAATACTTGAGATAAGAATGAAATGATCTCAGAATCCGATAAAGACCCAGTTGTGTTTATTATCTCCTAATACATAAAACTCTAAAGCTGAAAGCACTTCACAAACAGTTCACTACATTTTGGTAATATATGTCTCCTGTCAAATCTTTTGTGAAAACTTTCAATTCAGAAATTGTTGAATGAAACGTAGAAACAATGAAACACCATCCGTTTGGTTGGAAACAATAAAACTGCTGACATGCCTTATCCCCATCGCAGCTGGCGGGATGCCAGTGCTGCCACCTTTATTTGGATTTCAACCAATTTCGTTTTGACATCAGATAAGGATAAACAAGGCTCATTAGCATCGTCTTAATTAGATCTCTGCCATGGCGCGGTAATTAGCTCAAAAACCAAGTCTTAGATCTCCCAAGTTACATCAAAAGGATTTCTTTCTCAATTAGAGTTAAGAATCCTCTTTTCATTTCTCTTTGTTTACCTTCTCTGAGTAGCATTCTCCATATATTGTGGGTGACAGCTAACGTCAATAAGATTAGCATATTTTCCCACCCACTAAGCAAAGGGGTTTTTTTCCCTTTAAAAGTAGAATGACACAGTTTAGAAACTCATCCAGTAAATCTGTGCAAAAACAAAACCTCTCAGTACTTCTGGAAAATGCTTGTTTTTGTTACATAATAAAGGTTATACCTTTGGAATACAGTAATTTAAAAGTAATTAGAAGCATTTAATTTGTTTCCTGCTGCTGCTTGCTCGATAATCTGCCCAGGCAATTTGATGGTTCTGTGTCATTAAGTCTGTTGTTTTTCCTGAGGAAGCCATCATCGTGGCAGCCTACGTTTGGATTACGGTTAAATTGAGGTTTCAAAATGAAGTGTGGGTGAGGAAAGGTCACGGCCTGACTGGGAAGGGCTGTTTTAACTTTTCACCCATATTTACGTCATCTGAATTGGATACATGTGATGCATTATGCTTGTTGAAAAGATCAGACAATGAACCAAACAGAATATATATCAATCTGACTCTATCTATATATCTGTATATAATGCGTTCTGTATATAATGCGTTGATACATGCCAATAATCTAAAAAATTTAACGCGTTAGTTTTACATAATGCAGATTAATGAAAGTGAATCAATGAAAGTTTGGATAGAACCAAAGTAGTACATATTGCAGTGATGACTTATCCTTCCATCCAAGCACAAGAAGTTCATAATAAAATGTTCTACATTGTTTAAAACAAAATGACTTCTTGGATATAAAGACCTGGAAAACATATCTTCTGCTTGGTTTGACAAAACATTTTTTGAAAACATGTATATTTACATTTCAAGTTTGCAAAGTTAAGCATCCTCTGCAGTGACAAGTTTTGAAAACGGGGAACATTTCTCGCCAAGACTCTCTGAACGAGGGGCTACCTTATCCCCCAAACACTCAGCGGGAAGAGAACCTCCATAACTCTACTAAAATTTAAATTAATTGATTTAGCTACCTCTGCTATATTTTTTATTCGTAAAGTTGAAAATGTCTGTGCATCTGCACCAAGTTGTCGGGTGTGTGTAATCTGTCAAAATAACTGATGGCCTTCAGATTTTTCCATCACTTATGGAAAATATTTGGTTGAGTTTGTGAGGCTCGACCTTTATTAGAATGACTGAAATAAACACTGACAGCTGGGTCTCTGGTTCCTAAGAGTTTTGTCCTTCATTCCTCTTGACCTCCTGTTTTCACAAGGAGAGATCAAAAAGTGCAATGTTTCCAAAAGTTAAAAATTTGCTGAATCATAACTTTTGTTCTACTCCAGAAAAAAAAAACTCTCTCCTTGGTCAACATTTCCCTTTTGACTGTTCTGGGCTTGTGTTTTATATCTCCTGTCTACAGTCAAGTGTGACATGAAATGGGAGATCTTTGAGTGACCTGCTCTATTAACAGAGAATTATTCTGTCACTCAAGTCTTTGCCTTGCCGTAGACGTGTCAAAGTTTTCAGATGTAGCTCCCAAGGCATACGCACCGCAGCTGTCAGAGGATGAATTGTTGAGAGAGGCTTTTTAAATATGAAGTGCCCAGCAATCTTTAAGGGGAGTGGAACGCATCACTCAACGACACATCCGACAAAGTGAAGGGTTTCAAAGCTTGACATTTGTCAGCAGGCCATTCTGATATTTGTCTCCTGTTTTGTGCTATGGACTTTCCAAGCCACAGCGAGTGGTCAGTGTATTTCTACAAATAAAAGTGCTTATGCTCTCCGCAGACATTTACCTTGACGGCGCTCTTAGAGCTTTTTTCCTTGTGCCTGGGGCTCGTCTGACAACCTTTTATGTTCTTACTGTAAAACATGTTTCAAACTTAAAAATGTCACAGTTGGTGTCAGTGCCAACGTAACAATCAACTTTGCCTTGAAAAAGTGTTTATAGCACATGATTTTTTTTCACATTTTGTCACTTTAGAACCACAAATTAAGTGGGTTTTATTGGGGTTTTAAAGAAAGTAGTTTAGAATTGTAAATGACATTTATACTCACCCTTTAACAACACCCCAATATAAAATCAATGGATCTAATTGCCTTCAAAAAGCACCTAATATAATGAGTAGAATAAATTATCCTGTTCTGTAAGAGCCACAGACTGCAGGGTTGTCTTCAAGGACTGATGCATGAGATGTTTTTATTGTCCTCCCGCTCAAACATTGACTTTGGACGACCTTGGTGGTTTGTCAGAGAACATTGATGTCCAAAAGGCATGCAGATGATATCATGTACAGCACATTTTAGCTACAGGGACATTACGAGGTTCAGACGTTAGATTTCAAGTAAAATACAGGAAAGCAATGAACATCAACAGCTGCAACTGATGGTGTTCCAGCTATTAATGGAAGGCAGTGTTTCAGCAGATTCGCTGTTTTTTTTGTTTTGTTTTTGTTCCAGATTAGTGGTGCATAAAATCTGAATGCTGCTCCTTTATTTACGCTGAAGGTCTTCTGGTTCTGAGAACCAGAAGACCTTCAGCGTATCTTGACATGGGTCATATCCTCTATAAGACCAGCCTTCCAATGAGCCAGAGATACATTTCTGGGGTGAAGATTAGGGTAGAGGTGTGACTGAAGGTCAGAGGTCGTTATAATAAAGATCACTGGATTTCAGGTTATGGTTGGAGTGCAATGCAGTGCAGTTAATGAAGACAGCAGCAGCACGACAGAGTATTAGGACCAAGAAGACCAAGAAAAGAAAATAAATTATGAAAAGAAAGTTATAACATTACGACTTTATTCTGGTATTCTATGACTCTTTTCTTGAAATATTTTAACTTTATTCTCGTAATATTATGACTTTATTCTCGATGCCATGACTTTATTCATATATTAAGACGTTATACTCGAATTCTGACTTTATTCTCGTAATTTCATGATTTTATTTTGCTAATACGACTAGATTCTTGTTCAGATTCTCGTTATGACTTAATTTTTTAAAATATGATTTTATTCTCATACTATGGCTTTATTCTTGTGATGTAACTTTTTTCTCGTAATTTATATTGTTAGCGTGGACCTACCATTCTGTCATGCAGCAGAAACTGTACATGTATGGAGTTCATTCATCATTTACCAGTTAATCAATTTTACAGGTGGTTGGTGCAGACTGGATCTTTTTTTGCTGTATAGAGGTAGAATTTCCTCTTTCAGGTGAGAGCAGGTCTGCACCATGAAATCTCATCTTCGATTGGATTGGGTGAAAGAATATCATCTGCAGTTATGGTGTGACAAGTTGTAGAGACTTAGAAAGTAAGGTACGGAAGGAGAAGAATTAATAAGGTCGTAACAGTGGTGAAATTGCGACAATATTCTTAATACTAAAGTCCACAGGGTCAGAGCTCCATCTTCCAGGTCGTGAGCCCAATAATACCACTAATTGGCTCCCAAGCAGGGAAAATTACAAACCCAGCCCTTTCCATTTGCAGAGTAGGTACTTCCAGATAGCCTGTGAGATCCCAGGATGGAGTGATAGACATTTTTGGACATTATATGGCGTTCTATGATTGGTGTAATGGCACGTTTCGATCCTAATACCCACACATGATGGAGAAATCCTTTGACAATGTGCAAAAATAGGCTAAAAACCAACCTAAGGAAAGATCCTCGCTCAGGTTGATTTTGAACTACATCGAGTTTCAGTTTGGAACGATCTAGATGAAATGACACACAGGTGAAACAATTAAGCAAATAATCCATGTCTAAATAAAAATCCCCAAAGCCGGTAACAGCAAGTGATTTTCATGGCAGCAGGATGTGTAACTGGAACTAATTTGACACTAGTCTATTAATTAGGCATTCTAACTGTACCAATACCCCCCAAAGATATGAGATATTCATTTGCGGATCTTTCTTATTTGTTGGATCCAATTAAGATCCATCTGAGCCGATATGCTGAATTAAGTCTTATTAGAGATAAAAATCTAACTCAAAATAACAGATTGTAATGGAAAAATCATGCACATTAACATAATTAGATCAGATTTTAGCATTTAAGAACACGTTGGATACATTAATGGAAAAAGACATAAGGTGCACTTAAATCCCTGAATGTGAAACGAGGGATAAAAAATGTCTATGTGCTTTACATAAGAATATATTTCAGAAGTTTCTAATTTTCAGGAATGCTGATGGGAAAAATTCCTAAAAGTAAATCTATCTCAGTTTTATTAAGCAGCTGAGATGAGCTAATCAGAACAGAGAACCCAGGATAGCTTCCTCTTCTTCACACTTCAAAATTGTCAAAATGAAGAAAACCACAAGACCACATGCACCAAACATAAAGACACGTACATTTTTTCTCACACAGTTTGGAAACAAACCAAACTTCACTTGTTTTAGGTCAGTTACATTTTTTACAGTGTAGTTGGGTCAAAAACTTTCACTTTTGGAGACATGTTCTGAGGTCTGATGAAACTAAAATGGAACTTTATTCCAAGGTGACATATTAAGCTTCCTTCAACAGGTTAGGACAGGTCTATGGCCTATACAAAACATTACATTTATACACAAAATGACAGTTTACTCAGTTTGTTTCAGAATGAGCTGTTTTCGGGCGTCTTGCCACTTTAAATCCAGGATCAACTTGTGGAAATACGCCAATGAGTTTGGCTGCTGGCCATGCCCCAAACTCATTGTTTAGATTCGCACCTGAAAATGGCTGGAGACAGATGTGCAATTATACAACAATACAACTTTGAAAAGCATAAGGAGAGCCTCCTGCACAACCAACAAAAATGTAGCGTTGGTTTCTGGATGTTTAGTCAACAACAAAACACTTGAGCTTTCCAGCAGCCATTGTGCAGATGCACTAACGGGTTTCTAGGTAACAGTTCTGCATTGCCTGTCGATTTTCACTCAAAATTCCAAAGGTTTAGGAAATGACTCGTTTTTCAGACACCAAAAAAACTAAGTTATTCCCAAAAAATGACTGGGTGTTTTTTTTTGGTTTTTTTTTGTACTCCAATTTGTGCTTTTTTACAAGCAGTAAAAACCCAAATTGGAGTACAAAACCTTTAAAAATACGCACTGTTTCTAATCTCTAACCCATCTTGTGGTAAAGCATTGACCTAAATGTATGGATTTCCTTCTTCCAGTGCTTGAACTCTTCAGTATTACGCTCTAAAAACGGAAGCACACAGCAGAACAATGTTCTGTCTGACATAAATTAATTTCCCATCACCAGCAACAACATTCAAGTGTCCGGCGCTGTTTGCGGCTGTAATGCATGATTCACCAGCAGGCAACACGAGGCTGTCAGCTGCGCCTTGTGACTTGCTCTCAATCTCAGGCAACCCCGCTGTCAGAACACAGGGATGTTGGCAGGAGCATGTGGTCTAACACATGAAACTGTCCAAATGTTAACAGGCCTGGCACAGTTCAGGCCTGGAAGGCATAAATATTAATCTTCCCCAGTTAAATATGAACATGTGAGTCCTCCCAAATTAAGTGGCGTATTTACACAAGCTGATCCTGTAATGGAGAATGTTTTCCTGAGTCATTCCCCCTGAGATAAGTCCATGTGATAATTATATAGAACAGCATGTGGTTTAGGGAAACACATTTACTTTTAATGCAAATAGGGACATTATTTATTAAGCATTTTTTGGATTTAATCTATTTTATTAGGATTTTTTATTTTTTTTGGCAAAGACCGAAAAAAAAGGAGTGTGTAACTGACGTGGAAGAAAAACAAAGATTTTTTTCAGGTGGGAATACAAATAATCTCAAATCTGCCACGTATTTTTAGCCAGACTCCATTACTCTGGTAAAAAGAGTAAATAGAGTCCAACCAGGGTTTATACACTTTTCCTACAGTAAAATTCAAGCATTTTCAAAGTAAGTTACCAAACTTTTCCAGCGTCACACCTTACAAAACAATACAAAAAGAACTAAAAAAAGGAGATATATTTTTTGTTGTTATTAATAAGTCATTGAGCAATCGGGAATAATAACATATCTTTATGACATTGAAACAATCCAAACAAATCATGTTGAGGTAAATCACCTTCCTGCACAAATTAACTGCTAACATACAATTTATAAAGAAAGTAAAAAATAAAATAAAAAATTTATTAAAAATGTTCTCGCATAGTTTTCTGGAATTGAGCAAATATAAATAATTTTGGTAATTCTAATTATTCCAGAACAAGAAAAGTTTAATCTGACTTAACTTCAGATAGAGAGAAAAATATATATTTCTTTTAATTATGCATATGAAAATATTTGATTTGAACTGTGAATAATATTTCTAAACTCTTTAATAAAACATTAAATTCAATTTTTTTATTACAAAACTGCAGAGTTTGAATATGAAACACTTCCAAGGACTTTTTAAAGAAATCAAAGACTTTCTGAACCTTGAAAACACCTCATTCAAGTTCAAGGATTTCAAGCACCTGTAAGGACCCAAAAAGAAGTCAAACATATTTACTTTCATAAGTGGAGCATTACAGCTTTAGATGCAACGCAGCATCATGTCGATTCCAGCAGAGACATAACGGCTGGTCAGCGTTTTCCTATTTAGAATCTGTGGCAGGATTTAAAAACTGATTCATTTTGTGAGGAAGAATCTTTGAAAATTTGAGTTTCTAACTGAAAACTGATTTAAAAAATCTCTAAATAGTAAATGAGATTTGGTCCTTTAAAGCACTGACTCTTTCTGCTCCACATTTTCTGATTTTCATTGGAAGAAATTTTAAAAATGATGTTTGTATTTCCTCAGAATTGTTGGCATGTTGGGTAAAAGCCCAATAAATGGTGAGGCAGGGGTATAATAACTGTTACGCCATTCTGTAATATGCGCATGGCATTTTAGAGGCTCCCACCTGCAGATCTCTGGAGCTATTTTAACCATGTCCATCAGAACAATTTTGTCTTCTCTGGGAAACAGAAAAAAACTGACCCAGATTTGAATGCTAACGGTTAATTTATGCTCACAAGTTGAAGCTGAAACTTACCGTCAGTCAAGATTGATGGTTAAAACAGACAAGTTCATTTGTGCAGCTCACGCATCAAAGTGCCAGAGATTTTCCTCCGTGCACGCAGCACGGCGGCGCGAATCAATAATGCATTATTTATTTGCTTTGCCTCTAATTCAGCCGGGATGAAACATCAATATAGACTCTCTGATTGCAGTAAGTGTCGCATCAATTTGCCTTGATTTGTCCTTTACTTAACAAATGTCAAACGGAGACAAATGTCTATTCTTTCATGTCTTTCTTTGACGATACAGTCGTGGCCAAAAGTTTTTGGCAGTGAAGTGTTTTTATTAACTTTGTGGTTTCGGTTTTCACGGACAGTTCCATTACTCTCAAATTATTCAGCTTAATTTCCAGATGTACTTTAATTCCTTCTAAATAATTCAGCTGCAGGATCTTTAATGGTTTCTGTAAAATGCCAGCAAAGTCCTGCTAGAGAAGGTTGTTGCCACCAGTGCAGAGCTCAGTAAATACTGGCAGCATCTTAATGCTCAGTGGCATGAATATTTTTGGGTAGGAGTGAAAACGTAAAATCCTCTAATTGTTTTGAGACATTGAGAAAATCATGTCTGACTAAAGAAAAGTGTCTGAGATTCATCTAACATAAGGCCTCAAAATGTCTTACCTTCATTTTTTATTTAAAATTTCCAGGGACGTTTTTGTCAGGCAGAAATTGTCACAGAATACAAATGTCCTCATTGCATTCTGTGACTCAAGGACGCTACGCTAACTAGCTGCTGATATACCCTTCCTAGCTAGTTAGCTAGCATTTTGCATCTGAGTAAATGCAAATGTATTGCTTCTTTAAAGGAGAAACAGAATCCTAGAAATGAATGTACAGGTTGTATGAATGAGCACAAAGGTGATTTAAATCGAAAAGTAATTCCACTTTGTTCTGTGGTGCAATATGAAACCTACTCTGAAATAGTTAAAATATTATAAAGGCGTAAAAATTAAAATTCACACACATACCTTTCTGTGAGTTCTTTTCACTTCAAAGTGTAGCTGAGCTGTACAGATTCAAAGATGGCCAGGTATTCATTTTTTCTGTGGGTGCAAATAAAAAATATGTTGGAGATTAATAGGAAGAAATGCAACAAATACTAATGAGGCCCATCAATAGACTCACTTTATAGAATCTGCACATTTTGGCATATTAGATCAAAACATCTCTGTTGGAAAAAGTAAGAACTCATTACCTTAAGCTATTGGTAACTATTATTAGCTAATCCAGGCACTCTATTAACAATAATAAACTTAAATTCAAATGTAAAATATGGACAGTAATTTTATAACTTTGTCAGATTTCCAAAGATTTCTTTATTCCAAACACTGAAGGTGTACAAGAATGACTTTCACCGCCATTTTTTTTTTTTTTTTTTTGCTCCCATCACTGGATCCTCTGTATGCTGACTTTTGTCATTAGCTGGCCAACTTTTATGAAGGGCACCAGTCAGTTATAGCATTATGTGAGCTGCTTTTAATTGAATTGCCTCCTCCTACGAGTCCTTTGTGGGCGCCGCGTTCTCTAGAGGGAAACACGAAGAGTGAATTATAAATCTGCATGTAGAGGAGGGAAGGTCCTGTGGCAATATCACTTTTCACTTCAAGTCTTTGAGGTAATGAGCTTAGGTTTAAGAGCAAAGCGCCAGACAGGACTGAAGTGACAGTATTGGAAGCAGCTGAACTCTTGGGATACAACTTCTTAAATCCTCATCACTTTAATGTCAGAACTTAACTCGCGCCCGATGCCGTGGTTATCACTCTGCAAGCATGGAAGCAGAGGGAGACATTTAAATGGAACACAGGCAATTTAACACACTTCTCTTCGTTTAACTAAGTGAAGTTTTTAAATAAGTGATGACACTGCCTCTGCGCTACGTGCCTCTGGAAGACTGGAATTTATTCTGCCTCAAAAGTTAGATATTTCTCATATGTCATAAAGGAAGGCCAACTTTTTGTATTTTTAAATTTTATTTTGAATTTAGTTTTTCATTTGGAAAGAAAAGCAGTTCATCAGGTATGAAATCTGCTCAAATGTGTAGTAAAATGATCTTCCTTATTTCAAGTTTGCCTTACCTGGAATAAAAATAATAGCACTTGTATGTATACGTCTCAAATTTGATAGCCAGTGCTTTCAAATTTAGCACTGGCTAAATTTGATAGATTTAGCACGTGCTAAATGTGTTAAATCTGCCTGTAAGTGAAAAGATTTGAAGAATTTTTTTTATTCTCCCTCTTTCTTCTCTGAAGGTAAAGGTCTGAACAGTTTGTATCCAGGATGTGTGTGTTCTGCAGAGATATAAGTAGCCTGTTTCCTGAACCTAGACTTGCAAATTGTTCAGTTTGGCTGTTGGGATTTAGATGTAGGTCAGAAAAGTTCAGTTTTGGTCTCAACAGACCAGTTTGCCATCTTTGAACTAGGAGTTTCTAAGGACTTCATCTAGCACAGGGGTCACCAACTCCAGTCCTCCAGGGCTACCATCCTGTAACTTTTAGATGCGTCTCTGCTCAAACACACCTGGATCAAATAAACTGCTCGTTTCCAGCCTATTGCAGAGAGGAATGAATGCTGGTGAGGGAATTCAGACATTTTGGAGCAGAGGTGAATCTAAAAGTTGCAGGATGGTAGCCCTGGAAGACTGGAGTTGGTGACCCCTGCTCTAACATAATAGCCAGATTTGTGGCATGCATGTCTCATAGTTGTCCTGTTGACAGAATCTTCATCGTTTCTTGGTTATTCACTTGTTAGTTCTGGAGGATCAGCAGTCATTCTTTCTCTATTTTC
Source organism: Poecilia formosa (assembly GCF_000485575.1). Taxonomy (NCBI): domain Eukaryota; kingdom Metazoa; phylum Chordata; class Actinopteri; order Cyprinodontiformes; family Poeciliidae; genus Poecilia; species Poecilia formosa. Next base: position 286,283 of record NW_006800011.1, on the reverse strand, counting down.
AGTAAATGGACTGAACAGAGCTGTGTGAGATGTTCAAACCATCTCACTGATATGCCTGGTTGTTCACTAATGGTATCTAACAAACCTCTGAAGCCTTCAGCATTTACACCGAGATCATATGAAACACACATAAACTCGAACTAATTAATTACCTGAGTGCTGAAGCCTGTTGTTTTTCTTAAGATTGTTATTTGTATGCGCTGTAATACCAAAAACATCTTACCAAGTCAGTCTAGTTTCTAGTGCAAATATTATGGTATGCTTTAAATAAAAGAAAGAAGAAGAAGAGCTTGTTTTAAGTCAATAATTCCTTAATAATTTTTTTAAAAGTGTGAGTTTTTAAGATTATTTTCCTCATGGGAACATAGTAAAAAAAATCTGCTTGTAGAACTAATACTTTTTTAAAAAGAGATAAAAACCAGCCGACTAAATGTGCCAGAATTCAGTTTGGGTTGCTAGGTAACGGGCTGGGCTTTGCTCGGGTTGCTAGGCAACGGGTAGTGCCTGCTGATTTCTGACATTACATTCTGAAAGTTTTTGAAATGGCAAGAAAACCTTTACTTATTGCCCAAAAGCACATGAACTGTTTTTAGAATCAGTTGAGACTCAAATAGAAATACAAAAATGTAAAAAATGTGAATTTTCTCCTTTAATGTTTGTGGTAACATGAAAACTTCAGTGTGATTCTTTACCTCTTACATCTTTTCCTTCGGCTTCAAAACTGGCAAACTGAGTTTTTCCTTATTGCTTAAGCCCTTCCTGCTGAAGACATGCAGATTCGTTATGGTCCATTCGCTGAAAGAAGAAAAAAAGTCAGATATTTCAGTGATTGACCAGCCATTTTCCAGTGTATTGATTGGTGCATGCCTAATTGTCCCCTAATTATTGTTACTTTTCTTCAGGGTAAAAATAAACGGTTGCAAAAATAAAACCATATTCCAGTTACCACAGACTGTTTACAGCTCATGTGTTGAATTTTCTCCCAGGAGAGAACAAATGACGCACCCAGAAAATATTTTACCTTATGTAGCAGCAATTTTGTGTAACATCAGAGAAGCAGCACAAACATGGTGTGCAAAAAAAAAAAAAACTCCCAGGAAGCAACCTATGTTAATGAAGCAACTTCGGAGTTTATTCAACAGAGACCACTAATGAGACACGGAGTGGCGGAGGAGGGGATTGTTATGCATCTGAAATGCAAATTAAATTTAGAAGTTAAATTACAGTTTGGCCACATGACAATACCAAGATAGTACAGAGAAGAGACAGCTAATAAAAATGGTGTCACTAGAGAAAGGATAAATGAAAGAAAAACAAAAGAATGAACAATGTCCCATTTTTTTAACTGTCATGGTGTGCTGGGGATTTCTGAATGACTGAAAAGCTCCAATGTTTAAATCAGTAAAAGATGTGCTGCTTTCAGAGAAAAATATTCCTATGAATTCCTGAATTTCCCGAATGTGGGACAAAGAAAATATATTTCTATTTCAGTTCTGGAAAAAGTGTGTGGATGATGGGTCGCCGAAAGAGATTCATACAGAGAACAGTGATGTAAAAAAATACAGGACACGATACAATGACCTGTCGTTTCTACTATCAGTACTGACATTCATATACAATTCACAATAAATAAATAAGAAATGGCATTTAAAATGTTCTGTTAAATGTCATCTAAAATTCAGTTTCTGGTGAGGAATAAATCAGACTAACATAGACCTAACACAATAAGTCCACATGATTACAACATTGTTACTCCAGATTTTGAAGTATTTTTTCTTTTTCTTTTAAACCTCATGGTCCATAATCTTTTACAATTTTATCTTATTCACAAAACGGAGGTTTAGCTGATCTCTTAATGTGGCCAAATCAGTCTTTTTTGTGAGCCTAAGGGTGTTTTCTCACCTGATAATCCAGTGCATAAAATTGCAACATATGTTACATTTTCAGTTGCTGTGGTTCACTTTCACACTGCAGTTTTAAATGAACCAAAGCCTTTGAAAAACTTGTTCCCCTCCTCACCTATGGTGGCGCTGCAATAAGAACCACTGAAGAAAATGACACTAGAAGACACTGAACTCAACTTCCTTCTTTACAAAATGTAAACAAAACTGAAGCAGTGTCAAAGTTTAGCAGTTGACAAAGAGACATTTGTTTGTTTTGGTTGTAATTACCCAGAATGCCCTGCACTACAATCCACTTCCTGCTTCTGGAGCGTTTTCCGGTCCACTTGGCATTCACATTTTGAGGTGGACCATAGTTCACTTTTTTGGCCGTAACAAGCCATGACATATTTGTTTTTTCTTGTTTTATTGTGTTTGATTTTTCAACCAATCACAGTCCAAATAAAGCAGCATCACACCCAGCCATGTGGTCAGCCATAGCTGCTCACTAAGATGGGAATTTCTTCCCATAGACTCCAAATCGAGTGTAAAAGCTACAGATTGAAAACAAAGTATTTACCAACAGTTACTTAGGTAACAGCCACCAGCAGGAAAAGTTAATTGTGAAGTAGAAAGACAAAGCTGGATGTAGCTCCTATAAATAGAAACAAATTAAAACATAAAGTTAATGTCAGCAATAGCTGCAGATAATCCGTAAAAGAGAAAGTAGCAAAGTAAAAAAACAACATAATAAAACTAGATAATTTAATTGCCTTCCTGTCACAAACTGTGAGCTTGTGTCACTGCTGACAGTCAGTTTAACAATAATCTAAAAACTAATATCTAAAAATCTGCATATATAACAGACAATGTACATGTTTTTTATATATTTTTACCATAATTTTTTTAAGCAAATGAAAACGCTTCTCTACATCTACAGTATGTTTGAACATAAAAGGCAAAAACTCTCATCATAGCTAACCTTGTATTACGTAGAAATCTTTCTACAAAGTTTAATCAAAGGAGTTGAGCATTTAAATGTTTTAACTCCACGATTCCCTAGTTAATTAAAGAAAAATTTTAACTAATTTAGCTATTTGGTGGTTTGATTAAACTGCATCTAATTTTGAAAGTCACATCTTTAAAGTAGCAGGAAATTACAAGGTTAAAACTATTTGTACAAATACAGCAAAATGACTTTCTCACTTGGTTCGTTGTATAAAACTCTGTCTGCAGATGAAAATAAAATAAATCCTGTTTATATTTAAGTGAAAAAAACTGGTTTGCATTTAGGATTTGGAAGAGGAGCTAAGAGAGTGACAGGGTTCAACAATTTTGTTTGTGACGCTTTAATCACTTTGCATCAGCAAATATGAGATGAAGTATTGATTCTCATGAGAAAATGAAATGATTATTGTAGAAGCAAAGAATGGTGCTTTAAAGTAAGAAATCTTAAATTAATGGAGATAGAAAAGCAATAGATGTTCCCAGTAAACAAATACAAGTTTAAAGGGGACCTTTAACACAAAACATTCACATTTTACATGTTTTGTGCTTCCATCTGCGTATCAACTGCTTCTGAAAACAGCCTGAACACTTAAAAAAAAACACCTGGTTGTTTTTTGGAAAATAAGCTAAAGTCACAAATTAGCCCATCACCTAGCAACCCCAGCAAAGTCAACGTTAGCTAGCAACACAAGCTAAGCTTCAGCACATTTGGTCAGCTGGTTTTACTGATGTATGTGCTGTACAATGGCTGCTGGAAAAGACAGGTGTTTTGTTGACTTAACAGAGGTGGGCGATATGGACTTCAGGCTGAGCCTCTGCCCGGGTCCGGGTGCCCTGAGCCGGGGGTAGGTTCCAGCCATTTGCTGGAACTGTCCAGCAATTTGGTGGAACGGGACTGCAGGATGGCGGCCATAACAGACAGGATTGCAGCTGTAATGAAAAAAATAAGAGTAACAGGAAAGCAAGAAAGAAAGACAGACAGACAGACAGACATAAATAAATGAGGAAATAAAGAAAGAAAGAACGAAAGAAAGAAGAAAAAAAAGTGATGTCCCAGGCTGGAATCGAACCCACTTCTCCAGGTATGAAGGGCAGTACTCTTTACCACTCGACCACACCGGTCACGTGATCGCCTTTTTTGTTAATTGTTACAGCAGGTGAGCAGCTGGCGAAGTCCCGCGCCTTGCTCTTCCTCAGGGTGTTATCCATTAATTGATTGCAGGTGGCCAGAGTGCAGCAATTTGCAGCTGACTTCAGTGCTCGACAGAGAGAGAGCGATGGACATCAGCCGACAGGAGCACAACTATTGAAGGTAAGTTTTCATTTAATGTAAAATGTAATGAATAGTTAAAATAGAAATGGGTTTAAAAAGCAACTTTATTACCATGTCAAGTTAAGGTAACTTTTAAAGCATAAAACCTTTGAATTTTTAACCGTGTGGAAACAGGTGTGGGCTCCAGGGTAGCTTGCTACCACCACCACCACCACCCCCACGCGCGCCAGCGCACGTGGTGGCTGGCTGGCTGGCTAGCACGAGCTAGCTCGCCACGTGGTGGCTGGCTGGCTGGCTAGCGCCAGCTAGCTCGCCACGTGGTGGCTGGCTGGCTCGCTAGCGCTAGCTAGCTCGCCACGTGGTGGCTAGCTGCTGCGAGCTAGCTCGCGCTAGCCCGCCACCACGTGGTGGTGGTGGTGATGGTAGCAAGCTACCTTGGAGCAAACAGGTGTTTCTGCTGTCCACACCACAGCAGCTAGAAAACGTTTTTATAAATCAACTTTTTTTCTTTTCTTTTTTTTTTAATGTATAAAGTCTTAGTTAATGCAACTTTTAAAGCATAAATCCTTAGAATTTTTAACCGTTTTGGAAACAGGTGTTAGCTCCAGGGTAAAGTGTCAGTTAATGCAACTTTTAAAGCATAAATCCTTCGAATTTTTAAACGTTTTGGAGACGGGTGTTAGCTGCAGGGTAGCTTGCTACCACCACGTGTGCTAGCTAGCTGGCCTGCTGCGGGACTCCCCGCAGCAGGGCCCGCAGCAGACTCCCCGCCTGCCGGACGTCCTGCAGCAGCAGGCCCTGCTGCTCGCAAATGGCAGCACCTAAAAATGCATTTTCAATGAGTCAATTCATTTGGTTTTTTTCTCTTGTCGTCTTCAGCAGCTGCAGCAGCAGGCTGCGGGACTGCCTGGCCTCCCCCCGCCCGCAACCCGCCCGGAGACCTTTTCGGAGGAGCAGGAGGACGACGAGGACCAGGAGGACCTCCCGCCCAACCAGGAGGCCAGGAGCAGCAGAGGTGGTGGAGTCCTGGCTCCATTTCGCTACAGTCGGTGAGTCATGTCCGTCCGTCCGTCCGTCCCTGCTTGCTAAAATCTTACCTTACCTTCTCAAATGTCTTTTATGCAGTCCAGTACATGGAGTCGTACTGGAATCACCTTAAGGGCTCCACCAGTGGGAGGAAGCAAGTGGAGAACCAGTGCTCCAAGCTGGCCAGGATCCACCACTTCCTCAGGGTCCTGGCCAATGGCGGGAGGTGGCCCTCGACGTGGACGGCGCTAGAGAACATGCGCAGGATCTATGAGTAAGGCCCTCTCCGACGTACACCGGCGAATGTTTTTTGGCGTCCTCTCGTTGAATTCTTACCGTTTTTTTCCCCCGGAGCAGATGGCCGGAACACCTGCGGAGGGAGGGAAAGGCGGTGACAACCATAAAGTCCTACATTGTGAACATCATGGAATTTATTGGTTTTTTCAAGGAGACCCCCCTGCCCACCTCCCGGGTTTCCAAGCGCACCCTAGTCGCCGTTCACAGGGCGCTCTCCTCAACTGTCTCCGGGCTTGGGAGACGGGTGGCTGTCCGGCAGATACAGGTGAAGCGGGCCAAGCTCAAGCACCTGGTCCCCAAGCGTCACCTCCGCGCTTGTCGGGCCAGGTGCAGGGAGAAGATCCCTTGCGTACTCAGTGAGTGAGAATTTTGTCACCACGTGTGTGTGTGTGTGTGTCTCGTTCCTGTGTCCAGGCCTTTGAATGGGTTTCCTTGAATTTTTTTTTTCCTCCTCTTTTTAGACCAGCTGGAGGAGGACTCCTCCGGGGACCTGATGAGGAGGTTCTACGTGCTCCTCTCCCTCTATATCTCCTGTGTCTATGGACACAGGACCGGCGTCCTCCAGAACATGACCGTTCTGGAGGTCGCCGAGACCAGGAGTTCGAGGGATGAGGAGCGAGACGAGGGCTTCCTCATCAATGTAAGTCGAAGGATGCAGAGTTCCTGCTGCCATCTGGGATCATCATCCGCAGCAGCGAGTCCTGCCGTGGAATGGCAGGCAGGAACCCAATGCCCCCCTCTCTCTCTCTGTCTCTCTCTCTCACTCCCAAACGGTCAAGGACCACAAGACCAACCAAGCCTTCGGCTCGGCTAAGGTCTACCTGACCCCAGAGGAGTTCGGGTGGCTGGAGCGGTGGCTCGCCGTCCGCGCCGGGCTTAAGCCCACGACGGACCTCGTCATCTTTACGGAGGGCAACTGGAGGTTGAAGCATCTCCTGTTGCCCGTCCAGAAGGCGTGGTCTGACTTGGGCTTGCCTGGCACCCCCACCGTCACAGACATCCGGACATCCATTGCCACCTACGTAAGTGATCATCTAACGTTTTGCGTTTAATAACGGTACGTAACAAGGTAATGTTGAAAACTTTCCTTTATTTCCGAAGGCGAGGGATCACCAGCTCGCCGCCATTCGCGGCACATTTGATGCCCTCACGGACCCCGGAAAAATGTGGGGGAAATCTTCCTCCTCGGGCCAAACGGTGGGTCTTCACGTGTCCTCGATTTACCTGCCTCCTCTAAGCCATCCGGCAGCAGCTGAGGAAACTGCCGGATGGCAGGCCGCAGGGGCCTGCAGCAGCAGGAGGAGGAGCAGGAGCTGAAGTCTCCCCGAAAGAAAATAAGGGTGGGTTTTCATCTCTCCTCGACTTACCAGTGTAACTTACCTGTGTCGAAGCCATGGTGCAGCAGCAGCTGTGAAAGCTGCAAAATGGCAGGCCCTCTTAGCATGCCATTCTGCAGCTTTCACAGCTTCTCCCAAATGGTGCGCGATTACTGCTTCCTCTAATCTCCACACGTTTGAAACCTTCTTTTCACCTTTCCACCTTTCAGAGCATGACACGTCGGACTCCTCAGAGGGAACCGTCCGTTCCCTCGGGAGCGACTCCCCCCCCCCCCCGAGTCCTCCTGCGCGACGGAGGTCACGGAGTGTTCCTACAGCTCCCACTCCACTGAGCCGACCCTGTCGTCTCTGCCGGAGATGGAGAGCGGCAGCTGACTGCTGCCAGTCCTCTGACGTATAGGAGGTACTGGCCAGCCCTCCGGCATTCCCTGAGCCCACCACAGACCATCAGGAGGGACCCGAAGCCACCGCTGCACCCCCACCGGAGCGAGAGCCCACTGCCGAGGCCCGGGAGGAGGAGGAACAACCCGTCCCCTCCACGGCCAAACGACCCGGCCCGTCAAACGTGGGGTCTCCTACGGTGACGCAGCGGCTCCAGTCAATCAGGTCGTTCTTTCCCCCATCGACCACCCCCAGGAGGAGGAGGAGGAACAGCCCCATGCCGCTGACGTTGCGGTCCCGCAACGTCAGCCGTATAAAAGATTAGGCCCCTCCTCCGTTTTAGTTCAATGAGTTTGGTGGGTTTTTTTAGTCATGTTTAATTTTATTTTTGTACATAGTTTTTATATTTGAAGTGTGTGTGTTTAATAAAGTTAATGTTAAATTTTATTCTTGTAAATAGGTTTTAGGTTTTCAGTGAGTGTGTTTTATAGTATATCATGTTAATTTTTTTAGCACTTTATTTTTTTTTACATAGTTTATATATTTTCAGTGTTTGTTTAATAAAGTTAATCATGTTGTGTTTTATTGGACTTTGTTGTTCTTTAGTCCTAGAAATATCTTTCGATTTCTAGGACGAAAGGGACGTCTCTGCAGGATCCCGATGTCTTACACCACAAGTGTCTCCTGTAATTCAGTGGTTCTTATTTTGAACTCTTCGCCCATGCCGCCCTGGGATTTGAACCCCGACAATGACGTGGCAGCCATACATTGTAAGCGCCGGAGCCTTAAACCACTCGACTACTAGAGCCATGAGGGGCTAATGGTGCTTTTGTCAAGGAGGAGGTTTCCAAATGGCGGTCATCCCGCAGCAGGACTCGCTGCTGCAGGACAGCCACCACCTGAAAAGCAAGGTGTTTATTAAAATGCAAAAAGTGGTTCCAGCAGTCGCTCGATTAGTCTTGTGATGTCGAGTCCCCGCCTCCTGCAGCAGCAATAACTGCCCTTTTTGCCATACATGTACACGTGCCTCCTGTGCTTTAGCGGTTTTTACTCAGAGGATGGTCCTGGGACTCGAACCCAGACCAGGGTTCGAGTTCGTGGCTGCCATTCACTGCAAGTGTGACACCTTTAACCTTTCGACTGCTGGAGCCACTGACGTTTTTTGTGTTTTAGCCGGCACTACAACAGTTTTGCTTGCATCCGGGCTTCCAAAAGAGCGAAAATAAATCACCAAACTATTTGAGCCATTTTCACTTAAGTGTCTCGCACTTGTAGTAGGCACGTGGCCATTGGGGATCACGAGCGAACGATCCTTTATGGCGCAGGCCCTCCCAAGCCAGGCGGGCTTCGGAGAAGGTTCCGGCCGGTTTCGTTTATTCCCCGGGGCGCGCCGGATGGGCCGAGCCCGGCGGTGTTCTGGACGGAGCACGGGAACCCCCCCTTAAGCCCTCGAGAAGACGGGTGTCCCGAACGGCAAAGGCCCCATTGAAAAGGATATCTGGATGTCCATAGGCTTCCCTATGTCCGAAGTGCCTCCTTATGTCTGTTGTCGGCCAAAACGATAGAAAAGGCTTTCTGCAGCCAGCGGGAAGCGAACCCGGGGTCTCTGACGCGGCGAGCGGGCAGCTAAACCATTAAACTAGAGGAGCCATGAGGGTTGCCTCGGCTCCTGGCGCTTTTGACTTCTAAGCCACAGAGGGAACACATGATAAAGTGCCTTTCCAAGATCGTGTACATAAAGGGTTCTCTGCGCAAGCGGGCCGCGAACCCGAGCCTCCCGGGTGGGAGTGCGGCTACTGGACCACTTTCCGAACAGAGATAAAGACTGGCGGCACCCGCGAGGGCTTATGAGGGTGCAGGGGGGGGAACCCGGAGACACTTGGAAGCATGAGGCGGTGCTGCCCGATGGCGGCGGGGGACACCTGGCAGCGTCCCCACGCGTTTTGGCAGCATTCGCCACCGGGAGGCGTCCCGGCATTTTGGGATGCACCCAAACGTCCTGCGCCACCTGGTGTCGATTGCCGGAACGTGCCGTAAAAGCCGTCGTAGGGCAGCATTCGGAAAAAGTTCAGTGTTTTTGAGCGACTTTGCGATTTTCGGACGGCCTCCGCGCTCGCCAAAACCCGGGTCTCGTTGGAACGGATTACTCTGGGTCGGGCGCCCCGGGTCCCGCCGGCCCGCGAGGTTCGGTTCGCCCGCTATGATTTTTCAAAGTGGGCCCAAATTGCTACCGGGTGGCCAGGTTAGGGGTTATAGTTTCAAATTTTGTGCTTACTTGAATTTAAAGTGACAAGATGCCCTAAAACAGCTCGTTCTGAAAGGAGCTCAGAATTACAACAGCATATTAGGACACATTATAGAACGATAAGAGTGAATTTCCACAAAAAACTCAGAAATCTTAAGATTAATCTCAGAAATATTAAAGAAAAAAACTTCCTGAAATTTCTGAATTTGAAGAGTTGAAAAATTGCTATTTTAAAAGCTCAGAAATTTCCACATATTTTATTGAAGATTTCTGAGATGAATCTCAAAATCTTTGGATATATATATATATATATATGTGTGTGTGTGTGTGTGTGTATGTAAAATGTATATAAATAACCACAATGGTCCTAATTTGCCGTTGTACAAAATAGAAGTGAGCAGATTAAAATCTCATCTAATAAAGATTTTGTGCGAAAAGTGTAATAAACATGTTTTGTAACCTGTTCAAGGAAGCACAATAGGTCACCTTTAAGACCTTCCTTTCTATTCTTCTCTATTTCTATTTATTTATTTATCACAGCACCTAAAGACAGAGCTTCGATTAAAGGATGTGGTTGTGTACAAAACCCAGAGTCGGCACACTCATAAGGCAAACCGCCTTTAAATTAGGTAAAGAGGTTGAGCGGTTTAATGGATGGCTCTGGCACCCAGATAAGGAATGACAGCTTTCGCTGGTTATAGATATGAGCCCCCAAGTGCAGCTCTGTCAACCAGAAAGTCATTTACCAGCTTGAGGGATGTCGGCATTGATTTCAGCTCACCATTGATAATGCATTCCAACAACACCGGCCCGCTTCCTCCTCTTGTCAATGGGGAACTTGATGGGAGGTTATGGTGACGGATGCTGCTGTCTTGTCAAATTAACACAACATGGATGTGATGTTCATGCTGTTCTGCAGACACTGCCTTCAACAGGTTTTAACCTCATAGGACAATCTTAACAGTAAAGGAACAGATGGGTATGAAGTTGGTGTGAGTCCATCAGTGGATAATTAGGCTGCAAAAAGTTGGGTTTGCTTATTTTTATTATTTTAAAAACCATTTTTGCCGTTGTGTTTACCAAATTTCATGACTATTTCACAAGATGAGAAGTTTCTTTGTTTATACAAATTAGTGCAGCAAGTTTCCGCAGGAGCTTAGAAAAGTGGCAGATTGATACAATGTTTAATTTGTATTTGCAGTCATCAGTTCTTGGCTTTTAATTTGAGATAAATTGTCTGAATTACCAAAAAATAAGATGCAGAACATTTAAAATTGGCTGATAATGATAGTTAATTTCCAATGGTCAATGATACTGTCTTACTCCAAAAGCAGAAAGTGGACTACAGCACAGGGCATCCTGGGTAAATAATAAATGTGAGTATCTAGAACTAGAAAGAGAAATGACTCATGGTCTTTAACAAACAAGAAAAATCCTACAACCGTTAAAATCTGATGCAAATCTATTTGTTCTACATTTTGTGAAGAATGAAGGGTCTTTGAGATTTTTGTGTTGTTTCTTTCAGTGGCTCTTGGTGCGGTGCCCCCACAGGCAAGGAGGGGAACAAGTTTTTCAAAAGGTTTGTTTGACACGGTGCAGTGTGAAAGAGAACCACAGCATCTGAAAATGTGACAAATGTAATTTTGTTCCAAATCAAACTGATTATCTACCGGTTATCGGTTGTGAAAATACCCTTAAATGTGAGTTTGGAAACCTTCATAAACCCTGTATTTACAATAAATTTAAAAAAATGTCTTACTTTAGAGCAGAACTTGGCAAACAAAGCTGATTCCTACTCTTGTGTTAAAGAACTGTAATCTTGTGTTCAGTGAGGGTAAAGTCATTATCAAATCTCATTTGGTCCTGGGCTAATCGCTGGTAACTGTGCCATCTAACAGTTATCCACTGCGAGCTTCATAAAACCCTCATTGTTCCTGGGTTTAATCATCTAGTTGACTTGTAGATGAGATAACAAGGAGTTCTCCCTCCCCCCAGCCGAAATGAGCGTAAACACGGCGCAGCTCTCCTGAAGCGCGGCTCCCCTAACCCTGCTGAGACAGAAACTCTGCAGCGGCGGATGCGTCACAGCCTGTGACACCTCACATCTCTTTCCCGTTTGTGAAACGAGAAGAAGCAGCTACCTGCCATTTTAATTGCATTTCTTGCTTTTGACTAATCATAGAGGACGTCTGGGCCCGCTGGGCAGCCAGCCAGCTGGAGCAGAAGGATACTGTATGTCATTTTTACTCCCCGGCACAGAAAAAACAACATGGCTACAACAAGGAGAGACGCCCCTCCCCAGCGAAATGTGCTAATTTTACCTGGTGGGGTTTGTTTTGATTTGATTTTCAGATGTGTCCTTCGGTGCACATTTACGAACTATGAGAGGATCACATAAAAATGTAATATGAACATAGTTGATAGATTACTCAGTATTTTACCTTCCAATTGACAGTTATATTACTTTTGTGTACTCCAAAATAGCAACCCTTTGCATATTACTGTTTACATCTGGAAATTTTGCAAATTCGCACAACATAGGAGGGCAAAAAGCCGATTCTTTCATTTGCTATGCATAGCCGCGCTGCCACGTTGTAGATGTAGGTAGCTGGAGATGGTAGTATTATTAATTTAGTGCAGTGTGCCACAACAAATGGAAGATTAACGC
>NW_006800011.1:123182-274158 GCF_000485575.1 Poecilia formosa | reverse complement strand
TCCAGTCCTCCAGGGCTACCATCCTGTAACTTTTAGATGCGTCTCTGCTCAAACACACCTGGATCAAATAAACTGCTCGTTTCCAGCCTATTGCAGAGAGGAATGAATGCTGGTGAGGGAATGCAGACATTTTGGAGAAGTCAGACATTTTGGAGCAGAGGTGAATCTAAAAGTTGCAGGATGGTAGCCCTGGAAGACTGGAGTTGGTGACCCCTGCTCTAACATAATAGCCAGATTTGTGGCATGCATGTCTCATAGTTGTCCTGTTGACAGAATCTTCATCGTTTCTTGGTTATTCACTTGTTAGTTTTGGAGGATCAGCAGCCATTCTTTCTCTATTTTCAGTAAATGGACTGAACAGAGCTGTGTGAGATGTTCAAACCATCTCACTGATATGCCTGGTTGTTCACTAATGGTATCTAACAAACCTCTGAAGCCTTCACAACAGCTGCATTTACACCGAGATCATATGAAACACACATAAACTCGAACTAATTAATTACCTGAGTGCTGAAGCCTGTTGTTTTTCTTAAGATTGTTATTTGTATGCGCTGTAATACCAAAAACATCTTACCAAGTCAGTCTAGTTTCTAGTGCAAATATTATGGTATGCTTTAAATAAAAGAAAGAAGAAGAAGAGCTTGTTTTAAGTCAATAATTCCTTAATAATTTTTTTTAAAAGTGTGAGTTTTTAAGATTATTTTCCTCATGGGAACATAGTAAAAAAAATCTGCTTGTAGAACTAATACTATTTTAAAAAGAGATAAAAACCAGCCGACTAAATGTGCCAGAATTCAGTTTGGGTTGCTAGGTAACGGGCTGGGCTTTGCTCGGGTTGCTAGGCAACGGGTAGTGCCTGCTGATTTCTGACATTACATTCCGAACGTTTTTGAAACGGCAAGAAAACCTTTAATTATTGCCCAAAAAGAAGGTGTTTTGTTTCTAAGCACATGAACTGTTTTTAGAATCAGTTGAGACTCAAATAGAAATACAAAAATGTAAAAAATGTGAATTTTCTCCTTTAATGTTTGTGGTAACATGAAAACTTCAGTGTGATTCTTTACCTCTTACATCTTTTCCTTCGGCTTCAAAACTGGCAAACTGAGTTTTTCCTTATTGCTTAAGCCTTTCCTGCTGAAGACATGCAGATTCGTTATGGTCCATTCGCTGAAAGAAGAAAAAAAGTCAGATATTTCAGTGATTGACCAGCCATTTTCCAGTGTATTGATTGGTGCATGCCTAATTGTCCCCTAATTATTGTTACTTTTCTTCAGGGTAAAAACAAACGGTTGCAAAAATAAAACCATATTCCAGTTACCACAGACTGTTTACAGCTCATGTGTTGAATTTTCTCCCAGGAGAGAACAAATGACGCACCCAGAAAATATTTTACCTTATGTAGCAGCAATTTTGTGTAACATCAGAGAAGCAGCACAAACATGGTGTGCAAAAAAAAAAAAAACTCCCAGGAAGCAACCTATGTTAATGAAGCAACTTCGGAGTTTATTCAACAGAGACCACTAATGAGACACGGAGTGGCGGAGGAGGGGATTGTTATGCATCTGAAATGCAAATTAAATTTAGAAGTTAAATTACAGTTTGGCCACATGACAATACCAAGATAGTACAGAGAAGAGACAGCTAATAAAAATGGTGTCACTAGAGAAAGGATAAATGAAAGAAAAACAAAAGAATGAACAATGTCCCATTTTTTTAACTGTCATGGTGTGCTGGGGATTTCTGAATGACTGAAAAGCTCCAATGTTTAAATCAGTAAAAGATGTGCTGCTTTCAGAGAAAAATATTCCTATGAATTCCTGAATTTCCCGAATGTGGGACAAAGAAAATATATTTCTATTTCAGTTCTGGAAAAAGTGTGTGGATGATGGGTCGCCGAAAGAGATTCATACAGAGAACAGTGATGTAAAAAAATACAGGACACGATACAATGACCTGTCGTTTCTACTATCAGTACTGACATTCATATACAATTCACAATAAATAAATAAGAAATGGCATTTAAAATGTTCTGTTAAATGTCATCTAAAATTCAGTTTCTGGTGAGGAATAAATCAGACTAACATAGACCTAACACAATAAGTCCACATGATTACAACATTTTTACTCCAGATTTTGAAGTAGTTTTTATTTTTCTTTTAAACCTCATGATCCATAATCTTTTACAGTTTTATCTTATTCACAAAACAGAGGTTTAGCTGATCTCTTAATGTGGCTAAATCAGTCTTTTTTTGTGAGCCTAAGGGTGTTTTCTCACCTGATAATCCAGTGCATAAAATTGCAACATGTTGCATTTTCAGTTGATGTGGTTCACTTTTACACTGCAGTTTTAAATGAACCAAAGCCTTTGAAAAACTTGTTCCCCTCCTCACCTATGGTGGCGCTGCAATAAGAAGCACTGGAGAAAACGACACTAGAAGACACTGAACTCAACTTCCTTCTTTACAAAATGTAAACAAAACTGAAGCAGTGTCAAAGTTTAGCAGTTGACGAAGAGACATTTGTTTTTGGTTGTAATTACCCAGAATGCCCTGCACTACAATCCACTTCCTGCTTCTGGAGCGTTTTCCGGTCCACTTGGCGTTCAGATAGGCATTCAAACCACATTTGCAGGTGGACCATAGTTCACTTTTTTGGCCATAACAAGCCATGACATATTTGTTTTTTCTTGTTTTATTGTGTTTGATTTTTCAACCAATCACAGTCCAAATAAAGCAGCATCACACCCAGCCATGTGGTCAGCCATAGCTGCTCACTAAGATGGGAATTTCTTCCCATAGACTCCAAATCGAGTGTAAAAGCTACAGATTGAAAACATAAAGTTATTACCAACAGTTACTTAGGTAACAGCCACCAGCAGGAAAAGTTAATTGTGAAGTAGAAAGACAAAGCTGGATGTAGCTCCTATAAATAGAAACAAATTAAAACATAAAGTTAATGTCAGCGATAGCTGCAGATAATCCGTAAAAGAGAAAGTAGCAAAGTAAAAAAACAACATAATAAAACTAGATAATTTAATTGCCTTCCTGTCACAAACTGTGAGCTTGTGTCACTGTTGACAGTCAGTTTAACAATAAGGTAAATCCTAATATCTAAAAATCTGCACATATAACAGACAATGTACATGTTTTTTATATATTTTTACCATAATTTTTTTAAGCAAATGAAAACGCTTCTCTACATCTACAGTATGTTTGAACATAAAAGGCAAGAACTCTCATCATAGTTAACCTTGTACTACGTAGAAATCTTTCTACAAAGTTTAATCAAAGGAGTTGAGCATTTAAATGTTTTAACTCCACGATTCCCTAGTTAATTAAAGAAAAATTTTAACTAATTTAGCTATTTGGTGGTTTGATTAAACTGCATCTAATTTTGAAAGTCACATCTTTAAAGTAGCAGGAAATTACAAGGTTAAAACTATTTGTACAAATACAGAAAAATGACTTTCTCACTCAGTTCGTTGTATAAAACTCTATACTTTAGGTTTCAAACTGTCTGCTGCTGAAAATAAAACAAATCCTGTTTATATTTAAGTGAAAAAAACTGGTTTGCATTTAGGATTTGGAAGCGGAGCTAAGAGAGTGACACGGTTCAACAGTTTTGTTTGTGATGCTTTAATCACTTTGCATCAGCAAATATGAGATGAAGTATTGATTCTCATGAGAAAATGAAATGATTATTGTAGAAGCAAAGAATGGTGCTTTAAAGTAAGAAATCTTAAATTAATGGAGATAGAAAAGCAATAGATGTTCCCAGTAAACAAATACAAGTTTAAAGGGGACCTATTATGCAAAATTACATGTTTTGTGCTTCCATCTGGGTATCAACTGCTTCTGAAAACAGCCTGAACACTTAAAAAAAACACCTGGTTGTTTTTTGGAAAATAAGCTAAAGTCACAAATTAGCCCATCACCTAGCAACCCCAGCAAAGTCAACGTTACCTAGCAACACAAGCTAAGCTCCAGCACATTTGGTCAGCTGGTTTTACTGATGTATGTGCTGTACAATGGCTGCTGGAAAAGACAGGTGTTTTGTTGACTTAACAGAGGTGGGCGATATGGACTTCAGGCTGAGCCTCTGCCCGGGTCCGGGTGCCCTGAGCCGGGGGTAGGTTCCAGCCATTTGCTGGAACTGTCCAGCAATTTGGTGGAACGGGACTGCAGGATGGCGGCCATAACAGACAGGATTGCAGCTGTAATGAAAAAAATAAGAGTAACAGGAAAGCAAGAAAGAAAGACAGACAGACAGACAGACATAAATAAATGAGGAAATAAAGAAAGAAAGAACGAAAGAAAGAAGAAAAAAAAGTGATGTCCCAGGCTGGAATCGAACCCACTTCTCCAGGTATGAAGGGCAGTACTCTTTACCACTCGACCACACCGGTCACGTGATCGCCTTTTTTGTTAATTGTTACAGCAGGTGAGCAGCTGGCGAAGTCCCGCGCCTTGCTCTTCCTCAGGGTGTTATCCATTAATTGATTGCAGGTGGCCAGAGTGCAGCAATTTGCAGCTGACTTCAGTGCTCGACAGAGAGAGAGCGATGGACATCAGCCGACAGGAGCACAACTATTGAAGGTAAGTTTTCATTTAATGTAAAATGTAATGAATAGTTAAAATAGAAATGGGTTTAAAAAGCAACTTTATTACCATGTCAAGTTAAGGTAACTTTTAAAGCATAAAACCTTTGAATTTTTAACCGTGTGGAAACAGGTGTGGGCTCCAGGGTAGCTTGCTACCACCACCACCACCACCCCCACGCGCGCCAGCGCACGTGGTGGCTGGCTGGCTGGCTAGCACGAGCTAGCTCGCCACGTGGTGGCTGGCTGGCTGGCTAGCGCCAGCTAGCTCGCCACGTGGTGGCTGGCTGGCTGGCTAGCGCCAGCTAGCTCGCCACGTGGTGGCTGGCTGGCTCGCTAGCGCTAGCTAGCTCGCCACGTGGTGGCTAGCTGCTGCGAGCTAGCTCGCGCTAGCCCGCCACCACGTGGTGGTGGTGGTGATGGTAGCAAGCTACCTTGGAGCAAACAGGTGTTTCTGCTGTCCACACCACAGCAGCTAGAAAACGTTTTTATAAATCAACTTTTTTTCTTTTCTTTTTTTTTTAATGTATAAAGTCTTAGTTAATGCAACTTTTAAAGCATAAATCCTTAGAATTTTTAACCGTTTTGGAAACAGGTGTTAGCTCCAGGGTAAAGTGTCAGTTAATGCAACTTTTAAAGCATAAATCCTTCGAATTTTTAAACGTTTTGGAGACGGGTGTTAGCTGCAGGGTAGCTTGCTACCACCACGTGTGCTAGCTAGCTGGCCTGCTGCGGGACTCCCCGCAGCAGGGCCCGCAGCAGACTCCCCGCCTGCCGGACGTCCTGCAGCAGCAGGCCCTGCTGCTCGCAAATGGCAGCACCTAAAAATGCATTTTCAATGAGTCAATTCATTTGGTTTTTTTCTCTTGTCGTCTTCAGCAGCTGCAGCAGCAGGCTGCGGGACTGCCTGGCCTCCCCCCGCCCGCAACCCGCCCGGAGACCTTTTCGGAGGAGCAGGAGGACGACGAGGACCAGGAGGACCTCCCGCCCAACCAGGAGGCCAGGAGCAGCAGAGGTGGTGGAGTCCTGGCTCCATTTCGCTACAGTCGGTGAGTCATGTCCGTCCGTCCGTCCGTCCCTGCTTGCTAAAATCTTACCTTACCTTCTCAAATGTCTTTTATGCAGTCCAGTACATGGAGTCGTACTGGAATCACCTTAAGGGCTCCACCAGTGGGAGGAAGCAAGTGGAGAACCAGTGCTCCAAGCTGGCCAGGATCCACCACTTCCTCAGGGTCCTGGCCAATGGCGGGAGGTGGCCCTCGACGTGGACGGCGCTAGAGAACATGCGCAGGATCTATGAGTAAGGCCCTCTCCGACGTACACCGGCGAATGTTTTTTGGCGTCCTCTCGTTGAATTCTTACCGTTTTTTTCCCCCGGAGCAGATGGCCGGAACACCTGCGGAGGGAGGGAAAGGCGGTGACAACCATAAAGTCCTACATTGTGAACATCATGGAATTTATTGGTTTTTTCAAGGAGACCCCCCTGCCCACCTCCCGGGTTTCCAAGCGCACCCTAGTCGCCGTTCACAGGGCGCTCTCCTCAACTGTCTCCGGGCTTGGGAGACGGGTGGCTGTCCGGCAGATACAGGTGAAGCGGGCCAAGCTCAAGCACCTGGTCCCCAAGCGTCACCTCCGCGCTTGTCGGGCCAGGTGCAGGGAGAAGATCCCTTGCGTACTCAGTGAGTGAGAATTTTGTCACCACGTGTGTGTGTGTGTGTGTCTCGTTCCTGTGTCCAGGCCTTTGAATGGGTTTCCTTGAATTTTTTTTTTCCTCCTCTTTTTAGACCAGCTGGAGGAGGACTCCTCCGGGGACCTGATGAGGAGGTTCTACGTGCTCCTCTCCCTCTATATCTCCTGTGTCTATGGACACAGGACCGGCGTCCTCCAGAACATGACCGTTCTGGAGGTCGCCGAGACCAGGAGTTCGAGGGATGAGGAGCGAGACGAGGGCTTCCTCATCAATGTAAGTCGAAGGATGCAGAGTTCCTGCTGCCATCTGGGATCATCATCCGCAGCAGCGAGTCCTGCCGTGGAATGGCAGGCAGGAACCCAATGCCCCCCTCTCTCTCTCTGTCTCTCTCTCTCACTCCCAAACGGTCAAGGACCACAAGACCAACCAAGCCTTCGGCTCGGCTAAGGTCTACCTGACCCCAGAGGAGTTCGGGTGGCTGGAGCGGTGGCTCGCCGTCCGCGCCGGGCTTAAGCCCACGACGGACCTCGTCATCTTTACGGAGGGCAACTGGAGGTTGAAGCATCTCCTGTTGCCCGTCCAGAAGGCGTGGTCTGACTTGGGCTTGCCTGGCACCCCCACCGTCACAGACATCCGGACATCCATTGCCACCTACGTAAGTGATCATCTAACGTTTTGCGTTTAATAACGGTACGTAACAAGGTAATGTTGAAAACTTTCCTTTATTTCCGAAGGCGAGGGATCACCAGCTCGCCGCCATTCGCGGCACATTTGATGCCCTCACGGACCCCGGAAAAATGTGGGGGAAATCTTCCTCCTCGGGCCAAACGGTGGGTCTTCACGTGTCCTCGATTTACCTGCCTCCTCTAAGCCA
Organism: Poecilia formosa; assembly: GCF_000485575.1. Taxonomy (NCBI): domain Eukaryota; kingdom Metazoa; phylum Chordata; class Actinopteri; order Cyprinodontiformes; family Poeciliidae; genus Poecilia; species Poecilia formosa. The sequence goes on along the minus strand of NW_006800011.1, from coordinate 266,997 downwards.
TCCGGCAGCAGCTGAGGAAACTGCCGGATGGCAGGCCGCAGGGGCCTGCAGCAGCAGGAGGAGGAGCAGGAGCTGAAGTCTCCCCGAAAGAAAATAAGGGTGGGTTTTCATCTCTCCTCGACTTACCAGTGTAACTTACCTGTGTCGAAGCCATGGTGCAGCAGCAGCTGTGAAAGCTGCAAAATGGCAGGCCCTCTTAGCATGCCATTCTGCAGCTTTCACAGCTTCTCCCAAATGGTGCGCGATTACTGCTTCCTCTAATCTCCACACGTTTGAAACCTTCTTTTCACCTTTCCACCTTTCAGAGCATGACACGTCGGACTCCTCAGAGGGAACCGTCCGTTCCCTCGGGAGCGACTCCCCCCCCCCCCCGAGTCCTCCTGCGCGACGGAGGTCACGGAGTGTTCCTACAGCTCCCACTCCACTGAGCCGACCCTGTCGTCTCTGCCGGAGATGGAGAGCGGCAGCTGACTGCTGCCAGTCCTCTGACGTATAGGAGGTACTGGCCAGCCCTCCGGCATTCCCTGAGCCCACCACAGACCATCAGGAGGGACCCGAAGCCACCGCTGCACCCCCACCGGAGCGAGAGCCCACTGCCGAGGCCCGGGAGGAGGAGGAACAACCCGTCCCCTCCACGGCCAAACGACCCGGCCCGTCAAACGTGGGGTCTCCTACGGTGACGCAGCGGCTCCAGTCAATCAGGTCGTTCTTTCCCCCATCGACCACCCCCAGGAGGAGGAGGAGGAACAGCCCCATGCCGCTGACGTTGCGGTCCCGCAACGTCAGCCGTATAAAAGATTAGGCCCCTCCTCCGTTTTAGTTCAATGAGTTTGGTGGGTTTTTTTAGTCATGTTTAATTTTATTTTTGTACATAGTTTTTATATTTGAAGTGTTTTTGTATTTAATAATGTGAAATTTCATTGTTGTAAATAGTTTTTATATTTGAAGTGTTTTTGTATTTAATAATGTGAAATTTCATTGTTGTAAATAGTTTTTATATTTGAAGTGTGTGTGTTTAATAAAGTTAATGTTAAATTTTATTCTTGTAAATAGGTTTTAGGTTTTCAGTGAGTGTGTTTTATAGTATATCATGTTAATTTTTTTAGCACTTTATTTTTTTTTACATAGTTTATATATTTTCAGTGTTTGTTTAATAAAGTTAATCATGTTGTGTTTTATTGGACTTTGTTGTTCTTTAGTCCTAGAAATATCTTTCGATTTCTAGGACGAAAGGGACGTCTCTGCAGGATCCCGATGTCTTACACCACAAGTGTCTCCTGTAATTCAGTGGTTCTTATTTTGAACTCTTCGCCCATGCCGCCCTGGGATTTGAACCCCGACAATCATGTGGCAGCCATCCATTGTAAGTGCGGAACCTTAAACCACTCGACTACTCAAGCCACGAGTGGCAAATAGTGCTTTTGTGGAGGATGAGGTTTCCAAATGGCGGCCATCCCGCAGCAGGATGGCCGCCACCCGAAAAGCAAGGTGTTTGTACTAAAATGCAAAAAGTGGTTCCAGCAGTCGCTCGATTAGTCTTGTGATGTCGAGTCCCCGCCTCCTGCAGCAGCAATAACTGCCCTTTTTGCCATACATGTACACGTGCCTCCTGTGCTTTAGCGGTTTTCGCCAATGCCGTCCTGGGATTCGAACCCAGACAATCACGTGGCTGCTATTCACTGCAAGTGTGGCACCTTTAACCTTTCGACTGCTGGAGCCACTGACGTTTTTTGTGTTTTAGCCGGCACTACAACAGTTTTGCTTGCATCCGGGCTTCCAAAAGAGCGAAAATAAATCACCAAACTATTTGAGCCGTGTCCACTTAAGTGTCTCGCACTTGTAATAGGTATACTGCCATTGGGGATCACGAGCGAACGATCCTTTATGGCGCAGGCCCTCCCAAGCCAGGCGGGCTTCGGAGAAGGTTCCGGCCGGTTTCGTTTATTCCCCGGGGCGCGCCGGATGGGCCGAGCCCGGCGGTGTTCTGGACGGAGCACGGGAACCCCCCCTTAAGCCCTCGAGAAGACGGGTGTCCCGAACGGCAAAGGCCCCATTGAAAAGGATATCTGGATGTCCATAGGCTTCCCTATGTCCGAAGTGCCTCCTTATGTCTGTTGTCGGCCAAAACGATAGAAAAGGCTTTCTGCAGCCAGCGGGAAGCGAACCCGGGGTCTCTGACGCGGCGAGCGGGCAGCTAAACCATTAAACTAGAGGAGCCATGAGGGTTGCCTCGGCTCCTGGCGCTTTTGACTTCTAAGCCACAGAGGGAACACATGATAAAGTGCCTTTCCAAGATCGTGTACATAAAGGGTTCTCTGCGCAAGCGGGCCGCGAACCCGAGCCTCCCGGGTGGGAGTGCGGCTACTGGACCACTTTCCGAACAGAGATAAAGACTGGCGGCACCCGCGAGGGCTTATGAGGGTGCAGGGGGGGGAACCCGGAGACACTTGGAAGCATGAGGCGGTGCTGCCCGATGGCGGCGGGGGACACCTGGCAGCGTCCCCACGCGTTTTGGCAGCATTCGCCACCGGGAGGCGTCCCGGCATTTTGGGATGCACCCAAACGTCCTGCGCCACCTGGTGTCGATTGCCGGAACGTGCCGTAAAAGCCGTCGTAGGGCAGCATTCGGAAAAAGTTCAGTGTTTTTGAGCGACTTTGCGATTTTCGGACGGCCTCCGCGCTCGCCAAAACCCGGGTCTCGTTGGAACGGATTACTCTGGGTCGGGCGCCCCGGGTCCCGCCGGCCCGCGAGGTTCGGTTCGCCCGCTATGATTTTTCAAAGTGGGCCCAAATTGCTACCGGGTGGCCAGGTTAGGGGTTATAGTTTCAAATTTTGTGCTTACTTGAATTTAAAGTGACAAGATGCCCTAAAACAGCTCGTTCTGAAAGGAGCTCAGAATTACAACNGGTCAGCTGGTTTTACTGATGTATGTGCTGTACAATGGCTGCTGGAAAAGACAGGTGTTTTGTTGACTTAACAGAGGTGGGCGATATGGACTTCAAGATTTATCTTGATGTTTTGCAGTAGCATTGTGATAACGATATAAGTGAATAAGAATTATTTACTTAGTTTTTGGGTAACTCTATGACCATGACTGTCACACAAATTATAGGCCCACAAACACAGATAATGCTCTTAAAAAACATTCCAATTTGTAAAATTATCCCACTTGTTTAGGACAATGATAAAGAAGAGAGATTCGCATCACTAAGCTCCACACTAATTATAGTTTCAAATTTGTGCTTATTTGAATTTAAAGTGACAAGATGCCCTAAAACAGCTCGTTCTGAAAGGAGCTCAGAATTACAACGGCATATTAGGGCAAATTATAGAATGATAAGAGTGAATTTCCACAAAAAACTCAGAAATCTTAAGATTAATCTCAGAAATATTAAAGAAAAAAACTTCCTGAAATTTCTGAATTTGAAGAGTTGAAAAATTGCTATTTTAAAAGCTCAGAAATTTCCACATATTTTATTGAAGATTTCTGAGATGAATCTCAAAATCTTTGGATATATATATATATATATATGTGTGTGTGTGTGTGTGTGTATGTAAAATGTATATAAATAACCACAATGGTCCTAATTTGCCGTTGTACAAAATAGAAGTGAGCAGATTAAAATCTCATCTAATAAAGATTTTGTGCGAAAAGTGTAATAAACATGTTTTGTAACCTGTTCAAGGAAGCACAATAGGTCACCTTTAAGACCTTCCTTTCTATTCTTCTCTATTTCTATTTATTTATTTATCACAGCACCTAAAGACAGAGCTTCGATTAAAGGATGTGGTTGTGTACAAAACCCAGAGTCGGCACACTCATAAGGCAAACCGCCTTTAAATTAGGTAAAGAGGTTGAGCGGTTTAATGGATGGCTCTGGCACCCAGATAAGGAATGACAGCTTTCGCTGGTTATAGATATGAGCCCCCAAGTGCAGCTCTGTCAACCAGAAAGTCATTTACCAGCTTGAGGGATGTCGGCATTGATTTCAGCTCACCATTGATAATGCATTCCAACAACACCGGCCCGCTTCCTCCTCTTGTCAATGGGGAACTTGATGGGAGGTTATGGTGACGGATGCTGCTGTCTTGTCAAATTAACACAACATGGATGTGATGTTCATGCTGTTCTGCAGACACTGCCTTCAACAGGTTTTAACCTCATAGGACAATCTTAACAGTAAAGGAACAGATGGGTATGAAGTTGGTGTGAGTCCATCAGTGGATAATTAGGCTGCAAAAAGTTGGGTTTGCTTATTTTTATTATTTTAAAAACCATTTTTGCCGTTGTGTTTACCAAATTTCATGACTATTTCACAAGATGAGAAGTTTCTTTGTTTATACAAATTAGTGCAGCAAGTTTCCGCAGGAGCTTAGAAAAGAAGTAGCAGATTGTTACAATGTTTAATTTGTATTTGCAGTCATCAGTTCTTAGCTTTTTATTTGAGATAAATTGTCTGAATTACCAAAAAATAAGATGCAGAACATTTAAAATTAGCTGATAATGATAGTTAATTTCCAATGGTCAATGATACTGTCTTACTCCAAAAGCAGAAAGTGGACTACAGCACAGGGCATCCTGGGTAAATAATAAATGTGAGTATCTAGAACTAGAAAGAGAAATGACTCATGGTCTTTAACAAACAAGAAAAATCCTACAACCGTTAAAATCTGATGCAAATCTATTTGTTCTACATTTTGTGAAGAATGAAGGGTCTTTGAGATTTTTGTGTTGTTTCTTTCAGTGGCTCTTGGTGCGGTGCCCCCACAGGCAAGGAGGGGAACAAGTTTTTCAAAAGGTTTGTTTGACACGGTGCAGTGTGAAAGAGAACCACAGCATCTGAAAATGTGACAAATGTTGTAATTTTGTCCCAAATCAAACTGATTATCTACCGGTTATCGGTTGTGAAAATACCCTTAAATGTGAGTTTGGAAACCTTCATAAACCCTGTATTTACAATAAATTTAAAAAAATGTCTTACTTTAGAGCAGAACTTGGCAAACAAAGCTGATTCCTACTCTTGTGTTAAAGAACTGTAATCTTGTGTTCAGTGAGGGTAAAGTCATTATCAAATCTCATTTGGTCCTGGGCTAATCGCTGGTAACTGTGCCATCTAACAGTTATCCACTGCGAGCTTCATAAAACCCTCATTGTTCCTGGGTTTAATCATCTAGTTGACTTGTAGATGAGATAACAAGGAGTTCTCCCTCCCCCCAGCCGAAATGAGCGTAAACACGGCGCAGCTCTCCTGAAGCGCGGCTCCCCTAACCCTGCTGAGACAGAAACTCTGCAGCGGCGGATGCGTCACAGCCTGTGACACCTCACATCTCTTTCCCGTTTGTGAAACGAGAAGAAGCAGCTACCTGCCATTTTAATTGCATTTCTTGCTTTTGACTAATCATAGAGGACGTCTGGGCCCGCTGGGCAGCCAGCCAGCTGGAGCAGAAGGATACTGTATGTCATTTTTACTCCCCGGCACAGAAAAAACAACATGGCTACAACAAGGAGAGACGCCCCTCCCCAGCGAAATGTGCTAATTTTACCTGGTGGGGTTTGTTTTGATTTGATTTTCAGATGTGTCCTTCGGTGCACATTTAGGAACTATGAGAGGATCACATAAAAATGTAATATGAACATAGTTGATAGATTACTCAGTATTTTACCTTCCAATTGACAGTTATATTACTTTTGTGTACTCCAAAATAGCAACCCTTTCCATGTTACTGTTTACATCCAGAAATTTTACGAATTCGCACAACATTGGAGGGCAAAAAGCCGATTCTTTCATTTGCTATCCATAGCCGCGCTGCCACGTTGTAGCTGGAGATGGTGGTATTATTAATTTAGTGCAGTGTGCCACAACAAATGGAAGATTAACGCAGAAAAACATTGAATAATAACTCAAAATTACTCGTATTGAACTTTGTTCTTGCTGTCTCTTTCTGCTACGCTACAAACAGACTCGTTTCCATAGAAACTGACCGTCAATAACGTCATTAATGTATCATGATTAACCACCAAAAAACACGCAAACATTTCCCACACATAGAAAAGAATATTCAGCATGTTACAGTTTTACATTTTCAGTGAACCTGCTGCAGCGCCAGCTTGTTTAAATTAGACAATTTAATCTACCGCAGCTGATGATGTATCAGAGTTGCTGTGTGGGTTGTCTTGTTTTTTACCTGAACCAAAACACACAGAATTCCACAGCACATCTAAATGTTAAGATTGTCAAAGTCAAACTAGCATAACTTATCAACTTTCCTCCCCCTCGCTATGTTTCTTTAAATTAAAACTTTTTTCCCCAACCTTATCTAATTCAGTGTTGATAATTGGCAACAAAGCTCTGAATCCCTTTTTCTTCTATATGTCACGCATAGATGTTTAGATTTAGTGCATTATGTTGACAACTTGACAGCTAAACCCAGCAGTAGTCATCGTCGATTGATTTGGGTTAGATTTGATTTAAGTGTTTTGGATTCTGAACTAGAAATGATCAGATTTTTTCCAGATTTCCTCAGAAAACAGTAATATAGTGCTTCAATTTTTGCAATTAAATATATTTTTCACAGGGATGTCCTCATTTAACATTAACTGAGTATTCAGGCTGCCCTCTTGACTATGCCACCCTGAGCAGTGTGCCAAGTGGTCCATGTCTGTACCCTCTGCTGTAGAGAAACCATAATTTTAGATTTGTTTTGGGTTTTTTTTATCTTTGTGTATTATTCCCATTTGCTCATAAATCTGTGATTTTACTGGGCAGAAAATATGCATTTGAGTAAAGTGGACCATTATCTAACGTCATAGTGTAAAATACACACTAATGTGAAAATCATCCAATTAAAGCTGTTTTTGATTGTGCTTACAGTTGGGGTCAGAAGTTTGCATAGACTCTCTACAGGCATGAATATCATTATTTTAGTGGATTTAATGATTTATTTACGATGAGTGCACTGATTATACAACAAGCAACTTGAACCATATTTAAAAAAACAAAAATTGGGTGCATTAGTTTAGGCTGGCTGTTAATTTTCTCTCCTTCAAAAGAATCAACGTTCGCTGGAGATAGTTATTAGCATCCCTACAGACCCGGCTAAGGGACAAGGGTGTACAGAAAATGGATGGAAAAGAATCAAATCATACATGCATAGCCCTCGCTAATGATTAGGTATTTTAGCTACATATAGTTACCTTTATTTTAGCTAATACCTTAGCAAATTAAACAAAAAAATACGTTTTTGTAGCCATCAACAAGACTATGATATGATGCTGGCTGGATATTATATAGAAATAGTAGAGCTCACCTGCTTTATTCACCCCAAAAACTATTTTGATGCGTTTCCAGTGGATTTGTCTGCAGACCAAGTAGTTAATAAAAGGAAGGAGCCTCACCTAATCAGACAAAATTACCCAGTCATTTGACTTTTTTCTTTTTTTAAAATATTTCTAGCTTACTTCTCTGGCATCAGACTAGGGATTTTTAATCAAAAACCAGTTATTAATTGTTCAATTACTTGGAATTATAAAGCTGCGTGCTCGTTGATTCCGCTGATCAGTTCCCATCATATGTGACGTAGTTGCGTGATGACGTATTTTGCTGTAGAAAGTATCCAAGATGGCGTCGCATCTTGGATATTTGGAGCGCTTCTGACGTATTTTGGCAGAAGCGCTCCAAAATACGTCTATATTTCACACAAAAAAAAAGATACTAAGGCCAGTTGCAACATGTTCAGAAATGTAATCACAATGTAGGCACCACGTGCCTCCAGCATCCTCAAACAGTTGGCCACACAGCCTGAAACCGATTTGTATGAATGTAAGGCGTTTGATACGTTGCTTAGCAAAGGAGGAAACTACAGCTCTGGTCTTCTGCTATGAATTTTCCAGGTGACGTTAAACTCCTCCGTGTCGTGGTTATTATAATAATAATAAATGATAAATAATCTCCATCTCACATTAACATTTACAGTCGTATTCAATAAATTAGAATATACAGACAAAGCTTATTTATATTAAAGTAACTGCACAAAGGCTGCCGAGGTGTAGAAATTTGAATTTCATATTAAAATGTTAACTTGACAAGAGGATTCCTTAAGCAAGTTTTAATTTTGTTTTAATTGAATACAACATGGTGCATATCTTGAATTAGTTTATTTCCTAACTCTACATCAGACTTTCTTTTCTCATTTTACGAATTCTGACTCTTTTCCCCCCTAAATTATGATTTTAATCTTCAAAAGTCTGATTTTTTTGTTTTTTTTTATTTACAGTGGTCCTGTTTCTGTTTCTTCTGCAAACAGAGAAACAATTATCCAGCAGAGTAGTACAGTAGGATGCTGGCTCAGGCTGAGGTCAACAGTTCGGGCTTGAAAACTTACCCTCAGCTTGATGAACCAAACCTGCATGGATGCAAGATGAGAGTAAACATTTCTTCACACATGCAGTGAACCTCCTGCAGCTCCAGCTTGTTGACTGAAAGAGACACGGAGTCTGACACGCGACCTGTCTCTGTCGGTCTAGGTCAGTCAGCTGAATCTGGCCGAGTTTGTCTGCTGGCTAATCAATGGTTGCAAATCTTCTCACAGATGTTGGGTTTAAATCTGTGTGAAGGGTGAGATATTCACACAGCCAATAGTTTATCACATTTTGTCACTTTGCAACAACAAAATGTAAGGTGTTAATTAAAAATGTATAAAAATGTTTTTATATATTTCTGTAAACTCTCACTATGTTGTGAAAGTATAAAATGAGACAATCTGTGAAATAAATCCTCCTTGTGGTCCTAATGCCATTTGCAGATATGCACAACTCCCAGTCAAAAACATCCAATCAGAGACAGGAAGAGGGTCTCAGCGCTGTCAGTTAGGCTTGTGTGCGGGCTGCTAAATGAGCTAATAGTGGAGAAACGGCTTACCATTCATCTGCTGTCACCAATGGCGTTGCTAACTAGCTTTAGCATTCATTACAGGCTATGTCAGCAAGAGGAAGGGTGTGACCAGCGCATACACAAGCATGATTAACAGGAAAGAAGAGCACAATGTAATATAAATGTCCTCAGCCTACATGCACACCACAGCTTTTGGATTTTTATTCATAAAAAAAAATAATATTGCATTTTTCTTACTTACTGTGCTGGTTTATCACATAAACTCCAGATATTTTTGCCAGGAACTATATTTTGAGTCTGCTGTTGTTTCACCAGCCTTTCTGACTGTAAAACTGCATCGCATGGCAGTTGTCAATATTTGCTTTATTGCATCATTTTCCACAAGATAACCTTTAGCTTCGCTCTTTTTCTTCTGTGAAAAATGGAGGAAAGAGTTTCTCAACAATCAACAAAATGGTTCAGATTAGTGAAGCCATTTCCATCATTTTGAATTAGCTCAGGGATTGAGGCTTTTCTTTTTAAAGGGGATTATTCCTCAAGCTATAGCACTGTAAAAAAAATAAAAAAAAAAAAGGCTAAAACTGACCATTTGAATCAATATTTTCTGACATCTGTGTCCATCGAGTACTTCATGCTGCTATGTATCTTAATGGAGTTTGTTTGCCTCACAGCACTTTTCATTTCCCAGCTGTGATTGTCTCATGCCGTCGTAGCCGTCAGCCTGCGATCTGCCGATAGCTCTGATTCGAGGCAGATGTCTTCCAAAGGCACGTCGCGGAGCCCGATCCAGCACCGCAGCGAGGAAGGGCTTTTTCACCCCCGCAACATCATAAATGCTGGTTTTGCAGGGCCATCAGAGGTGGAGTAATCTCTGCAACTCAAAAAAAATATATAAAAATGTCCCAAATCTTTGCGGTCCAGCATTGTTGTGGAGGGAATGTTGCGCTGTAGGGTGTGATTGCTTCCCCCCCGTGGCCTGGAGCAGGGGCTATCTGCAGCTGTTGGCAAGAAAATAACAGATACTGCAAAAAAAATTTTGTCCTGGGAGATCCAGACGGCAGCTTACAGTGAATTAACTGGAAGTATGAACCGTGTAAGTGAGCTGTGTCTACTGTGTGTAAAACAGCTGGTATTACTGTGGTTTTGGTAATTAATCTTCTTGGAATTTTCTTGCCAGTTAATTTTAGGTCCCTAATTATTCCGACATCCCAAGGTCAGGCTAACAAACCTGTAAGTGACTCACCACCGGGCCACTCCCTCCTCAACACTCGGCTTAAATTTCCTAATTATGTTTACTATTAGTATTCTACTGCCAGGCTTTAATCATGCAGTGTGTGTTTATTGAGTATGCAGCCTGCTCTGGCCTTCAGTTCATGTTTTAAGAAGCACACTCATTAAACGCAGCAACTAGAGGGGAAATACTAGGTGGACTGAAAAAACTTGTTGCTTCAGTAGATTTCAAATGAGTGCACTCATGTTAAAATACAATTTCTGTGTTCAAATCAAACATTTTACACGTTTAATCCCATACAATTCAGCTGAAAAACACACATCTGTTAAAGGTGGCTTGTTTTGCTTTGTTGAACAGGTTAGTATAGGTTTACGGGTAATATAAATCATGTTAATCACATTTTTTGTACAAAAACATTCTTTGAAAATAAGATTTTAGTCTGGTCATTTCTACCTATGAGCCATTTTAGGATCCCTTTAAATCCAAATAAGCCGCTGTTGGCCACGCACACCCCAGATCAACGTTTACATTTTCACGTGAAAACGGCAGTAAACAGATGCACAATTATACAACCATACATCTTTGAAAAGCAGAAGTAGTGCCTCCCGCACAACCAACAAGAATGCACCAATTAGTTTCTGTTTTATCAGTCAACAACAAAACACTTGTCTTTTCCAGCAGCCATTGTACGGTGCATACAGTGGTAAAACCAGCTGACTAAATGAGTTGGAACTCTGCCTGGGTTGCTAGGTAACGGTCAATGCCTGCTGACTTATGACGTTACATTAGGCAAGTTTTTGAAACTGCTTATTTTCCAGACACCAGAAAATATGAACTTACCAAATAAAACATTTTTAAGTAATTGGACCTTTTTTATAAGCATTCACAACCCAAACAGAAGTACAAAAATATGTATAATATGAATTTTCCATAAATAAGTCCCATTTAAGTTAATGCTAACTTGGATTATGCAGACACACTGATTCAATCAGATTCTAAAAGGCTGAAACAAGCAGGGGGAGGCGGGGGGGGAGGCTTCGGAGAGGCCTACTCAAAGTTTGGACATCTGTCAGGTAAAAATATTGAATATTGTGAAATTACCTAAAATGGGACATTCATGATGCATAATCCTCCAAAGTGGCTGGTTTAATTCTGCAGAGAATTGGCAATGAGGCGATTCCTCAGTAGCTATGTTTCCGTTACAGATATGCACAAATCTTTCAATATACAATGCTATAAAAATATAATTTTGCAATTTCAATGTTCCCAAATACAATAAAATCACATGAATAACCTTGTTCATGCAATGAGTCATTAGAAAACATGCTGCTCCATCAGTTTTCTACCAATTCCTGTCTTCTTCTTTGTGGTTTCCACCAGTAGTAACATTTGGTTGTTGATCACATGGAAAATTAAAACTGTTTCCATTGCAGTTTTGTGAAATACACTAGGTAACTTCAAAGTGAATCAACGATTGGGAGTTGTTTGAAACATTTTGACACCAAAAACTGTAACTTGTCACCAAAAACCATTTTGATGGGGTTTTTAAGTGATTGGACTGCTTTTAGAAGCAGTTGAGACCCAAATGGAAGTACAAAAACCTCCAAAATATTTATTTTGGATAATAAATCCTCTTTAAAGATGTACGGACACCCTGGAAATGTCCAGCCAAATTTTTCCAGTTAGGAGCCCTAGAGACCGATTTTCTAACAATGCACTTTGCATCCTGGACCAAGGTTCCTTCCAAAGAAAGATTGATTTATCAACCAACTCAATAACCTCTATATGCAGTCACACACAGATGAGGGGTAATTGTTCTGAGAATGAAGGTGTTCCTGTTTGCTCCGATGGCGCCCGTTTCAAACGCAGGCAGCCGGGCAGCTGGAGGAACAGCAGGTCTTCATATGAGGAGAAAGTAGATGCTCTTTGGTTGGCTGACCCTGAAGTTTGAGCCAAATTATTTACAATAAAAGCTCCACATCAAACCTGTTTAACATTCAGGATGGGATGTATATGCAGCAGTCACACTGAATGCCAAATGGTACAGCGGGTAAAGACTATAATGCGAGCTAAGAGTTGTGACATATATGAAGCGTAATAGAAGGGAGCAGATGTAGAGCTTTCATTGGCCGTTAAAATGCCACAATGAAACGTCTTGACTTTTGTTGTCAACATGGACCAAATGTTGTTTTTATCAGATCATCTGGTAACTTCTTTTCTCTCTCAACCTTCAAAATGTTTCCTTATCGGCCATACGTCCCAGCACACAATTATGCACATAAGTTAAACATGTCAAAGTAAAAACTACATAAAAATCATGTGGCTTTATACACTTCAATGATTTATTCACGTTCATATCTTGCTGATGCACGGCAGACAGGAAAGTAGCCACATAAGGAGAGGGAGAGGAAAAAGGAGATTGATTACGTTCTTGTGAGCTGAAAGAGCCGGGCGGCCCAGAGGAGAGTCTCCTGATAACACAGTGACATATTTAGGGATTTAAGCTGGTGGTCCGTGCTTCTGAGACTCGTATCGGACAGAAAGAGTTACGATCCAACGATGTTTTATGAGGAAAACCATAAAATTTTGTTGTCTGAATACAAGTAATTTCTTAACTTATATTGTTTATTCATGAATCAGGAAATAAAGTGCCACCGAGATGATTGCTGTTCTCAGAGACTTCATATCTTGATGTTCAATAAACGTTTCTGTATTGAGATTTTGTCTGTTTTTTGCTTTTTTTATCATACATAAATGTTTCAGATCATAAAACGCATTTAAATACCAGACCAAGATAACCTGAGTAAAATGCAACAACTGGCATTGAGTCTTTTACATCACTGTGGAGAAATCTTGGCCCAATCTTGGTTTCCAAAAATGTCATTCCACAGTATCTAAGTTTGATTTTTGAACCTTTATTATTTTGAAACCCGTCCTGGGTAGACATGAGCCCCTTCTGTATTGTCAAGTCTCACTCCAGGCAGTTAATGTATGGGCTGTGGACTGGGCTAAAGAGGCCTTCATATGCAAAGTTCACATTTTACACATTTTTGTTCTTCCATTTGGGTCTCCGCTGCTTCTAAAAAAAAACACGTATTTAAAAAACATCCAGATGTTGTTTGGAAATTAATGTTTTTTTGGTGTCTGGAAAATGATCTGTTTCAAAAACCGCCCAACTGTTGAGTCAAAATCTACGGGCACTGTGCCATTACCTAGCAACACCAGCCAAGCGCAGTCCGTTACCTAGCAACCCAAGCTGAGTTTCAGCACATTTGGTCAGCTGGTTTAATGAGGTGTACAATAGTTGACAAGTGTTTTGTTGTTGACTTACCGTCCAGAAACCACTTGATGTATTCATGTTGGTTGCGCAGGAGGCTCCACTCCTGCTTTTCAGAGATGTAGTTTGATGCAGTCATTTTCATATTCTTTCCCTAGAATTTCCAAAAATGGCTTAAACTGACGTGCTAATTTTGTTTCATTCTTTTTATGCTGATTTTCTTAATTTATTTTCTTCTGCATAATCTCTGAGATGCATAATAAAACAAATACAATGCAATACAAATGTAATACATGACAATCATTCCTGAACACATCTGCTCAGATTTTTAAAAGGAGTATTTGAAAATCCTGGAATGGTTTAATAACATTTAATGTTCAGTTTTCACAGTACTTTGGCGCTGTCAGAGAACAGTGATTTTTCTATGCATGTGGAGGATTTACTGTGATCACAGCACTGCCCTGAAGTACAGACCCTTACACCTACACATTCGCTGAGGTGTTAGTGGCTCTATAATTGGCATCATACATTAGGCTAGATAAAGGTCATAGTTCAGAATGAAACAAAACAGTATATAAAATATATTTTTTTATCACCAACTTAAAGATTAAAGTGTAATGCAACAAAAAGTATAGTTTCTTGTTTTTCTTCTTTCCAGCTCAGAATTAATCATATCCGCCCACATTGTTTGCTATTATAATTTCCTTCTGTTACTGCAGTTTGTCATTTAAAACATCTTCATTCTGTCTATATCAAACATAAAGTCATTCTTTCACTTCAGCAAATGCCATTCTGCAAGCTTTTACCTTATACACCATCATCATAATCATAGTCATAACCATCTCCGATTAATTTTCAGATTCTTGATCACACCTGCAATGTAATGCAGGGTGCTGATAAGGAGGTCACGCTGCATTGGCTGAGCTTTATGATGTAACAGAAGATGTATGAAACTGTGTGTGCACGCCAAAGGATGCGATTCACTTATTCTTCCAATATCTACGGCTTCACCTCCAACAATTGGGAAATGGGATTAACGACGGCATTGTTGCTTCAGGTGATTTGTGTTGAAGAAAGAATGGCAGCCAATGCCAAACGAAATGAAAGAATTTGTAAAAAGAAAAGAAATATTCCTCAAAGACACGAATTTGAGGTCAAATAAGATTAGATGGATTTTAGTTTTCTCAGAGTTTGCTGTATGTACTGCAAAAACTTTAGGGAAATTTTCCTTTCTGCAATTTTTCTATTAGTAGCAGGTTGATTGTAGCTGTTCTAAAACAATCTCACTCTCAGCCAGGAGTTGGAGATGCAAATATTGAAAGCATTGATCAAAAGCAGTTTTTCAGTTTTGTATGTTATTAATTTGCAATGTGGAAACTTAGAGGGATGGATCTTTAGATGACGATGTCAGGCCTGAGTTAAGTTCCCTTAAATTAAACTGGTGTCCAACGTTTGTGCTGCTACCATTTTAAAGATATTCAATGTTTCCAGAGGTCAGCAAAGGTCAAGCAGCCAGTCCACATTTGCAAAATCAAGAACATTTATTGTCAAACAACTGTGCTACAAATATTTTAGCAGATACGATTTTGTTGCAGGAATAAGTTGATTTCTGGTGACCTCTGGTCTAGTGCAGTTGAATGACACCATAACTTGTTTGATTTTGTAAATGTGAACTGGCTGGTTGACCTCTGATGACCTCTGGAAACATTTATTAACATTTATTAATATGTTCAAAATGATAGCAGCACAAATTGTTGATGCACAAACCAGCATAACATGGGACAAACGGTTTACGCTAATCATAGCAGGACTTTCTTTGTGCAGTCAGGACAGTTACAGATGAACGTTTGGTTCGTTCCCATATTGTTGCGAAAGTCTCCAATAACAGATCAAAGTTGTCAGATTGGCTTATTTTCTGAAAAAAAAGTCAGTCAAGTCTATAAAGTTGCTAACTATGGCAACAAAGTTGGCATATTTGGCGACAGGCCATTTCCTAGACCTGACCACACCCCTGTTTAACTCACCGACATTATAAATGTTGCCGCCATATTGGATTGGTCTCTCCTCACTCTAGGCTCGCATAAGACCCAAACACAAAGCAAGCAACTGTGTCCACATTTTGTGCAGCCTATGGTTTCAATAACTGGTTGAAGTAAATCGTATGCTATGGTTGTTTGGCAGTCAGCAAAATGTTAACGTTTTGTTAATGTTTGTTTTTCTTCGATCTTAAAGGTTTCACAGTAACATAGATTTAAAGAGACAATGGGAAGTTGCAACAAGAAGGAGTGATTTGTTGCCAGAGTTGTCTCTATGGCTAACAGTTTCAAGCTCGAGGACTTTGACAGGATGGGTTAGATTGTCAGGTTTAGAGATGGTGTGACTCCATCTGTCTTCAACTTCCCATCTCGTCTCGAAGAGTAGGTGTGTTTTTTCCTTTTTCCGCTGCTTCACCCTCATCTTTTGACCGGAGCTACTTCAACTTAAAATAATGGTGGGCTTATCATGCCCTCAGAGGAAACAATGAAAGGTGGTCAACGCAGAAATTATAGTTGTTGGTGTGTAGGGAAAGCTAGGGATCTGTGTTAGAGTAAAATACATTCAAACGAACAATCAAACTTGTAAAAGTAGAAAATGTATTCATTTATAAATATGTCATCCCATATGTTTGTCTTTCTTAAGGAGTGTAAAACAAAGTATTTCACCATGAAAGCTTGTATTTTTAATCTGACAGTGTCCTGTGTTATAACTGCATGTCTGCCGTTGTAATGAACAAAACAATGTGAAAATTGGATAAAGAATTTGGGAGGTTATGGTTATTTTAGTTTGGAAACAACTTTCTCAGTTCAAATGAGGCGAGAGAGGGATGATTCCAAGATGGCCGCCGTGCTAATACATCGGTTTCAATAGACAGCAGATGTCTTCTAGGTGTATGTGATTTATTGCCAAAAATTTGTTTTTCTGGTGTCTTGTAAAGGAGCCGTTTCAAAAAGCTTCCATAATGTAACATCACAAATCAACAGGCACTGCCTGTTACCTAGCAACCCCAGCAAAGCCCACACTGTTACCTAGCAACCCAAGAGGAGTGGCAGCGCATTTGGTTGGCTGATTGTATTGCTGTACAATGGCTGCTGGAAGAAATAAGTGTTTTGTTGTTGACTTACCATCCTGAAAACAGTTGCTGCATTCTTGTTGGTTGTGCAGGAGGCTCCGCTGTTGCTTTTCAAATATGTATGGTTGTATAATTGCATATCTATTTGCAGTCATTGTCACATACAAGTTGGGGGGCAGGAACAGCAGCAAGTTATTTGGATTTAAAGTGACAAGAGGCCCTGAAAGAGGAACTAGAAGTAGGCAGAACTCAGCAGACTGAAATCTCACTAAAAGTAATTTTTGCAAAAAATAATAAATAATGAACATGTTTTGTGTAGACCTTGAACAGAGCTATCCTAGTCTGTTCAAAGAAGCATAGTAAGTCACTTTTAAAGTCATTACCACTTCCTCAACCTGCAAAACAACCAAACAGTTCAGTTGTTTTCTACATTGTAATAGTTCAACAGCTTACATAAATACAGTCACTTTATCCTGGGGTCTGATTGGATCTATTGCATCCAGTTCCCGAGAACTAAAGTCTTTCATCGGAAATATAAATAATTGCTGCTTTGTATAAGTTACAGCTGGATCAATAGTCTCTGGTTGCTGGAGTGGGAGGCCGGTTATGGATTCATACATTAGCCTAAGCAAAATTTAGCCATTAGCATTTACCACAAGTCATTCTGTGGAACATATGAAAGGGCCTGTTACACTTCATTAACATAAAATGGCCTCTCATCGCGCATCAATCCGCAGCCATTAACACCACTCCCCACAGTCCGAGCTCTCGCAGCAAAAGTGACCAATGGTGTGGACAAACACACCCGCTGAGCCGCTGTGGCAGATGGTGCAGAGGGGAGATTAAAACACAATGAAAATAAGTGCAGGAGGAGGACCTGGCATGCAAACAAAACCTAAAGCTGAGGGCATCATCTCACCAGAGATACTTTCTATACATCTGCGGAGAAGGCTCTGTTATACATTAGGTTATTACCCAGATTAGATTTGTTAATCTCTGTCTGCAGTCTTGTTCCATATCAGTTACATTTTCCTCACATCTGGCTGTGCACAAGCATCGGTGGCCTTGTGAGAGACATCACTGCACAGATGAAATTCAATAATGCAGTTATAGGGCTCACGCAGGATCTAATTTCATGCTAGACCACTCATCAAATCGTCATATAAGCTACTGTAATTTTGAAAGAGCCGTTATCATTTTTACATAGCTTCAGGAAACGTTTAGTGAACGCTCCGTAAGACACTGCAGTTCAATATGTTTTCTTATTGCAGTTACAAACAATAAAATGATCTTCAGTTAAAATAGTGTATTTTAACAATAGGTAAATAAGAACATGTTTGTGCTTTGTGTGCACTTTGATTGCTGAACTAGACCGAGGTTCTTTAATAACATCTTGTTGATGCAGAGTTGATGTAACAGCAGCAGAATGTCAGCAACACAACACCATCAGCAGCCGGCTGTCAGACTGTACACCGGACCCGTCAAAACCAATGAATCAAACTGCAGGAATGATGAAGACACATTGCAAACAGTAGGCAGATAAATATATATATAAACACAGGTACCGCTGTTAAAATATCAGAATTTTGTGATACAAAAACAATCATTTCAGCACTTTTTCTACATTTACAGGGGAACTATTATGCAAAATTCTCATTTTGCATGTTTTTGTACTGCCATTTGAGACTGTGCTGATTCAATAAACAGCAAAAGCACTTAAAAAAAACACACACACACCAAAACCTCCAGAATGTAGCATCACAAATCAGTGGACGCTAACCGTTACCTAGCAACCCCAGCCGAGTTCCACCCATTACCTAGCAACCCAAGCAGAGCTCAAGCGTTTGGTCAGCTGGTTTTACTGCTGTGCGCACCGCACAATATTGTATATTCTGTACAATTCCATTGAAATGCAAATCTTTTTAAAGGGAACAATGCAAAAACAATTTCATAAGTGCATATAAATAATATATTACATCTCGTGTCGCCTTTTGATTACTTTCCAGCCACCAATATCCTTGGGTACACCTGTTATCAGGTTACCTGTTTGTAAAGTTGATCTCTTCTTGTTTGATTTTCTAAAAACTTCACATTTCTCCAAAAACCTCCAAATAGATGAAACTGGGAACCTTCCCAGAGTAACGCTGAAGCAGCTGCAGGAATTTCAGCTCATTACTAGTTTTATCTTCTGTGTGTGGCAAAAATCTCCCGCATTCTCCACATGTCGAGAGTAAAGACTAGAGTTGTGAAGCAGAAGCATTTTTCCTTTCTGAAAGACCATAAAGAATTTTTCTATCCTTTCTTACAGTAGAAACATCTTGGTCTCCTGCCAGCACCTCCCAATGCCTTCTGGATGGATACCAAACCGAAAACAGACTTGGTCTCAGTCCCAAGACAGAAATTTGGCACAAAATCAATGTTGGACATAAACAAAACAGCATATCCACAATAAAATAATAAACTTTACTTACTTACTTGCTAATTGCAGGAACATGGTCACCTGGTCTAGGGGGAATCTCGCAACACAACATGTATCTTAAGCTAACGCTAAAGCACTAACTTCAGTTTAAATTAAATCTACCCTTGAAAGACTACAGTTTTACTTTATCATGTTACAAAATGTAACTGTTACAAAATGGTGGAAATATCCACCATGTGAATCCAGCTTGCAATGCTGCCCATGCTAATGTTTAAACTGGGGGATTCCTAATAAACTAAAATAACAGAATCACTTAAAAACTAAAGTTTGAGAGTTTAGTTCAATCAAGGTTGTCCAGGATTATCTCTACACCCCATTTTGTCATGAATCATGTTCACCACTATTGTTTGCTCGCAGCAGTGAGTCATAATGAACTGCTCTGAAGAAAGACAGTAAGCTTTTTTTGCTCCACTCTGGACAAGGACGTCAGCTTAATGTTTGACAGTATAAACGTCTATAATCCAGACACGTGGAAACGGGCAGAACATCCGTTAGGCTGAGCAAGAAAAGTTCCCCTCGATCCAACAAACTTCAGAATTGTGAATACGGCAAAAAAACAAACATTATTTCAAAGAGCTGACTCTTAAGCTCATGAAACTAAGCAGTTGCATCAGGAATGAAACAACGTATTTGCATACATGTCTGGCACTTTGTTTTGTTCTTGGCTCTGTGAAATGTAGGTGAGACTGATTTAATGATGAAAGCTGATCCGCACTCAGAGGTACTCGACGAGATCAAAGCGAGCTCACAAACCTCCTACATTCTCATTTCAGGCGAGTTGCAGAGCACAAACTGCTCCGTAAGCTCTTCCTCTGTTCTCTCCAGCAGAATTTCCTTAATGTAGAGTTGCGATTGTTTAGAAACTTCATCAACAAAGTGATTGGATTACAGCGGCTTTGGGTGACCTGTGCAAAACGATGACATATTGCAGACATTATGAAAAGAAAAAATTAGTCATTTTCCACCATTTATTTTTTAAATTCAACATTAGTCCTGGAAATTTTCTGGAAAAAAACTGTTTTGAATAAATATGAAAATTTCAGAGTTTAAAATGTCAAAAACTTGCTAGGAAAAAAACTCTGAAACTTTCAGATTAAACTGAAATTTTCTGGACAAAATTTGATATTTTCTGAGTTTAAAATGTTAAAAAGTTCATAGAATTTTTTGTTAGAAATGTTTAGATTAATGTCAGAAAATTTTCTAGAAAAAAAAAACATGAATGTGATTAAAACATTGAAAATTTACTGAGAAAAAAAATCTGATATTTTGAGCTTAATCTCAAAAATGTTTTTGAGAAAAACTAAATATTTCTGAGCTTGGAAAGTTGGTTTTATCGTGTTCCACAATATAAAGTTGCCAGTAGTATTTCACTTATTATTAAAACATTTTTTCAAAAAAGTTACACAAGTAAATGTAATTAGTTAGATACGTAAGTAATACCACTGACAGTTGTTTGTCCTTCTCCTGACTGATACATTTGCATAAACAGATGCTTTGTAACCTCTATTTAAATGATGGTTTTAGCTAAATGATGCATGTTTCAGATAAATCCTGAAGGAACAACTGAACTTACAGAAGCTTTTCAAAATCCTTAAAACTGGATATTTTAAAGAGTTGTGAACACTTTTTTTCCACTTTTATTTCAGCAAAATACAAGAGACCATTTTTATCTTTATCTTTATCTTTACAAGGTCAGCCAACTGGAATGTCAAGATTAGCAAGAAAAATGTTACATTGAATCAAATTCAATAGTGGATACTAGTGTTTTCATGGTTTAATTTCTTCCACAGACTCTCAATAAAATGGAAGAAAATGTTTAAAAAAGGTTTGACACTTTAAAACAGTTTTATGGTTCTTGGGTGGTTTAAATTTCCAAATCTATATTTTAATAGAAAAGTCAAATCAAAAACATCCCTCATCCTTTTCTTTGAGCAGCTGCAAAACGTCAGGGTTTTATTTTGGAATATTAGATAAGAGCAATTAGATTTTGGGTTCATTTATCATGTGATGCTAAATATTTAATCAGTTTTCATAGCATGCATAAATGTGTCCCTTTTAATGACAACTTGGTTGTGTGAAATAGAAGCTCCCCAAAACAAAAACTGTTGCAGAAAACCAAATACACACTCAGTAACACAACTATATATAGAAGGAAATCCTTATCACTTCTTTTAATATATCTTATCCAGCTTCTTAATCACATTTCCCTCTGATTTTTATTGAGTTCCACTCATCATTTCTCAGCTGTATTTTCATAACTTTAACCTGCCAGTAAACAGACAATTGAAGTGATGCTGAAATTACAATAAATGTAAAAAAATAATTTAAAAAAAGTGATTGATCAATATTTTACAAATAGGTTTCAAATGAGTATAAAATAAAACTGGAAGCTCTGTAACAAACTGAGCTAAGACACCAGAATACAGGTTTAAAATCCAGATTTAATTATTTATGAACAATGTAAAAAAAAAGAATTACATCTAAAAAATATGAATATTGTAGAAAAACTTACATTTTTTGTCACTCATTTCATAAAATTAAACTCATGAGTGTCATAATCCACAAGTCATTATTGCACAGAACCTTTTATCCAAGTAGATTCGTAGAAAATTGAGTGGAAGGAAAAACTGTCAGGAAAAGGTGCACCAGTAACAGGGATAACTGCAGCCTTGAGAGGATTATAAAGCAAAATCCATTTATAAAACAAATCAGATACAATTTTCTTACCTGAACCAGGCAGAAAAATATCTGAACTATAGCTTCATAATCCATATAAAAGGAGCCCCAACCAGGTATTGAATGCATAGCAATGGAAAAATGTTTCAGAAGCCTGACTTTTTATATTTGATCTTATATTAAACATTTTTGAGATACTGAATTTAGGGTTCTTATCTATAAGTCACAGTCATTAAATAAAATATTTCACCCTGTGCAATGAATCTATTTAATGAGTTTCACTTTCTGAAATATGTGACATAAAATATTAAACGTTTTCATAATCATTTTTTTTAAATATGCCTTTCTATGTGTTTTACTTCAGGTAAAAACACCAAGAATGTTGGTGAAAATTCAGATGGTGCTGCAGTGAGAAAAGCAAATAAACAGTAAAGTAAATAAACTGAACAAAAGTTCACTTGGTAAACAATGTAAAATCAAACTATTATGTAAAAAAGAACAAGACAAAATCAGAGCAAAAACTAATCCAGCCGCTTCTACAAGGTTGGATTTCTTTAACATTCACCCCAAAAATGTTTGCTCAAAGCCATTTTTCAATTACTTTTTGCTGCGGCAGACAGTAAATACACATCGTCTGAAGCCTGCATATTTGCTGATTTCTGCATTTGCTTTAAGGTCCCTTAATACAGACGTTGCACATAATCAGGGGGTGAATAGTTGTGATGGCGTCTGGCAGTAATGAATAAGATCACTCAAGCTGATGTAGAACCCTTGACACAAGAGCCTGATCAGACAAATATTAAAACCTGAAATTAGAAAAAGATGTGATGACATGTTTCCCACATTCTCCTGAGATGTCTTTACTATCATCAGGTCAGTAGGAGATTTTAATATTCTGATCATCTCGAAGGTAAATGCCAGGTTTTTAAAGCAGTATGTAGATGTGATTGTTCTCAATGGAGGACCAAAACTAATTCAAAGTAAAAGCAGAAATATATTTTTTTTCTTTTTCCTTATATCTGTATTTTTGTATATTTTTTTTCTTCCTTTTCCATATATATGCATTTTTGTCAAATATCTGTTTTGATTTTTTCCTTTTTATATGGATGTGTTTTTGTCTAAAAATATATTTTTGTTGTTTCTCTTTTCCTTGTGGATATAATAATAATAATAATAATAATAATAATAATAATAATAAAAAGAAACAATACGTATTTCTGCATTTTAAAAAAATTATGTCAGTTTTGATCCTCCATATATGTATATCTTGACAAAAAGGCATGTATAAGGAAAAGGAAAAACAGAAAAAAAAACACATTTCTGCATTTTAAAAAAATGACATTTTTGGTCCTCCATTGTTCTCGTCTCTAAGCCAGAAATATTAAACTTAAACTAGTGCTGCCGCTATAATAAAAATGTTAATTTAATATTATATTTATTGCATTATTTTAATTAAGTTTTCTTTTCTTTTTTAATTAAATATTAATTAAATGATTCAGCTAGACTCCAGTAGATTGTTTATTTCTCCTGCAGACAATAGTATTTTCTGCCATTCTGCTCATGTAAAGTAACATTTAAATATATTTATATTGCTACTTTTTAGAATTACTTATTTATTTTGTTGTTAGTGGGTCCTTGGCACGAAATGTCACTCGTTTACATTTTTATTTCTAAACGTACTATGTTGGCAGGTTAGACGTAACATCGCCTGTCAATCATTCTAGGCGGTTTCGCCATTTGTCCGGAAGTACACACCCCTTATCTGGAGGAAGTGGACTTCCGTCAACATGGCGCGCTGTGGGTCATACAGAATTTGAGGAAAAATAATCAACGTTGTCAGCCATTACGCGGAGCGTTTAGAGGCAGAATACAATTTATTACATTTCCAAAACTAAAGCAGAGTCTGGAAAGGGCTCTTTGCATGTCAGCTTCCGTGTTCGGGGATAAGCGACCGGAAGTGACCGGCCGTATCCGGAAGCGACCGGCCATAGGTCGCCCAAGGAAGGTAACAATTAATGAAGTACGTCGATCCAAAGCCCCAACAAGTCAGCCGGAGAAAGGTTTTAAGATGTACGCATCGTTATACATTCACGGATACGAAGGTGAGTTTTACTTTCTTTAAACTTTGTGGCTAACATTAACTTTAGCTTATGCTAGTAGGCAATATTCTCGGACATTTTTCTTACAATTTTACCTTATTTTGTGTTTATTTTTCAAGCTATGTGTGTTTGTTGTCGTTAGTGTCAGAGACCAAGTAAAGGTTCGGGCCTTTTGCTCCCGAAGCGTGAAGAAGCACAACAAGCCCCACAGCTTAAAAGTAGGACAGCACTTGTATTGTCGGTTCTAATTAAGCTGACTGTTGAGATTCAAAGCTGTTGCTTTTAGAAAAATATGGCCGAGTTCCTTTAAGTCTCCGCGTTGTTTAGTTTTATTACCTTTGTTTTATTACCTTCTTGTGAAGAGCATGGTGTTTACGGATCAGCTGCTCACTCGGTCCCATACACTGGCTCTTTCAGACTGAATACAGAAGTAGTTCCATGGAAATAACACAGGGACGGCTCTTTTTATTCACCATCCGTCTCCCCCCTGTAGTTTTAGGCTGAAGAGGCTGATCCGGAGTGAATGAAGGCTGCAAACTTTGCTTTAACTGCTACCGACGAATATTTACTTAATTCAGGATCGTTTGGAAATCCATGAAAACTTAGAAGCCCATTATATTTGAACGATAACAATGTTCTTGGTATTGCTTTATTTGCTTCTGAAATACGACTTTGTCCTTTATAGCTATCATGGTAACTAAAAGCGGAAACATCAGCGGATGTGACGTCAGCGCCGTAAAGATCCCTAAAGACAAGTTAGGGACCAAGGCCGAAAGTCCACCTCATGTCCGGTGGAATGAAACTGGGAAGCAACTGGCACATGTTCCTCTGAACCAAGGTAACTGGTTGTAAACATCCTTTTTTTTTGTCATGGTGACCTTTGATAGTCAGATGAAAGATCAATAAGTGAAGGTAGTTGTGTTTGATTTTATGTGTGTAAATTCCAATGTTAGTTCAATGGCAGCATGTAAACATGTACTGCATTAACTGTGGTGTTTACATTTAAGCACCTTTTTATGCTAATGTTTACTTTTAAGCATCATCCTGAAGGCAGATTTCTATAAACCAGTATTATTTAAGTCATGACTCACCGGTTTTGTGCGACGCAGCGTTCACACTCGGATCCAGTCAATTTTCCACCTTTAGTCGTCCTCTGGATGCAAAATACTTGGATTTAAACTGTTATTTATCCATTGTTTCCTGAAAAATAACTTTATAGGCTTGATGTAAGATTCACTGGAGAATTTTCTTGCCCATTTTGGCTGATAACTAAATAACTCAAAGATTGTCTCGGGTAACATTGAGTTACCCAAGACAATTCTTATTCTGTATTTTTCCGACACATTTCTGATTACATCATGTTTCTACAACCATGTCAAATTTTTAAAAGTAAAATAGCAGAATTCATCTCAATTAAGTTAAGAAAAGTTCATTATAAATGCAATCTAAAGAATTTTTAGGGCAATTTCACCATTCGTGCTTCCATAGTAAAGCAATGCAATTATGGACCAAGTAAAGTAATTTCACTTACTGAGGAAAAAAATGAAGTTTTTTCAGTCTAAAAATGTTGCATAGCGATGTTCGTGACTCATAAGATTGGTTTAAATGTTGATGAATCTTGATGTCTTGCATATTATTTCACCAAAAACAAACAATTCCTCCATTAAAAAACTCACTGGATAGAACAGAGATTCCAGCATTGGCCTCACTAATGTATATAAAAAATAAAAAACAAGTCAAGCCAGAACAATTTTCTAAGCTTTATCTAGCTGAACAGCAATTACATGTACAAGATTTAATAACACACTCTGCTTGTAGTCCTTTAGGGGTGAAGTGAAGAGAAAATAATTCAATAATGCACTTTTCAGCTCCAGTGGGGCCAAGCAAAATCATACAAATTGCCTCTAGCGATTGCCACTTGACGAGTACAAGTTTGAAAATGCTCTAAAATAAAAGAATAGACGCTGGTTTTGGGGCTAGAAAATGCAAAACTGTCTACAACGCTTGTATTTTTCCAAATTCAGTTTGAAGGCGACGCCTGTAGGCTGCATCAACCAGTGGCTGTACTACAAAAATCCTATTTTAAATAAAACATTTTTGCTCTGAATTGAATCACAGTGAGCAGATTCTGCATATCAAGATAAATAATTACTCATCTGACGACTGGAGGAACCTTTTGTGAGCTTTGTTCAGGAGTTTGCGGACAGAGTGTAACAGATTGTGATCAAAAGCTGCTGCGGTCAGATCATAAATATTGCAAAGGCTGTGACACTTTGGCTCAGACGAGTCCCATGCCTTCTCCCTCAGAACAGACAAGTACATGTGTTTTTGCCGTTAATTAGAATCGGCGCTGGGCCCACGTTGCATGATTAATAACCTCGTACCTTTTTAGTTGCCTGCAAACAATGATGACTCCCTGCTTGCACGCCATAGATGGCTTGCACCATTCATCACCCCTGTAAGGTCAAGCCCAATGTTACATTACGTTGTGTAATTACAGGTCTCTTGTTCCTGGTGTCATGTTCACTTAATGGTTTTGATTTTGACAAATATGTTCATTTTGTTTCTTTGGACTTTGATCATTGGACATTAAATCAATATTTGCATAGATATACAAATACAAGAAGGGTTGCGTATTTGTGCAGTTTGTACAGTTTATAACTGGAAACAATCAATAGTGTGCTAAAAGGCTTCTAATGATGCTAAAATAATTATATGGATTTTTTTCTTTTCAGTTTGGACAATTGTAGTTATTTTAGTGATAAATGTTTTTATCTTCACGCAAATAGCTCAAACCCTAAGCTGAACTTGGTTAATGGTTTCAACTTAAATTTAAGTTATTAGCAGAATTTGGAGAGTTAAAAATACGCACACATTTTTTTTCTCACTGCCTGACATTAAATCCAAATAAGTTTTCTTGTTTTAGCTTAATTAGAATCACTAAAATTATTTCCATCTGCTAAATACCAGAAAACTTAGCAAGAACATTTTTGGATATGTAGAGATGTCTTTTTATTTGGTGTAATCAAGTTTCAACTGTACATTAATAAAAAAACTAAGTTTATTTGTTCTGGAAAGGTTTTTGTAAAATAAATGTAAGGTTTAAATGATCTTGTGTTGTGTAATGAAGATAGGCATCACATTTACAGTTTGCTATCAAATATATTCCTGGGTAAAATGTGCTCAGCAAATTGCTTTGGTGGTAAAAAAAAAAAAAAAACCTCCATCATGAGTTTGCAGGTGGCTGATGCAGCCATCAAAAAAAAAAAAAAACCTCAACCACTGTCTTAACCAAATACATAAAACAATTGTGGGACAAGATCTGAAGTGATTAGAGCGTGGAAATTTAGTTTTGGCAGCTCTTTGTTTTAAAGCCTGGCAAGATATTTAGCCAGGTTAGCTTCACTTGAAGCCTAACCTGGATGAGTCAAGCCTGTTTATTTCATTGCTTGACTCATTTTTTTCTTCTTGTGGAAAAAAACACGACTTTTCTACCATTCTGTTTGTAAAGTCAAGCTAGCATTGTTTTGCTTTTTGTCTGAATAGCATTTAGCATATTTAGCTTCGTTAGCTTCCCTGGTTACTTAACTGAAACGTTACTTTATTACATTAGACACAGTAATAACTCTCAAAGCAAATTTGATCTTGTTAAAAGAAAACACTGCCAACTAGCTGCAAATGGTAGAAACAGTTCAATGCATTACAATAAAGAGCACAGCCATCCCAAGGTTAAACCAAAAACATGAGATATTCAAAACCGATACACCTTAGACAGCTGCAGTATCTTTCTTTGTTTCTCTCTCTGGAGGAAATCCATTACCACACACCTTTTTGGCTTTGGAGAATGCCACTGAGCAAATGTGTGTCTCCTGACACCTTGAGTTAATGATCAGCCAGCTTCCACAGAGGCAATGTATTTTGAGTCACCGGCGAAGCATGACAATAACCTTTAACATTATCATTTACACACATATTATACAGCAGGACACTTTGTCTATAGGCTGCCTGCAGCAATAAGTCATCTGCCACCAATCGGGTACAACTGTCATTTTTTCCCTTCTTTTTATGTTAAGGTATGTGACTTTAAAGAGGTTTGCAGGCCAAAATCATCCATCTTATAAAATTTCATTTTTGTCTTTTATGGAACGCCTTCCCACCACTCCTCCGCTCTGAGGTGAAACATTGTGATAATGTCATTGACGAAATGTTCTGAGATTAAAAAAGAAGGGAAATGAAATTAAGTGAGTCTTATCAGCCCATCGAATATCGCCCTCGCATGCAGAAATTTGAGTTATTACATATGTTTAAACTGCAGGGTGACAGTTTCAAGGTCACGTCATGTGCCAGGAGGAGAGTGAAATATTTGGGAGAAAATGCAGATTGACAGGCGCCGAAAAAAGAAAGCCGTGGTGAGACAATGTGTTGTGAATCATGCTGTGCAGCAGGATTTAACACCAACACACAGCAGTGTCTGCTTTCTCACCGTTTTATTAAAATAAAGTCTTCTGACACCAGTTTAACCCCGTTTTTAACATTTAAATTAGCAGCATGAAAAACTAAGGAGCAAACATGTTGGAGAAAGTAAGACCATTATTTTTGGTTTGGTAGAAAAACTGTTGCATTTAATGTCATCTTAAAAAAACCACTGTAAATGTTGCACAAACTGCAAATGTGCATTTATGTAAAGAGTTGCATCCCTTCTGCATAGTGGCGAAACTTAAATATTCATAGCAGTTCTACTGTTTAAAACTGATATTTAATTACCACTTTGTGCTTATTGCACAAATGCTGTGCGGATTCTGGATCAGAGTTCAGTGAATAATTAACCATATATAAACGTTTTATGTGATGTAAACAAATGTTTTTAGTCACTTAACTCTGATCAGTGAATAAACGTGTTTTATATCAACATGTGAGTGAACGAAATAAAATGTAAAATCTGGATAAATGTAATAAGACGGCAGTATACTGTCACAGCTTACTAGCTTCCCTAATAAAAACTGGATTTCTACATTCCTAAAATAAAACAAATGTGCTCAGAATATGACCTTTTTATCTAAAACAGATACAGACGCATCATTTTATCTATAACATAACTTATGGTGCAGATGGGAGCCGGATGATTTAATTAAGGAGGCAAAACCATCTTTTCTCCTTGAGCACTCAAAGACCTTTGTAGCAGCAGACATTTTGACTCGTCACAGTGGGAAGAGCACAGGTGGAATTAATGATGGCTCATTTCAATTAGGTTTCACCGTAAGCCGCCACAATGAAGCAGCGTGCGCAATAGGCACAAGTAAAATAAGGCCATCATTAAATACCTGCGCTTCCCAACTGCTACATATCAGAACGCCTGCGGTGAAAAAACTGTTTTTGGAAAAGTTGGTCTCTGCTAAATGTGTTTTAGTGTTTCCAGCTAATGCTAATGATCTGTTGGTTCAGCAGCAGCAACACAAACCAAAAAAAGAGACTTTTTGTTTTGATACCACAGTTTGACATTTTAGCTGCGTTTTACTTCATCACCTCCATGTCACTTTCTACGTGTTTCTATTATTACAAGTAGCATGCTCATCCTCTGTGTTATTGAGATCCGCAACAAAGTTGTCAACATTTATTTAGGAGAGGAAATGTGTTTTCTCTGCAGAAAACACAGAGAAGTCCTGGAATAAAAATCTATTTTCCTTTATTTTTTGAAGAATAGGGCAAGAAAAGTTCAGGAGTAAAACTTTTGGACCTGGCAGATATCCCTTACTGCAGTGGGAAGTTTGGAAGAGCTAAATGTTTTCTGACTTTGACCTTGTGTTTAACATCAGCAAATACTAGCACTGCAATGTACTTCCTGCTGGTGGAGGCCATGAAGTGCATCACTAAGAATAATTACTGTATATTAAGATTGAAAAAGCTTTTAAATGTTATCTCAAATGAAATTGTGACAATTAAAATCTTGATATTCAGCAATATTTGTGGCCGGTTCAGCTTCTAGCTTTACGTTGTGTCCTGTAATGAGGTGCATTAAAGCTGCAGTATTTAACTTTTACAAAAAAATATGTTTACATGTTTGTTAAAACTGTCACCATGTCATCACAGTACAGACTAATGTCCACCTCCTCCCTGAGCTGCTATTTCCGTCTGAATGCTCCCTACAAAAAAATACAACCAATTAGAGTGAGGAGGCGGGTCTTAGTGCTGTCAATCATCCTCATGCATTCGCTGTTCAATGTGCTAATGGCAAAGAAACGACTCACTGGACAGGAGAACAGTTTATTCAAGGTCATCAGTGGCTATGCTAACTATTCTAAAGATTGACAACATGCTATGCTAGCTGCATTGTAGCAGAGAGCAAAGAGCAGCGCCACATAGAGGGTGATTGACAGCGCTAAGACCCGCCTCCTGGCTCCAACTGGCATTTCTAGTTAACACTGAGAGAGAAGAGCTTAATCTTTTCACAGATTATCTGTTACAACTTTGTGACAGCTTCAACAAATATGTAAAAAACGTATATTTTATAAAAGTCAGATACTGCAGCTTTAAGAAAACATACTGTCA
This sequence comes from Poecilia formosa, assembly GCF_000485575.1. Taxonomy (NCBI): domain Eukaryota; kingdom Metazoa; phylum Chordata; class Actinopteri; order Cyprinodontiformes; family Poeciliidae; genus Poecilia; species Poecilia formosa. The sequence goes on along the minus strand of NW_006800011.1, from coordinate 236,688 downwards.
AAACATATTGTTCCACAGGGAAATGCAACCCAAATCCATTTGTTATGCCCAAATGTGACCCATACCTGACTTTTTCACAGCAGTCTGAATGTCACAACTCCGATCTTTTCACACCCAAAAAATCTGATTTGAGTCACTTCAGTATGAGGAACTAATTTGAATACATATCTGATTGTTTTCAAATGCTGTCATGTTGCATTTTATCTTACGTTTATGTCGTAATTCTGCACTGGAAAAACCCAATTTGAAAAATCAGGACATATAACTATAAACTTATGAAGGACGTCTGTGCATGCTTGTCTCTTTGGGGTCTTAAGACGTTTACACAGAAGTCTGATTGTGGTTCGGTTTAATAAGGAGAATGGATAACCACGCAAAAGAAATAGGATTTTCAGCAAAAAAAAAAAAAAAAGGGAGTGAGCATCAATAGTTTTTCATCAATATTAAGGATTTATTGACATGTGCCAAAAAGTTACTTCTGAGTTAGTTTTGTCTTATTTTAAGTGCAGTTTGCACTAGAAACTACCAAAAATACTTTGGTAAGATTTTGTGTTTTTGCAGTGTATTCACATTTGGCTTAATTTTAAGCTTTAATTTTTCTCCTTTTTATAAATCTTAAAAGTTTCTCCTGGGGAGGAAATTTCTGTGCCTTTACTTTAGTTCCAGTCAGTAGTTTCAAGTGTATTTTACCTTTGGTACCTTTTGTCAGTTTAGTCAAATATTGATTCTCTTTGTTCTTCTGCCTTTTCATTGCTTTTGAAAATAAACAGTGCTCACCTACGCCTGTCTGGCTTTCAACATCTGTCTGGAGTTTGCTCCTCTACTTTCCTCCCGGCTTGATTTTGTGTCAGTTGTGGCTAAAAGTAGGCAGTTAGATAATGCTGCACAGCTGACGCTGCCTCACTTGAGCAGCAAGGTAGCAGTTTAGTCCATTGCCTTGTCATTCTCCAAACCCAATGATCTGTACAGTTGTATAACTCCGCTCATCACCTTGACGCAACATCTGCTGCAACAACAAAGCTGTGGATGCAATTAACATAAGAGACACTTTCAAAGCTCCGGCAGGCTGGACAGATGGGAGGAAGGTAGACTTCTGTGCAAGTGATTTGTGAAATTCTGCCAGTTTTTTTTTCTCTGTCTGAATCTAAGACTCTTATAAAAGGATGAAGCTCTCGTCTGGTTTATGCAAAGATAATAGGGTCAGCTTACAAAGTGTTTGCACCTGTTGGAAAGTTTCCTATATGAGTTGTGTACAGTTTATATTGGAAATGGGAGTTTCTGACTTTGGTCCTGGATGGTTTACACCCATCAATAAAATGTCAGGTTTTTGTGATGTAAAAAAACTAGACTTTGATAAATCATTTCATTTATCTTGCATCTTTTATTACAAAATAAATTTTTGATAAAGAAAAAACACTGTTTTAATGTACGAGTGCACCCCAATTTGTCAGAGTAACAGGGACACACTAAGAAAATAAAATAATTGAGAATAGTCGTATTTCAACTTTATTCTTGTGAGAATATGAAAATTCACTTAATATGACTTTATCCTCAAAACATTATTACTGTTTGCTCAAAATATTAAGATTTATATTCTCATATTGATTTTATTCCAATACTTGTAATATTCTGACTTGTGACTTTATTCTTTGTTTTAGTATTTTTCTTCTCATATTTTTATTTGTTTTACATTTTTCTTAGTATGGCCCTAATACTCCGTCATAATCTCTATGGTCAGTTAGGCAGTGAAAACTTTTAGACAATAAATCCTCTATACTTTCTGTTATGTGTTACTGACTGATGTATTTTCTGTGTGTTCACATTGTTTACAGACTAAAAAGAGAAAATTAATGAGACAAATCAAAGAAAACTAAACAAATATTCTGTTAAATGTCTTTCTGGCTGGATATTACGGTTACATCCAGTGAGAACAAAACAGCTTTGATATAATTTGAAACAACTGAACCAGCTGAGAGGTCTTCTGCAGCCAGTGGACTCAGTGACGCGCACCAATGAAAAATCTTAATATATCGCCCTGAGGGTAGAACAACACTCGGAGAACAACGCGAGCGGCTTTAAAAGTTTTGGAGACCCTGACCTCTGGTCAATAGATTTCTTCTTCTGGTCGTTTTTAATAGTTACTTGTGAAGAAAAGTCTGCTTCCAATCGACGGTTTTAAGAGTTTAGAGTTATCCTAACATTTTAATGAATGTCTATTTAAAATGCTAATTATCTTAATTAGGCAGGTGTGCAGTTAAACAGCACCGGCTTGGACTTGTCACCTTACAGCTGAGTGATTGTAAGTGATACATGGATTCTGGATGTCAATGCAAGAGGTTTCATCTGCCGTGGAGTTAGAGAGTCAATTTTGATTTGTTGGGTAGCATTAATGCGCCAAAGTGAAATGAAAAGTCTGCTGAGATGGAAAACCAGAGCCGTTACCAGCTCCAGCAGGAAGCAGGTTTTAGGGAACAGTAGCTTTTTCTACGTGTAATTTATCGGCATAATGACAATAATCCCAATCCCATGTCCAGTATGTGTTGTAACATAGTAATGTATCTTCAAATTTCTCAGCCTTTGTCACATCATATCCACAAAAGTGCATTATTATTTAGCAGAAGCAAAATGATTTTAAGAATCTTCACAAATGAAAACCAAACATTATACTTCCGTTCTTTGGAAAAACAGCACAGCTCTGGCTGTGTGTTTGGAGTCAATGTGCTGATTTACGTCTTAACAATTAGAAGCTTTGATTAAAAACTCATATCACATAAAATCCTAACAAAAAACAATGAAGTTTGTGGTTGCAACCAGAGAAAATGTGAAAAGTTATTCTGCCAGGTTTTCTCTGACCGTACGCTTGTAGTTTTCCGACCTCTAAGCCACAATGTCCAACTTTGCAAAAAGCTCAGACTTGCTGGTGTACATGCCTTAGAGTATTAGTTTGGATTCTGGGCAAATTCCAGACTTTCTCATAAAAAAACACCAAAAACCGTCCATTCAGTGCTTTAATTGTCCTCAGGGTCACTGGGGGAACTAGTTCCCATCTTCAGCAATCAGCAGCAGGAAGGCGGGGCTATAACCTGAGCAGGTCACCAGGTCAGAGTTTGACTTAAAACTAATGAGGCATTTTTCTCCAGGTTCTCTGATTTTTATTTATTTATTTTTCCTGTGGGAGGTTTTGTAAAAGTAAATATCAGCAGGAATATCAATTTCCCACCTCCACTGACATGAGCTGACTTCTACAGTAGTTGATCTGTGTCATCTGTGCAGTTCACTAAGACGACATGCTAAGCTCCTAAAACATGGCTGGAAAGTTCAGTTTCAAACTCTGACAACTTTTAATAATTCCTTCAAATATAAGGTAAATGTAAACATCTAAAACTCAGTACTGAACGTTCAGACCAAGGTGACCTGTTATGCTATATGGTCAATGCAGAACATGTTCAGTAAAATGTTTTTGCACAAAATCATTCTTAGATTGTGAGATTTTAGTGCGGTCAGTTCTGCTGTCACTTTAAATCCAACTAATCTACAGCTGGCCACGCCCCCCAACTCGATGCTTACATTCGCTCATGAAAATGGCTGCTAACTGATGCGCAGTTATGCAACCGTACATCTTTGAAAAGCAGAAGTGGGGCCTCCTGCACAACCAACAAGAAATCAGCAAGTGGTTTCTGAACAATAACTCAATAATAAAACCCTTGTCTTGTCCAGCAGCCATTGTACAGCGGTAAAACCAGCTGACCAAATGTGCAGGAGTTCCGCTATGGTTGCTAAGTAACGGCCTGGGCTTCACTGGTGTTACTAGATAATGGAGAAGTGACTGCTGATTTGTGATGTTGCATTCCAGCATTTTTAGAAATGGCACCTAAAAATATTAACTTATTGCCCAAAAGAGCTGTACGTTTTGTTTTTTAAGCACTTGGAATATTCTTAGAAGCTGTAGAAACCCAAATGGAAGTACAAAATCATGCAAAAAAAGTTAATTTTTTGTCATACGCCCCCTTGAGATCGACTAACTGTGAGGCACTTTGGTTTAGTCATCAACCCAAATGGATTAAGCAGATTGTATATTTACAAAAACGCACTCATGCACGACACAGACAATATGCAGAGCCACCTTTTTCATGCATAATAAACTCAACATATTGTAATTTAAAATTAAAACTCTGTATGCCTTTGCACCTCATGGACGCTCTTATTTGGCTCCGTAATGATTCCTGTCAAGCAGCCAAATGAAGACATAATGTGACCTCGGGTTGGTGAAATGCTTCCTTGCAGACCAGATTAGAGAAAGGATCCATAATGTTTCTTTAAGGCAGGTTTTATTTATGCTATTCCATACTCCTCACGGTTTCAATGCTAAGCGAAAACTTTAATCCTAAGTTCTACTTTATTGCTTCTGCAGTGAAAGTATTTTCAATTTTATCCAGTACTTAAGCAGCGTTTTCTCCTGCCCGCTGTGTACCAGCCTTGCGGTCATGTTATCTGATAAAGCAAAGACATAAATAGATCTTTGAAGCCTTTAGTACCCCCTTTTGGTTGCTGATAATAAAAATGAATAATTCTGCCATTTTTCGGCGGCCCATTCGGTGCACATCAGTGGATTCCTCTAAGAGCCTTTTATTATTCAAATTGCCATGTCTGTCCGTCTGATGGGCTCTCCCAGAGGAACTCTATTATCTTACCTTGTATCTGACTTCACTTGAAAAGGGGAAAAAAGTGGATTTCTATTGAAAGAAAGTGACACAATGCAGCAGAGGGAAAAAAGATCAGAACATATCAATTTATTTTTAACAGCCCTTTTGACATGAAATTCACCCCAGATGTCCGTAACAACTCAAGTATACCGCAGATACCAAGAAATTAGAGCTAATTAGCCCAGAAATTAAATAACGCGTGTTGAAGTTTAATGACATATTTATCACACTTGGCCAAATTAATGCAATACTCAGCAGAAAATAAGTCTTTATGTAGAAACTAGCTTTGGTCAGGTTTAAATTTGATTCATTCTTCCACTGTTTTAGAGTAAGGAAAAAAACAGGTTTCATTATGCAAACTGTGGTTCAACGATGTAATCGACTTGTTTTATGGCTTTCATCTCTGCGGATTGTTAAAGGAAGCTAGGTAAACAAAGCAGTAATGCACATAGTGCAGTAGAGGTGCAAATAAATCTTCATCACATAGAGGGATTATCAGTCGACGTCACATTGCGCCAGCAGCCACTCTGCTGCGCATGTCGCCTTCAGAACACAGGCAAGAACAAATTATTCTAAACTATTACAATTAGGCTAATAAAATAATTTACAACTCGCTGCCAGCGCGGATCACCTCTCTTCACCTGGCGCAACCATGTCAGAGATGGTTGTGCCAAAGATGTCAGAGGTTTTATTTTTAGCACATCGATTCTGTACTGCCTCCCGTTCTACCCGCGGCATTTTTTATTTCTGAAGGCTTAATTTATCACCGTGATGGATGCAGCTACATCTTCATTTTCCTTCTAATTGTGATCAAACTAGGAAGAAATTATTGTATTTGTCCTTTGCATGCTAAATTTGAATTTCCTGTTGTTTTTTTGCTTATAAAAACGTACATTATAGTAGAACCCTATTCTGATGTTGTTGCTCACCATGTGTATGTTTCTTATTTAGAGGAATTCAACATATCTCATCGAGAGCTAATGATCTTACTGTGAACACATTCCTTTTTTGCTAGTAATGTTTGAAGCATTTTCTCTCGTCATTTATCGACTCGCCTGCATTTAATGTTTATGGGTCCTTAACACGCATCTCACTCATTATTGTTAATTTAGTAGCATAACTTTTTTAATCACTGTGTGACAAACAGTTGGAGTACGCTGACAACATGCAAGCTTTCTCTCTCTGTTTTCACCAGAAACTGGATGACAAAAGTCTTCAGTCTGGTTTCAAATAACCCATTTTGGTTTATTTCTGTTGTTTTGTTTATTTTGGATATTTAAAATGTCGTCCAGTTCCAGTGTCAAATATTCATGAGAATTTAAAGTTTACTGATCTTTGAGAATGCATTCCTGCATTGTTTTTATTCCATTACCATTACATCACTTGAAAATGGTCTCAAACAGCAATATTATCGTTTATCACAATAACTCGCTAAATTTGATATCGTGACAGGGTTGTTTCTCCATTGTATGTTTAAATTTACCTCCTCCATTACCTCAGATCTGTTGTTTTCCAGTTGGGTCATCCATGGGGGTTTAAGTGAATACTTTAAAATGAAGATATTAGTTCTGCTGCTTTGAGTGTTTACCACTTGCTTGTGTGACTTTTCCCGACAAGATTCTGATCCCAGCTGCTCGTATTTTCTGATATGAACACAGAATCCCATTAAAACACACCTGATGTTTGTCCTTGGGGAAACCACAGAGCTCTTGACTAGTTGAAATTGAGGCTCGAGCAGAGCACTGTTTATTTATAGCACATTTTACAGCACCTTGTTGTCAGGGTGATATGACATGAAATGGAGGAAAAAAATGTTTTAAATGAAATCTCTTCAGCGAGTAGAAGCTTTCCCCAAAGGAACGTGGAGAAACCCCTGCAGGACGGTAACGCTAATAACCAAACATACATAGATATATAAAAAAAGACAATTTGGAACCAGCCAACAGTGGCTCAGTCTTCCTTATTAGAATAATTGACGCATTTTCAGTGAGGACAGCTTTTCAAGAGTGCAATCTGTACTGTCTGTGATCAAGACAGGAGGAGATTACGCTGTCAAACACTCTTCTGTTTACGGTTTTAACCGAAGATATCGGCCTGCCAGGGGCGATGACACCTGGCAGTTATGTCCTGTTAGATATGACTCGTGAGAGGGCTGCATTGTGCTAATTTTAGGGATAGTTAAATTGCCTGTGGAGCGGCCGCAGTGCAGTAAGTGGTTCATCAGTCGGCTGTCACTGGAGCAAAGTATGAGGATATAGTGGTTTTGTACAAACAGTAACATATTACAGCTCTGGCAATATTCTGCAAGGCTCCCAGGAGACGCTCCGTTACGACGCAGACTCGAACTTTAATGTGTTTTATTGGGAATTTCATGTGACAGACCAAGACTAGTAGTACATGATTGTGAAGTGGAAGGAAAGGTTACACACATATTCAAAGTCTTTTAGAAAGTGTTCAACTTTGATCTGATACCCCTGAGTACAATCATGTGCAAACTTTTTGTGTATTACAGCAGAGTTTAGCTGTTCTTCAAAGGCTTAAAAGGTTCTTTAGCGTGTTTTCACATCTGATGGATGGAAATTTAGGACCAAATTTGTAACATTTGTTAAATTTGCAGCTGCTGTGGTTCGCTTTCACTCTGTGCCGTGTCAAACAATCAGTCAAATTTTATTTGTATAGCACATTTCAGCAGCAAGGCATTTCAAGGTGCTTTACATAATTAAAAAACAAAAATAAAAGTGACGTTGAATAAACAGTAAGAAAGAGAAAAAGAGTTTGGAACAAGAAAAGAAAAAGATTTTAAAAAAACATACTTTTGTTACAGTATTTAAGCGCCTGTCGATGCCGGACTCCGCCGTCCGTTTAACACGGGTATTATCCAGGCCCGTCGCCTAACAGGACAAGGTCTCCAACCTTGCAGCACCAGGCTCCGTCCACCTATCACGCAAATGTTTGCGCTAGGACTTCGCTGTCCTACACAGATTTTTGTGAACTATTTTTACCTGTTAGTCTAACAACAACCCAAACCCTTTGAAAACCTGTTTCTCTCCTCACCTGTGGTGGCGCTACACCAAGAACTACTGAAGGAAACAACATGAAAATCTCTGAAGAAGACTTTCTTCTTCATGAAATGCAAATAAAAATGGAGTGGGGTCACATTTTAGCGACTGTAGGATTTCTCTTGTCGTTGTTAGAAAAAAAAACCCCGAGCCATTTCTCCACTAGTGCTAGACTCTTGTTTGTTTTGGTTGTATTTACCCAGAATTCACTGCACTGTAGTCCACTTCCTGCTTTTGAAGTGGACTCCAACCCCTTTGTTGTTCACATGTGCTTTCACATCTCGCGAATCAAACGGGACTTTCTAGACAAAAGGACTAGAGTTTGATTAAAGTGGACTAAACAGACCTGGTGTGTGAACACACCCATGCAGATGATGAGTGAATAAACAGCATCATGAAGACCAAGTGATTCAGCATGCAGTTCTAGAAGAGGCTTAAAGTAGGGTTAGGTTCTGAAACAACAAGCCGAGCTTTGAACATCTTAGATGTTTAATCCATCATCTGAACATGGAAAGAAGATGAAAGAACATTGCCAGGCAACTCTGGAGGGCACAGATTACATTAACTGAATATAATAATATTTTTTAATGGTGACAAAAAAAAAAATCTGAAAGCCATCGATTATTTTTTAAAGATGACAAAATTGTTTGTCTAGAAAGTACGAATCGTTTGGGGAGGTGTGATTATAAAATTGAATCTAAGTGTCAGCTCGGTTGAAGTGAACTCTGGTGTGGTTCGTATGCATGTATGAATGCCAAGCGAACCAGAAAAGCAGGAAGTGGACTACAATGCAGGGAATTCTGGGTAAATAAAACAAAAACAAGAGTCTGATGCTTGCAGGAGAAATGACCTGTGGTCTTTTACAAATGACAAAAGAGAAATCATACAACCACTAAAATCTGAAGCCACTCCATTTTTCTTTATATTTTCTTTGAAGGAGGTTGCGTGCAGCATCTTCTTCAGAGGTTCTTGGTTCTTGATGCATTGCTCCCACAGGCAAGGAGGGGAAACGGTTTTTCAATTAGTTTGGATCGTTTGACTCAGTGCAGTGTGAAAGAGAACCGCAGCAGCTGAATATATAAGAAATGTTGTGATTTTGACCCCCAATTGATCTGAGTTTACTAGGCTATCATGTGTGAAAACATAAGTAGAGACATATCCTAAAAGACTGCATCAGTGTACACTGGTTCTGCTCAGTATTTATGCAGATTTTATTTGCAAAAACCATTTAAACCATGTTTTATTTTCCTTCTACTTCACTATTATTCACTATCTTGTGTTATCAAGGAAAACATAAATGGTGTGGGCTTATTTAAGAAAAGCTGATTCATATTTATTTGTTATGAAGACAACCTGACAGGTCACATTCACTTCACAGCAGGAAAACCACCGTTCCTGGATGCCAGAAAGTCAGTATAAGAAGGTATGACTTCAATGGAAACCAGCCCGTTTCCCCTTGATAGGATGGCCTAATTAATGGCCGGGATAATTAACTGGGTCCCATTTCACTGGACCTGAAGAGCGAGGCAGCAGCCCCATTATCCTGTTGATAACTGAAGTGTCCTTTCTTTCATCTCCACTCTTAATGCCATCAAATACCATTACTGATTGTCCAATTTACAGAGAGCTCTGGGATCTCACTCCTCGTTGAAATACAGAAGTGCATCACAAATAGGAGTCGGTGCAATCACAGGCCGATGAATTTAGCCATGGCCGTGGTTTATTTTAGGGTCAGCAGCAGAAAGCCAGTATAGATGCCATGTCTGAGCTGAGGTGCAGCTACAAATGTGTGCAAATGTTTGCCTATTTTTGTTTAATGTGAAAATAACACTATCGCAATTGTGGTGTTTCCATAAATTAAGAAGCAATTAAAGTCACACGAGTAAGCTTGTTCACACAAGCCATTAAATATCATGTAATCAGTTACATGAGATATTTATAATTCTTATTCTTATTAGGGGTGGATGATGTGGCTGAAAAATGTATCACAATGTAATCGTTTCATATGTCTATCAATATTAATTAGGTTTCTTTTAATATATATATCATATATATACATATATTTGAAATCCTGTCAAACTGGTGGCGTAACATTTTCTGTTTTATCCACAGTTTTCATTCCACTTTATTTTTAAGCAGAATGAGGCAAAGTGGCGAAACCTTAAATCACTGCTGCGCAAGTTACTTAAGTTGTTGCTAGGTAACCATAGAGCGAGTGAGTTGCTAGGTAACCATATAGCGAGTGAGTTGCTAGGTAACCATATAGCGAGTGAGTTGCTAGGTAACCAAAGACTGAGCTAGCCTTTTCTCTGTCTATATCTCCCAGAATGCTGTGCGTTCAGGACTGGAGTTCAGTGAAATTTCTGAACATTTTATCAGACGATATTGATCACTTATCTATTGCAATATATATTTTTATTGATTTATTGTCCATCCACAGCAGGAATAATGTCAAATACAATATTTTATTTAATTAAAATCGGTCAAAGTTGAAATCCTTGTTGGCCCAGTTTAGCAAACTAAACCAACCAACCATCTTCGATTGAGCTGATGCCATGTTAAGTACGCTTTATCATAAAATAATTAAACAGAACTGCATCTAAAGCCATGTCATCTTCAAAGAAATCTATGAACAATACATGAAGAATCAGCCCATGAATTTCTGCTGGATGCTGTTTTCTGGGTCAGCACCTGTGAAAACGTATCAAACTGCTATTTTTGGTGGGGAGTTCTCTTTCATCAAGAATCGCTGTCTGCTCTCAGAGCTCTGTGACATATTCAATACTTTATTGTTCCTGACGTGACAAAAATGAGAGCTTTCATAATTTTCACTGACACCACCAATGTGCTTGCTTGACATCAGTTGTACATCATTTATGTCCCGTAACACAGTTGGCTAACAGAACCGGGTCCGACCGAAACTAAACAATATTTTACTGATAATAAAACTAGCAGACCCACTCTAAAAACTTACTAAAAATGACTGAATAAGTCTAGTTTAGTTAGACAATACAACTCAACTAAACAATATGTTTCACTAGCAAATCCACTCTAAAAACTAATTAAAACTAACTGAATAAGAGTCTAATTCCAAGTAGCCCAGGGAGTACTATATCTACTGCTATAATAAAAACTGAACTAAAATTAAATAATAAATTAATAAAAACTAGCAAACTCACTGTAAAAATCAACTAAAACTAACTGAATAAGACAGTCGACCTCAGTCACTACTTCTACTAAAACTAATAAAAGTAAAGTGAAACTATATGTTTCACTAATGACTAATAAAAACTAACAAGCCCACTTTAAAAACTAATTTAGACTGTCTAATTCAGTCAGACATTTAGTACAACTACTACTACAATAACTAATAAAAACTAAACTAAACAGTATTTCAACTAACTCTTACCCACTCTAGAAACTAACTAAAACTAACTGAATTAGCCAGTCTAATTCAGTTACTACAACTATAGCTAATGCAGACTAAACTAAACATTTTCACTAATGACTGAACAAATCTAGCAAATGCTCTAAAAACTAAGACCATCTAATTCAGTTATTGTACTAGAACTAATGCAACTAAAATGAAAATAAACAAAATTTCACTAATAAAAACTAGCAAATCCACTCTAATTCAGTTAGTTTTAGTTGGTTTTTAGACTATTTCAGTTACTACAACTATAACTAATGAAAACGAAACAATATTTCACTAATAACTAATAAAATCTAGCAAACCCACTCTAAAAACTTACTAAAACTAACTGAAATAGATAAACCAAAAGTCACATTTAAATGAAACTAATCCAAAACTATAATACGTCTCTTTTGAATAATAAAAGACAGAAGCAAATCCTCTGGATTAGTTTTACTCGGTAATGAAGCAGTTTTGACGATCATGGTGGTATCACTACTGTTGGTCTATATTCCCCGGGGATTATGGGAAATAAACACAGCTGCAGCCAAGGTGGCGTTAACAGAAGCAGATGTTATTTGTTTTACTACAAACCGGGGAGATGCTGCTGCTGCTGCTGCAGGGCATTTTCTTTCTCTCAAACACCGGGTTTTATCTCTTCCCGCTTTTTATGGTTCTAATAATAAAACCTTTTGGTAAACAAGTGTGTTTCAGTGCTGAAATGCAGAAGATGGAGTCTCCTCTTCTAAAACCGATCCATTACAGCTTCCCTTTCACTCTGACAGATTTTTATATTAGTCCATCTCTGGTCAGCAAAGGGTTTTCAAATATTTTGTCCAAAAATAAATAAATTATGAAGTTGGAGCCATCCTAACGACAGTGGTAATTAAAGAATTATCATCTTTGATTAGATTATTCCAAAGCATGTGGAGGAATGCAGTTTTATGCACCGATAATCTTTGAGACAGATGTGAACAAAGTGTGACAGACTGACAGTTTGACACATTTAATCTGGATTTGTGACGAATAAAGGAACCGAGAAAAATGTCTAAACATCCTTTAAAGCTGTCAGACGTGTTTGTGTAAAAAATATAAATCTACTGCTTCTTGAGTTCTCATGAGGTTTAATCTGCCAGAGGGAGGTGTGTAGACATTTTTAAAATGAAAATGTTGAATTTTATGTACTTTAAAAAACAACTCCAGGTCTTGGAAGGACTCTCTGTCATCACCCTAATCTTTAGTCAGGAGTTTAATTTGGCCTATTGGATAAAAAAATGGTTTAAAACTAAATGTATCAAGGTTATTTCAAGGTCTTGTAGTTTGGTACTGTAGATACAGGAGAAAAGCTTCGTATTTAATTAAATTTAAATAACTTTTTGTCCCTTAGGGGCAAATTCAAAGCACATGAGTACAAAATGGACTCAAAAGTCATAAATCAGACAATAGACTCAATAAAAAAACAATGCATACATAAACACCAATCTTAATACTTTGAGGTTTCACAATGTTAATTCCATATTATTGGTTGATAACTGTCCAATAAGAGATTTACACAATCTTTGGGTATTTTGATTATTTCCTTATAGTTCTAAAGGCTTTTATAGTTTTCATTCTATTTTTAAGTTCCTTGTTGCTGTTGCAATCACTCATTTTTTCCTTGGCGCTAAATATATATATGTAAGTATGATAAATCTGATAAGATGAGGAAATAATATTTCAATAAATTATTTTAACTTGCATTTTATAAGGGTTGGAAAAAAGTATAGTGGGACTGTTGGCTGTGTATTCTTCTACTGAAACAGTGTCAGAAATTATACCCAACAATGAAAATTACAAGTAAAAATACTTCAAATAAGCCCTGAAAGTACAGAAAGTTCAAAAATGAAAATCTAAGAATTAAATTTGACATGCAAACAAAGACGTGCTCTAAATTATAAAATAAATCCCTGATTAAAGCCAATTTTTGGCCTTCGGTGGAGGGTTAGCATTCATAAAACCTTTCTTTCTAATCATCAGGGGTGGAAAAAATACCTGAAACTGAAGGTCAAACGTTCCATGTTTAGCATACAGCTGCATCTAAAACTAGACTGTAGTTTAATATCCAAGAAGCAATTCAGTCTAGTTGGAGATAACCAGAGACATGATGGATAGATTGAGCCAAGTCCTTTTGTTTCACTCATTTGTTTCACAAGGTTTTATATCCTGCTTCCAATAAATCTAAGTATCAACGCTTAAAAACACATGCTGTTAAAACCAGATTTTTACTGTTAATGTATAAAATCACCAATTTTATAACACTTGGAATTAAATCAAGAGAACGAGTGAAGGCTTAAATGCTAATTGTATTACTTTTCAATAAAAACCCATGAAGGAAGCACCATACTTAATATGTTGATGTTTTATGCTTCCTGAAACAGATTAAGATAAGTCTATGGGATATATAAACACTTTTTTTTTTTTTTTGCACAAAATCATTCTTGGACAAGGAGATTTAAGACTGACTAGCTTTGCCTATTTTGTTTTAGGGCCTCTTCTGACTTTAAATCCAAATGAGCTTCTGCTGGCCACTCAGTGTTTGCACAATTATACAACCGTGCATCTTGAAAAGCAGAAACAACAAAACATTTGTCTTTTCCAGCAGCCATTGTACAGTGGTAAAACCAAACATGCTGGAGCTCCACTTGGGTTGCTAGGTAACCCAAGTGGAGCTCCTCCTCTTCCAGGATGGCTTTTTAGAATCAGTTTTGACCTGAACTGAAGTATAACATTTATCATCTTTTTTTTATGCAGTGGATTTAGTTTCAAATATACTTTTCGGTTAGGGGGGTGGGGGGAGGAACATGTATCCATTTAGCAGTGAGGTCAAACAAATCAAGAGTGATGCTTGTAAACCATAAACGTCCAGCAGCTTACCAGCATGTACGCTCCAGAGATTCAGCAGCGGAGGATGTGTACTGCATCAAAACTGCTAATCCTGATGTAATATCGACGGGCGAGGTCTCTGTGTCTGACACATTAAGGTCATATTACCTTCTCCCCAGCCGCCTCCCCTTGCTGGGCTGACCTCCAAATATACCCTTTTCCAATACAGAAGCATGTTTAGGATTAAAAATTCATGGACTTAATGTTAAACATGTTACAGCCTCAAAAAGTGTTGGAAACCAACCCAAACAATGTTAAAAAACAAGCATTTACTCGAAAACTTGAAAGCATCCAATATAAAAACCTCAAACAAAAATGTAATTTATTTATTATTATTTTTCTTAAACCTGGCAGACAATATTTTATTGAAGTGTCAGGGCAAAATTCAATATATCTTCTTGGCAGCATAAATAATGCATTACAGGCTCTTAGGGTAAAAAGAAGAGGACGTTATAAATATGAAAGATATGGGTTATATTGATGTGGCCTAGTCAGGCTGGCTCCTGTCATCAGCTGGAGACTTTCTTATGAAACAACAAACAGGTCCACTGCCATCAGTCTCAGCTGGTTTCAACTCAAATCTTAAAGGTGAAACTGTTTTACCATCATAACAATATAAATCCATGAGAAAACAATATAAATCCATGAGAAAACAATATAAATCCAAGGCGATAACTTTTATAAAGTATTTCTGAGGTTTTATTTTAAATTTAGAGTTAAAAAAGCACCATATTTTCCCCTAATTGACTTTGTTTTTTAAGTGTTTTTTTTTGTAATTCAGACTGAATTCAGTTCCTTCAGCCAATAATTGTCGCCTGGATTGAGAATCCAAGTGATTTTCAACATGGCTATTCCTCAACCATGAATCTGGTTTTCAGCTGTTTTGTTATTATTTTATATGCCTCTTTGCAGCAGTTCTACAGTTAATTTATTAGCATCTCGACTCAGAAGTTACTCTTAAAAAGCCCCAAAATATACAGTTGTGAAGTTTTTGATCTGCTGAAACATTTAATAAGACATGCTGCTTGATTTTCTTTGGTTGATAGTTTTAAAGGAATTACATAAGTGTATTCTCCAGGAGACCGTTCCAAAAGCAGGAAGTGGACTACAGCGCAGGGCATTCTGGGTAAATACAACCAAAACAAACATGAGAAACAAAAGAGAAATCCTACCACTAAATCTGACGCTACTCCATTTTTGTTTACATTTTACTGAGATGGGTTTTTTCTGCTCATGCCTTCTTCTGAGGTTTTTGTGTTTCAGTTGTTCTTGCTGCAGCGCCCCCACAGGTGAGGAGGGGAACAGGTTTTTCAAAGGATTTTGTTCTTTTGAATGTGAAAGAGAAACACAGCACATGAAATTTAACAAATGTTGCAATTTTGGTCCCCAAATCAAATAAAATCAAACGGAGTCTAAAACACTCTTACACGCCTATGCATTGTTTCTAAAAATCACTGTGTGCTACGTCTAAATGGATACAACAATAACATGGTTTTTAAAAATATTTTTCTAAGAAAACGACATTTTCCAACCAAAGACTCGGTGCTCAGTTTGATTCAAAAAGAAAAAGTAAATCTTGTCACAGGTTATATCAAAGTATTTGATATATCTTCAAACTTTTGTTTTAATTATTTTGTTAAAATCTTGTACATAATTTTCATAAAACTTACTGTTAAAAAATACTTTTTTAACATGATTTGTGTGATTTCTTTCTAAATAAAGTACAAAGTGTTATAATTTGAGAGCAATTCAAACCATGCCTTCAACTTCCTCCTTTTCTCTGTGCATCCTTTTTTAAACTTCCCTTGTTGCCACAATCACAACAATTGTCCAAAAGAAAAGTGTTTGTTCTTTTTGCTGAATATCTGTTTCTGTAAAGAGTTTTTATATTTTAAAGTCATTTCTCTGAAGATATAAACTGTATTTGGCTGGATAAATTGTCCCTGGTTTTTAGTCGCGTTGTGGATATGAAAACAATAAGACAAAAGTAAGACTATGTAAGGTGGAGGATAATTTGTCTCCTGCAGATTTAGCTTTTTCCCTCTTTTTTTATTCGTCATAAATAATAACGGTTATGTGAAACCTCTCCGTTGGTGTTTAAATAAATGTTTTAATATACAATGCAAACCCAGAGGGAGAGCAACGTTGCGTTATTTCACAATGAAAAGTTCAAAGCAAAGCTTGAGTTTATGAAAAAAAGAATATGCTCTCATCCATCATAAGAATTGGATGAGCTGAAGTTGGGATAACAAGTGGGATCCTTCCAATGTTCTCTCCCTTATGTTCAGCCAACTCACAAAGCAACTTGCTGTTCATCCATAATCTGAATTTTTCTCTCTTCCACAGTGTGACTTTGTAATCTGTGGATCTGCAGATCTGATTTGTGTTCTCAACACATTTGGTGTGTTTTAGTGAGATGGGGGTTGAACTCAGCAGCTGGTAATCCCCCAAAAAAGGATTATATTTTCTCTGAAAACAGAGGCATAATGTTTTTGTTGCCTTGAAAATGTATTTTTCAAATGCTGACCTTGGCCAAGGACTTCATGTGTGGAAGCAGCAAGTAGGAGCCAATAAGAAACCCTTCAGTTTCTGACTCGCTTGGATTGACTGTCAAAGTTTCTCTCTCAAAAAGAAGAGCATGAAATCAATTTGGAACTATTTGGCTTTTAGATAAATTCAAGAAACTAGTTTTATTTAAACAGAATTGTGTTCAAATTCCTCAAATAATAAGTTGCAAGATTTGGATTGAAACTGCCTGGCTGTAACGTTTATGATTAACTCTGAAAAGATTTATGTTATTTTATTATTATTTAAAGATACCCAGCTCACACTAACTTTTGAAAACAAGCCTTTTGGTTGAATAAACATAATTTGGTATCCAAATCTGACGGATGGGAATAATTTGGGGCTTAACTGTGCGATTTGTAGCAGTGGATAAACAAACTTCATTACAACTAAAGAAAAACATAGAAAATCCTTTCTCATGTAAATAACCTGGAATTTTGTGCTTTGTAATTGTAATTTTCTCAATTTAACATGATCTTGCCCAACAGGAACAAAAAGTTTAAAATTTAATATTATAGCTAACAATGAGCTAACAGCATTTTTGCTAACTTGGAAGTTGTTCATGTGAGCTTTTTGTTTTCATTTCCATTAACGTCTTCGTCTTTCCTCCAAAGCATCTGGAAAGCATTGTCAGATTTTCACTTTTCCCACATTTTATTAGATCCCAAATGTATTAACAATGCAAAAACACAAAATATTACCACTTTTTTTGTCAGGTTTTCACTGTAGTACACTTGAAATAAGACGAAACTAATACTTACTGCGAAATTAGATTCCATGATTATTATGCCAAAAACAACAATGAAAGTATTTAATCAGGCAGGATAATTGCTACCTTTTTTTACCTGAAACATTCTCCATGCTGCTGATCCTAGAGCTGACTCACGGTCATTGTACGCTGCACTTGTCAAGAACTCTGAGCACCACTGAAAGGCATTTTTCCCAAGCTATTTCGCTCTTCTTTCTTCAGTATCCTTTGAGTTTACAGCAGGCAGATGCCGAACAGCCCAAGGGATTTTCATTTCTGAAGCAGAACAACAGAAATGTCAGTACATTGGCTCTGGGCGCCGCGTCCAAGAGAAATCAAAGCCTTGAATGTTTCTTGTAGTCCAACCTTGGGATAAGCTTGTACTTTCATACCTGGGCCGTGTTACCTCAAGATTATAGCAACCTTTTGTTGTGAGTAATTGCAGCAGCTCTCTGTTGGATTGAATGTATTTTAATGTTTTATTGAAATTTGGTGTGATGGACCAAATTAGTCTAAGAAATGTGGCTTCCTTTTGTATTTAGTCCATTTTATCCAGTAGAAATTGAAGTTTTTGGGCTACATGTAAAACACAAAGTGTAGTGGCATCATCAGAATCAATCAATGGGAAGATGGATGGAGATAAATACAGAACAATCCAAGAAGAAAACCTGGTACAAGCTGCAAAAGACTTGAGATTGGGGTGATATTCCTCTACGTTTTGGTGTGTTTCTGCTACAGTATGACCTAATAAAAACAGTTAAATCATTAGCAGGACTGGAGGACTTTACAGGAAGTTGGAATGTTGACTTACAATTTTCACCAGTCATCGCAACTTTTCCACAAATCTGAACCAATCACCTAAGTTTTCCGTATTTCCCCTTTTAATTTACCTTGCTGTTTCACAACACCTCTTGAAAGCCGATTCTTTTTACGTGCCATCCATAGCTGTGCTGCCACAGTGGAACAAAAACGTTAAAATGAAACCTGGAAATGCAAGTGTTAAGTTAGTGAACTTCGCCACAGCAAAGGGAAAAATAATGCAGAAAAACCGTTGCTGCTATTAGCTAGGCTAACACTGTGGTGGCTGATTAGCTACCGCTGCTATTAGCTAGGCTAACACTGTGGTGGCTGACTAGCTAATTTAAACACCTGCTATACTGATTATCAGTCAGAGTTGGTATGTAGGTCACCTTTTTTTATTTTGTAACTGAACCTAAACAAACCAAATTCCACAGCATATGTACATGTTAAAGTTGTCATAGTCAAGCTAGCATGACTGACTTACTTCCCTCTCCGTCACAATTTTTTTTCTTATAGTTGTCATAGTGTTGACAATTAGTAGTAAAGCACTGCATCCCTTTTTCTTTTATATTTCAGGCGTACATTTAAGATTTAGCGTGTTATGTTGATAACCTAATGGCTAAAACCAATGCTAGTCATCGTTAGCAAGCAGTTTTTCGCCCAGCATGACGTCACACTGCAACAGTGCAACTCTTACTATAAAAAGTACTTTTTAAATGTATGTTTTCTATAATATATTTATGTATATATATTCTCTTAAATATGTTTTTTTCTGTTTTTGCTTTTCTTTTTGATCGTGTTAGCTTGGTGCTCTTGGGGGCCCTCTGGTGGTGCGATCGCTTTGCCTTTGGCTGACTCTGTTGTGAATCTGAACTCTGAATGCTTTTTATTGTAACCTAATCTAAATGACATACCCAGAGTTACCTCCAGATCATAGAAACCTCCTGTTGCCGCATGTTTCTCTTGCTGTGGTGAGAAAGCAGTGAGAAGAGAAAAAGGTTTTTGGGTTTCAGAACCACAGGCCGACCTCTGGAGCATTTTATCTGGCCGTTCAACCTGGCTGGATGGCATTCTCTTTGCATGCCGTCCTTGTGACTGGCCACTTGGCGTAAAGCCCGGGAAAAGCTGGCGCACTCTGCAACCAAATTCCCCCTCCCTTCCTTTTATTTCCCATCTTTACCCTTCTCCCTCTCTCTTTCTCTCTCTGATTGGCCACTTGCCTAAAGACAACTGCAGAGCTTTGTGTGGCCTACGGGTCTCTTTATGCCGTTTTCACGGCCGTGGTTGGTAGGGAGACATCGCCATGATAGCTATAGACAACCGCACAATTATACAGCATCGTTGGTAAGTCACAGCGACGCGGCTTTTTGCAATGCATGAACCAACCATCAGCGGTGACTTACCGAGACGCCCGTGTAATTCAATTGCAGGGATGGCCTTGGGTGGTGCAGAATCAGGGGGACGTACAACAGCTTATTATCCACCTCTCCGACTGTCGATCAAACTGATGGCTCACTCTTAGTGGCATCTCATTGACATTGTGTTGAATGTCCTGTGTCTGCCCTGCTTAATTGAACACAGAATTACCCAATTTGGACACGCTTAGCGGAATGGAGCTTAACGAACGCAGAAAATGGAAGATGAGATCGGCGCTGACCTCTGGATCACACTCGGTGCACAGAAAGCAAGCAGCGCCCGTCACAGAGATTATCCAAAGAGCTGGACTCTACGCTTTTTTATTTAAAATGTGATAAAGGCTGGAGTCCAGCTCAACTCTTGTCTCTTCAGTTTTTTATGGTTTTAACGCATTTAAAACGTCACTGATGGCATTTTATCTCAAATATAGACGACTTGATCGAATGACAGTTCAGAAACATCTTGAATTTGTTTCTATTCAAAGGTTAAATCACCAAATAACCTGTAATAATGAAATTTTTCAATATAAAGTGGTTTGAAAGTGAGTCTTGGGAAATTAGAGCTGAATGCTAAATTGATTTGATCAATTAATCAGATTTTTGGTGTTTGAATATTTAATTTCTGGAAAATCTGAACAAAAAACAAAGAAGTTGTTGATTATTGAGACAACTAGGCCTGTCTCAATAAACAATAAATCAATAAATCACATAATAAATTAAAACAAGCTCAATATCTTCCATTTGCATGATTGCATGAACAATTTTCCTTAGAGAGACTTCTTCATGCATTTTATTTTTTTAATGTTTTATTTATTTTGGATTTTTAAAATGTCTTCCCTGGAAAAGGTTTCCCTCTAAACACCCAGATATATCATGTTAAATCAGGAGGTTTTACCAGCTCAAATTTAAGACCTTTTTAAGACTATTCTGAATTAAATTTAATGTCTGTATCACGACAAATGTACAAAAGAAAATCATATATTTTATATGAATGTATAGAAATATCCTTGAAAGTCATAAAACTCTGCTGCTTCTGACACTTTTGTGACCGTCGTTCACTGCAACGAAAAATAATAAAATAAAATAAGGAGAATAAAGTCAAAATAAGGAGAATAAAGTCATATTACGAGAATAAAGTCTTAATGTCTTGAGAAGTCATATTACAACTTCTCAAACTGTTATGTCTTTATTCTCAAGTTACTTTATTCTTGTATTTTAATTATATTTTTTAGAGTTACCCTAATACCCCTTCGTAGTTGACAAACTAGTTGCTGGAGAAAATAATCTGTGGTCAGCATGTGAACCAAATCACCCCCAAAGTGTTTTTGCATCGTTTAGATATAAAGCAGCTCAGTTTAAAACATTCTTACTAACCAGCTTTATAATAAATCATAATTAAAGTAAAGTAGATCACAGTGAGATGAAAGATGCTGAATTTTTCCTGATCTAATCTGTTGACACCGGCCTGTTTGCTTTCCAGAGATGATCGCATGTAGTGCTGATTTAAATCATTTCAAACATTTGGTAAAGTCAGTCAAATGTAAATCAGTTAAGAGGAGGTTTTCCCTCTTGAATCTTTGATCGATATGAATAATTAATGATTCTTATTTTTCACATCTCTCCTGCTGTGTGACTGGAATTAAACAGGCTTTGGATGTGAGATGTGGCATTTTTCATCAGTTTATACTAAGCCTGGATTACAAGTTTTTGCTCATTATTTGTCCAAATAGCTGTCATTTTATGTTTTTGTTGGAAGTTTTAGTTTTGTGGAAGTAAAAAATCACATTTATGTGTCAAACCAGCAGCAGTCTCATTTAAAAGGTCTCTGCTGCCCTCTAGTGGCAGCTTCCTGCATCTCAAACTCTTTTTAAATAAAATTAAGTTTCACAAGGATTTTCTAAATATTTCCATCTGTTTTATGGTTCAAAAAATTTCTTTTTCCAAACATAATACCAAATGTTACCTTGATGTTATACTATGAATTAATTAGACTTCACTCCAAAGGATAAATTTGTTGTTAGTTCATTACAGGGATGAGGTTTTTTTCAATGGTTCCTGAAAAAAATAGAATCAGTTTGTACAGGTGTGCATAAATCTGTTTAATGCACACCAAAACATTTGGATTTTGTGAAACATCTTGGATAAATTAAGAAAAAGTGATTATCTAAACAGCTGAACTTGTTCAAAATTCAGTTAAAATGAACTAATAATGACAAACTAAGTTCACATTTCCATCTTAAAATAGTTCTAATTCATATATTTTTTTCTAAAAGAAAGTTTAACTAATGACATCATTCATAAATTCAGCTTAACATAAATGTGTTTTTATAACGGCTGAATCCCAAAACAGCTTCTCTCATTCTCATACTTTAATGCTTTTGTCATCAGAAAACAAACAAAAGAAAATAAAATGTCCGTTTTGCAAGTTGCAACCATTTTAACAGTCAATTTAGTGCAAACGGGATTTAACATAAGCTTGTTGAATTGTCCTTTAAACTGTTAATGCTCAGTCAAAAACACACAAAGCTGAGAATAAATAACTGCTACATAATAAAGTTTTTATTGCCTTAGAGAAAATGGCTGAACTGCACAATTTTTGATGAATCTGCAGCTTTAAAATGCTGATGGTATTTAATTCAGCTCTATTTTGGGAGGTGATTATAAGCGCAAACTCAACTTTGCACTAGTTTCTACTGACAAAACTAACAATCAACTTTTCAGGAAGATGTATATAAAAAGTATCTGTTCAGTTCTCAGATTATTTCACTTATTACGAGACAGTTTTTGTTATAAGTAAAATATGTCAGTACATTTTATCAAGATTAACGATTTATTGACTCTAAACAAGAAACTATTTCTTGCTAAAAAGAAAAAGTAATTTGCACTAGAAACTAACAAATACTTGGTAAGATTTAGTTTTTGCAGTGTAGGTGTCTACATGTCCATTAGATGGAGCCAAATACCAGCTTACGATGTCTCCATTTTCATTGTTTCTGAGAGAAGATGTGCAAAATGTGCATTAGACTCCACTAAGAACTAGCCTGTGATGGGTTTCCTCTTGAAAAACAACCAATTGACTTGACATGAGCCGTCCGTGAACATCCTGCTCCCAAACAAAGACAGGCACCTGGTTTTCCCGACTTAAATACACCGAAAAGAGGAGAAAAGCTTGTATGAGTTGCTGCATTCCCCTCAACAAAGAGAGCATTTACTGTTTCTGAACAGCAATCACATCTCCACCCTCCCGAAGCAAATCCTCCAGATGGGTTTGAAATCTGCAACAATTTGTTTGGTCATTAAGATGCCTATTCAGAACTGCTTTTGCCTCATAATTATAACAAACTAGGCAGTGTGCCATGTCACTGATGCATTCCCTGGTGCTCACAAGTAATTTTCTTTTCCTAAGGGGGAAAGACGCTGCTGTGTGTTCTTTAATGTTCAGCCCACGTCTGGAACTCGCAGCTACAAGAGTGCTGAAATTATTTCAAACGCATGGAAGTGGATTGAAGATTGCCTGAACAAAGCTGCGTGGAGCTGGGTTTCTACTCATAAGTTTATCTCAGTCGTTATTTGACCAAACTATGCAAGTGAATCATTGTAGTTGCATGAAACTAACCTTTGTACTAACCTTTGGTCATGAAAGGATGAGGCTCTGAATACAAATACTCCAATCACTGGTTTGACCTGCTGACTTTAACCGTTTCATTTAATTCTACACTACTTATGGGCTTTTAAATGTGACTTATTAGACGTCTTTGAACAGGTTAGGATGGATCTACGGTCTATACAAAACATGTTCATTACACTTTTCCATAAAATCATTCTTATACAATGAGATTTTAGTCAGAATGAGCTGCTTTAGTGCTTCTTGTTGCTTTAAATCCAAACAGGTTGCATCTGGCCCCCCTCAAACCAATGTTTACACTCGCATGTGAAAATGGCAGCAAACATTGAAAAGTAGAAGTAGTGCCTCCTGCACAATCAACAAGAATGCAGCAAATAGTTTCTGGATGGTAAGTAAACAACAAAACACGCGTACACCAATAAAATCATCTGACCAAATATTCTGGTGCCCCACTTCAGTTGCTAGGTAACAATTCTGGGCTTGGCGGGGGTTGCTAGGTAACGGCACAACAGCTGCTGATTTGTTACATTTGGAATGCTTTTAAAATGGCTCTTGTGATTTTAATAACACAATTAAAATCACATGAAAAAGTTCGTACACACGATGAGTCGTTAAAAAAATGCCACACCATGATCCCTCTACCACTTCCTGTCGTCTTTTTCATCATTTCCACCTGTAGTAACATCCGGGTGTTGATCACATGACTTGTGTGATGTGAGAAAAGTGTTTCCAATGCAGTTTCGGAAATATTCCAATTTTGATGTAACCAAAAAACCACAGAAACTTGTAATTGAAGAAGGTGAAAGCTGTTTTTTTCCCTAAATTGGTTCTCCTCAGAAAAATGTTTTTGTAACTCCAATTTTAAAAGGTCAATGGAAACTCAACTAGTGCCAATTGCAACGAACACTGGGTGGCTGTTGTTGCCAGTGCTTTAACAAGCAGTTATTAGCATTAGCAACATAGAAACTGAGAAATACATTTTTGTATTTTAAAATTAACTTGATCTGAAATGTTTACGTGTGACCAAAAAGCACAAATCTGTAAATTACCGAAATACTTCTTCGTGACTTGCTGAGCCATAAAGCTCCCTCTGGAGGTTTGGATAGGTGATTAGAAAACAAAAAAAGAAGAACCAGAAACTATTTGCTCACGTTTATCTGCAGGTGCTGCAGGTTGTCCGAGAGCAGCTGTAATTACGAGCACATATTTTCTAATAACACATTTTCCACAACGCGTTTCTGAAGTGCACCTGTATCGGCACGTTGGGTTTTTTGAACGCTAAAGGTCAGTTAATGGAAAAATCTATTCTGCCCTCAAGTGGGGTGGCCAGGGCTGCAGTTATGTAATCAGAGCATGTTAAAAATAATGACTTTTTGGTTACAGTTTAGCCACATTAAGCTGATATGCAGGGAATATGAGAAATTGTCTGCCCTGGGTATCAGCTTGGAACTTGTTTGTGCAAGAAATTACTATTATAAAAATGCAGGCGAGGGGGGACAAGGGAAGAAAAAAGCCTCAGGCAGTTCTCTGCTGCTGTCACATCTCGTCTGCATACCAATATTTCACCTGCATTATTGATTGCACTACTTTGCGTCTTTTAGTCCCTTTTTTTTCTTCCAGCCACAATAGACCCATAAGAAACATCATGCATTATGAAACATGACACAAGGCCTGTTTTGTACTAACATTGCAGGGAATCAGAGAAGGTGGGGGGCCAAAAACATCCTGGAGGATTAAAATCTGGAGTTGTGACATCGGCCTTGTTTCTGCCGTTTAAAACAAACAATCCTAAAATGAGATTTAGTGTTCAGGAATTGGAACCAGGTGAGTTTTCTTGCAAAAGCAGAACCACCTTCAGGATGTTGATGATACTACTATTTTAAGCAATAATGGGTCAATAAAGAACTCATGCTGCCACTGAATATTTTGCTTGCGTCTAGGCAACACAGCTAAGCCATGCTGGGTATGCAGAGATTTTTAATAAGTGCTGACGGCGTTCTGTCAGGTGAAAATCTCCTCTAATTTGCACAGGATACCGAGCCTCTCTTTGTATTCTCGCCACCATTTCATTCTCGTATTCTGATGGCCTGTTACGGATGACCCAGGAGGAGAGATTGACAGTATGATAACCAAGTGTTCCTCCAAATAAAGTTGCACCTAAAACACTTCGACTCAAAACTGCAAATTAGGTTTATTGGCAACATTTTTAAACCAGCATCTGCAAAATATGAAATAAACGAATTGGACAAGAAGGATTTTAAATGCTTGATCCAACTAATATTCCAAGTGGTTTCTCCTAATTAAATAGAAAATGCCACACTTAATGAGTACTGCAGCCTCTGAAATGTTTAACCCCAAAATGACCAGCATCTTCAGCGCTATTATGATCTGGTTTCAAATTCCACCAGAGATTTTCAAGTCAATGGATTTATCTGCAAAAACACAAAATCTTACCAAGTGTAAAGTACACTTGAGATAAGACAAAACTAACGTACAAGTAACTTTTCAGCAAGCACTATGAGCGTTTTTGAGTAAATAATCCCTAATATTGGTTAAATACAAGTTCCACTGGCAGATTATTTTTATTTATCACAAGACAATTTCACATGCTAGCTTTAATGTTGCCTAACTAGCTAAACCTGAAACTAACTAGTTCCACTATCAGATTTTTTCACTTTTTCTGTGTTAGAAGTGGAAAAATAAAAATCTGACGATGGCACTATTACTTTGTATTAATTTTCAAGAATTATTCACTTAAAACAAGCTCCTACATCTTGCTGAAAATTTATTAAAGACGTTATCAGAGAAGTACGTTAGTTTTGTCTTATTTCAAGTGAACTAAGATATTTACACTAGAAACTAGACCACAAATATTTGGTAAGGTTTTGTGTTTTTGCAGTGTAGTAAGAAAACAGTTACATTTTCTTCTTGGTGGATTTCATTTGCTGACATCTTAACCCAGTTATCCAAAATCTAACAGCTTTTATACAGAATTGGAAACAAATGTCCTGGAACTTTGGGTTGCTAGGCAACGGGCAGGGCTTGGCTGGGGTTGCTAGGTAACAGGTTAAATTCTGGAAGTTTTTGAAAAAATCATCAACTTATTGGCAAAAACAAAACACAGCAGGGTGTGTTATTTTAAGCACTTGGGCTGTTTTTAGAAGAAGTTGTGACCCAAATGGAAGCACAGAAATGTGAATTTTGTGTATTACGTCTCCTTTTTGTTACAACTACACAGTCATCCACTGAACACGTTTTTTTTTTTGTTTGTTTGTTTTTTTTTGCAGAAGTGTTTCAAACTGCTTTTCCTTCGGTCTTCCCAGGTGCTCCTGTGCAACAAACCATCTGTTGTGTCATGTTACTGGGTAATCCCAGAACTCCCGATGGGTTGCCAGCGTGTGAGTTTAACCCAGAGCCCTGGAGGCAACCAGGACTGTAGCTGTCACTCACAGCAAAATGAAAACATTTTTTTATTCCTGGAAAACTTGGAGATCTGTAAGGTTTAGCATCCAGCTCTGATGTTAATGTTTTATTTGCAAAACCTCCATGCTAATGTTCCCTGGAAGCATCCAGGCTCATGGAGAGGGTACAGATTATCTACCTCAGACGCCAACAGACACCCTGAGGGGAGCAGATGCCCTCTTCATATGTTCAGGTTTCAGCTCAGGTCAGGGTGTCGACTCACGAAACGCGCTGCAATTCTGCTGAAATAACGACACAAGGCCAAACGTTTCTGCCAAGGCGAATCGGATGAAGAACATTTCCTCTAATGTTTCCCACTGGATGTATAGTTGAGCTCTTCTTTCTGGGTTAAATTAAGGAGGTTAACATTCACTGACTTGCACACTTCATATTAAATATACATCACCACTTCCCTGCATTGAACATATGAAAAGTCAGATTTGGTTTGCATAAATCATGTATTTAATGATCATATTAATATTCAGAAAAAAGAAATAAAATACTTATTTGGGTGACTGACAACTGCTAAACTCATTTTCATTTTGAGCCATATCCACACTGCAAAAAATTAGTATAGAAACTATTTTTGTGTAGTTTCTAAGTCAATAATTCTTTTTAATATTGATGGAAAAAATACTAGTTCCACTCTTAGATTATTTTACATGTAATGAAACATGTTACAAACCTTCTTTCAAATGGTTCAGAAGGAAGAAATTACGTTAAATTCTAAATATAACATAAAATAATTAGATTAAACAGATCTGCCATTATGGATCTGGCACATTATCACTAATGCTTGATATTTTTTCAATATTGGGACCGATATCGATATTAAAATCAAATCAGCGCATCTGTAAGCACAAGGCAGCTGTTTAGTAGAAGTAAGAAATACTGCCACCTGCAGGTGGGAGTTGGCATCATTTAAATCCAATGTTTTTGATAGGTTTTAATTTTATTTCCCTTTGGGATTAATAATGCAGTTTTGATTTTGTATTTCAGTTTTTGTGGAAAATTTGTGATAGACTGAAAATGATGCATTAGTGAAAATAAATGTGAGGATCTGTTGATTTTTGTCTGAATTTCCTTATAAAAAACTGGAATTTAGCAGAAAACAGATAAAATCTGCTTAGATTTGATTGATAAAAAATATTTAATCAGATATGTTAACTTGAAGGATCTATTTTATGTCCATTCAGAGGGCCACGTTAAAAGCTACAACGGGCCGAATTTGGCCCGAGAGCCTTGGGTTTGACACAGTGACAGCAATAATGTGGTTATTAAAATGTGTGGAGTCAGTTTTATCAATATGTGGGATCAAAGATGGTGATTAAGGGGAAGGAAAAAGGTCTCAGCAGGTCGGCTTTGTGTGCGAGTCGTGACGGAGAGCGGGGAGGAAGTCACAGTCATCTGACACACAGACGCAGTCAGTTCCACCGTGGAGCAGACGCAGCGTGAACTCCAGAGACTCAAAAGGTTTCCTCCAGAATTAGGTTCAGCCTCTCCGCTTTCAGAGTAATCACTAATGCAGAAAGAAGCAATCGCTGCTGACGCCCCGCGCTGGCCCCAGTCCAGAACCTTATGCAACACCTTAAATGCACTGCTTCAACTTTTTCCACATTTTAAACCCTGAAAATTTTAAGTATTTTATTGGGAATTAGAAGAAAACATTTTTTTTTAAAATAGGCTTTAATTTCAACCATCCCTTCTGTGAGTTATATGATGTAGTTATGAGCCTGTCACAATAAGCAGTTAATCAACTGATTACATGTTAGATTAAAACATTTTTGAGGAGGAATCTTGTTTAGAGAATCCGATCTTTTCAAATGTGACCTGAATCTGCACGGCCAGGTCCTGAACGTCATCGATACTCGACAAACATCACTATTCTGCATCCTGATATGCAAGCGGGAAGAAAAACAAACACCAGAGCGGACTATAATGAGGCTTAAGATGTTAATGTGCTGCCTCCAATTTGGACAACAACTTCAAAATCGTAAGAGAAACAAACGTGCTTTTTTGGCAACAAGTTAATGTATTTTGGTGTCTGGAAAATGAACCGTAAGTCACATGCGCCGTTACCTAGCAACCCTAGAGTTCTGCCCGTTACTTAGCAACCCAAGCAGAGTTCCGGTACCTTTGGACAGCTTTTTGTAATGCGCTGTACAATGGCATCTGGAAAAGACAGGTGTTTTGTTGTTGACTTATCAACCAGAAGCTACTTGCTACGTCCTTGTTGGTTGTGCAGGAGGCTCTACTTGTGCTTTTCAAAGATGTATAGTTGTATAATTGTGCATCTGTTTGCAGCCACTTTTATGTGCAAGCATCAACATTGACTTGAACTTATTTGGATTTAAAGTGACAAGTGTCTCATTCTGAAAGGAGATCAAAATAGGCAGAACTGAACAGATGAAAATTATTTTGTTCAAAAACTGTAATGAACATGTTTTGTGTAGACCACTCACCTATCCTAACCTTTTCAAGGAAGCGTAACAGATCACCTTTAACCCCGTTTTAAACTCCAGAACATTCTCCCTGACCTGTTTGATGTCTTGTATCAAACCAAAGCGGCCTTCCCTTCACTGAACCCCTGTAATTGTACATCTGAAGGCAACTGAATGCTCTGGATTTGATTTTATCGGCTGAATCTTTTGAAGACCATTTATCATTTGCCTCTGACTTCACAGTAATGCTCTATTTTATGTTGGTCTATCACAAAAAAGGTGATAGGTAGGTAGGTAAGGTAGTTTGAGGTTGTCTTGCAAGACACTTTTACAGATAAAAATGTAGATACTAACAGGAAACATAGCAAAAAACATCCCTTAAAGTTCTCTTCAAGCTTATAAAACCTAAATTTAGAAGTGCCATATTCTTCAATTTTATCTGTTTGATACTAAAATTGGATCACAGTTCACAGAACGGACATCATGCTCTGTTAAAGAAGCTGTAAAACTAGCCGAGACCATAAACAGTTTTAGAAAATGTTTATTGAGGTCACAAATCAAATGAGAAGTAGGGTCATTTTCCCAAAGACGTCTGCACAAACAGTTTAATACTTTCTGCAATGACTGGACATAAAAACATCACAGGGATTAGATTAATTGCTTGGCTGCTGGATTGGAGGCACTGGCTTGTACACGGGTACCTAATCACCACTTAACTCCATAAAATGTGATTTATGGAGTTCTTATTCAACTTTCCAAAGCAAGAGCACTTTATTTTTAATGATGATAGCTTTCTGGCTCAGAGTAATAACAAAAGTTTGACAATTTGTGGTTGTAGTATCATTGGGATGCAGATTAATATTGGAGATTTAAAACTCTGTGGAAGTTTATTGAGTGCAGGAAGTGATTTTTTAGTCTTTTATTCTGAAATTGAGAGTTTCTGCATAATTTTGAACTGGATATTGGTATTCTCTAGATACAAAAGAAAATTAGGCTAATTAAAAATGGGGGTTTGTAAAAAACCACACGTTTATTTTTAATGCATGGTTGCAATATCAGGGGAAACATCAGGATTTTTTAAGCAGCTACTAATCTCTGCAGATCACATTAAAAGCATAAAACGTCTCCAAATTTTCCTCCTGCGTCTTTATTCGTAATAATTATCTTTATCACTTAATTTTGTTTGTGTTTGAGCCAAATGAAAGAGAAAGTGTTTGAGTCGTGTAACAGAAATTATGTTTTGGTTGATACATTGTTGTTTTTGCATGAATAAAACCTGGACTTTAGGAGCCTTTAATTACAAGATATTTGTTATTAATTCCAAAATGTTGATGTTTCTAGCAGTAAATTGAATTTGTGTGTTAAATTTTAATTTTAAAAATTAATTCTTGACACCAGCATGCGATTTCGATTTGATTTTGATCCATTTGACAAAAAGTTTAAATGCTTTATTACCAAACTAATGGGCTCTTTTCTCTGTTATTAATTTCATTTTTAGATATCCTATTAAACCACATTGATTTTTAAATTAAACAAACTTTTCATTCTTTCACAAATTTCGCATATTTTCAAATAGTTGTTACATTTGTATTACAGAACAAAATCTGGGAAAACTGAAAAGAAGCATGGCTTAACCCTTTTCAGATCATTTTATTAAGAAAATAAGTATAAAAATATAAATATAAAACAATATGACTCAGCATTCAGATAGCATGAAAGCAGTGTGTGACAGTTTCCTACAACACTTTCCATTACATTTTACACCTACATGATGAAATGGATTCACAGTTTGACAAAAAGAAACTCCACCAACCATTCACATGAACATTGTTCGTCAAACAGATATAGCAAATAGTTTATACGATGTCCATCATTAAAAACACTTTGTACATTTACAGTATTTAATGGAGTTGGCTGGAAAAGCCGTCGGACTCCTTCCCCCGTTTCCCACCCAAACCGAGCCGGCACCATTTAACATTGATAGTATACAATACTACTATCGTTCATGTTGATTACAAAACACATTATTCACACCATTGTTCACAAAAGTCCTAAAATTTAAAGGCATCTTTACTGATTATGACCAAAAAAAAAAGCAAAAGACTGAGATTTATATTGGATCTGCTTATAGAAAACTCGCTTCAAGTCTCGCTCTGTGTTCGAATTGTCCAATCGTTTACAAATATCGGCGTTTTGTTTTGGCTTTAAACGTTACTGGGTGAAGGAAAAGGGAACTAGTTACTTTCACTTTGGTAATTTTGTTGAGAAAAGTTACGTTTTACTTGAGTGATTTTATTAAGAGTTAAATTTCTGGATTTTCTACCTATTGAGTGAATAACAAACAAAACTTACCAGCTGCAGTTTTAGCTAAAGTTTCATAAGACTTTTATAGAAAGAAACTGATTTGGAAACAATTGTTTGTTATTGTTTGTTACTGAGCTTAAATTATTGTGCTATAAAGAATATTGTCACCTCCCTAAAATAATGGCTCAAAAGTGATTTTTCCAAACCATGTTCTAAACAATAAAAATCACTTCTGAGAAAAAATGACTTTCAGGAAAATGACGTTATATATTACTTTATAAATGGTCTAAAAAACATTGGTGTTTATCATGATAATTACTGAGGCAATTTATTGTTAAATTTTTGTGAGTGAAGATTTACAATATAGCTTACCTGTTTCCAGGTCACTTTTGGCCAAAGATGATGTTTAGGAAGCTGACGGTATAAATTACTTGAAAATGATCTAAAACAACAATGTTAACATAATCATGATAATTGGAGATAATATATCGTCTAGAAAAATTTTATGAGTGATTATTTCAAACATAGCTTTTCTGTTTCCACGTCATTTTTGGCCAAAAATGAAACTGATAATACATATTTTTTGAAAATGGTTTCAAAACCTCATAAGTCATTTATCGCGATAATTAGAGACAAAGTATTGTCTTTATAAAATGTTGTGAGTGAATATCTCAAACATAGATTTAATGTTTCCATGTTACTTTTGGCCAAAAGTGAATTGTAGGAAGCTGACAATATACGTTACTTTAAAACGGTATCAAACAACAACATTATTATTGTTTATCGCGATAACATTTCAAACATAGCTTTCCTGTTCCCACATCACAATTGGCAAAATGTACTTTTAGGAAGTTGATGACATACTATATTACTTTAAAATGGCATCAGATAACAACATTATCGTTTATCGCGATAATTACTGGGACAATTTGTCGTGTAGTAATTTTGTGAGTGAACATTTCGAACACAGCTTTCCCGTTTCCATGTAATCTTCCACGTGAGGGTTTAATATAGTGCGCATGAGTTTGTGCATTTTCACACACATTTGTAGGTGGAGCAAACAGACAACCAGTTGACTATCAAGCTAGCTAGCAAACTAGACAAACAGATAGCTTGATAGATATTAAGACAGACAGGCTAGTTAACTAACTAGACAAACATGTGTCTGGCTAGCTAGTTAGCCGAAAGGACATTGAAAAGGAGTTTGGATCGTGGAGAGACGGATGGCTTCGTTTAGGTCTCTCTGTCGGGGCTTCTCCCTATGTACATCTCCGCCAGCTTCTTGAACTGTGGTCCCCAGTTGCTGAGGTAATCGTAGTCGTGGTCCCCCTCGGTGGCGGCGGACTCCAGTGAGCTCAGGGACTCCGCCAGGGACCCGGTTCCCTCGTACGCGTAGGTCGCCAGGGAGTCGTAAGGGGGCGCCGTGGGGTCGGCGTCGTTCTCCTGCAGCCGCCCGTTTATGAAGTCTCTCACATCCGTGTTATCCTTTATCGGTGATGTCCTCCGAAAGGGAAACAGCATTTCGGGTATGATGTCCCTGCGAAGCTTGTTAGCATCCATCACCTCCGGGTTGCGCAGCGTGCCGATATCAAAGGCCTGAGTGTCCTCCTCTCCTCCGCCCTCGTCGTTGTAGCTGACAACGTTGTCTCTGACATCCTCTTTGGAGATGATCAGAGGCTCCTTCTTCCTCTGTCTCCTCAGGGCAGCGAACAGCACCACGATCACTGCACAAAAACAGCAGAGAGGGAGCGCAGAGCATAAGATGCGTGCCTCTGAACATGTGTCATGCATTAGGGAGCAAAAAGCAGAAGGGAGACACATTTGCTACCAGTGACAAATCCCTAACTCTGCCTCGGGCGTTCACCTCCTATTATTAAAGATTCAGTGGAAAAGCTTTTTCTTCCCCTTTTTCTCCTGAATGACACTTTCACTTTATAAAATGCACCGCGGTTCGAGGATCCCATTTTACACTCGTCAGCGAACATCTTCATATTTCATCTCAGGGGTGAAAATGCTGCCATGGATGCTACTGGAGTTGAGCTGTGCAACTATTTCACATTTAGTTTCAACAATTTGTTGTTTTTTTTACAAGGTATCTGAACAGCAACAAAAAAACAAACATATACATACACAACCCATCTATTACTCACCCTGTTTTTAACAAAATGGTAACAAAACTGCTGTAAAAAAAATCCTACAAGATTTAAAACTGTGTATTTTACAGAAAATGTAACCTTAAATCACTTTAAGAAAATACACATCCAGTTTAGACTTGAAATGAAATGAAATGAAATGACTTAAAAATATAAGTTAGAAATGAAGCAACTCGATTGTATTCTGAAAATATTACAACTTTATTCTTGTAATGCGAGTTTAAAGTTTTACTTAATTTTCAAAATATTACGTTATTCTCATAAAATTTTAAATTTATTCTCACAATATTACAAGATTCCTCTCAAAATATTACAACTTTATTCTTGTAATGTTGCGAATTTATTAAAATTTTACTTCATTTTCAAAATATTACATTCTCATAAAATTTTTAATTTATTCTCAGAATATTTTGACTTTATTCTTGTCTTATTTCCACTTTTTTCTGGGGCGAGTTTATTCTTTAAAATTTAAACTTTTTCTCAGAATAACATCACATTATTTTCAAAATGCTACAACTTTATTCTTGTATAATTTCCACTCTATTCTGGTAAAATTATGACTTAAAATCTTTTTTTTTTTTTTTTCTGGACGGCTCTTATACTCCGTCTCAAATTAGTATTTTATTCGGATTTTAAAAAACACAGATTTATTTAAGAATTTTATTTATTTTTTTGCTCTAGTGGCCTTTTTTAAATTAGTTGATAGTTAATTGACAGAAAAGTGGGTAATGGAGAAATGAGAGAGGGAAGACATGCAGTAAAGGTTGCCGATGCAGGGAATCGAACCTGCGACAGCTGCGTCGAGGACTAAGTCCTCCATATGTGGGTTGTGCTTAACCCCTGCGCCGCCACAGCACACCCATATTTAAGAATCTTTACTAGTGATGATGAACCTGATCAAATAAGGACAACTATGATTTCATGTAAATATTTAAAGGGCATGAATTTGATGAAGTGAAATTCTCCCTCTGCCTCTTCCTCTCTGGTTTTTCTCGTTTTTCCTCCCAGTGGGCTCCGCAGCGCTCTGCTTGCCTCCCACCTACGCGTTAATTGCAATGCTTTCAGCATGGGCTGAGGCCGTTTCAGACATTAGGACGTTTGTGACTGGCCAGTACACGATTTCAGACAAAACATAAATGCAGCTCCGGCTTCCTGCATTTCTGAGTCAAATGGAGGTGAATAAGACAGTCTGTCAGGGGGGTTTCAAAGGCAAAAAGCTTCAGATAATGAGCAGATGTCATGATATTTTGTTTGACATGAGAGGCATAAAAATTCAACCTTCAGTTCACTTGAGAGGCTTGTTGAGATCTGCCCACCGGATATTCGTTTATATATCTGGATTTTAAAATGCAGACAGATGGAAGAAGAGCTGGTCTTTTCTGAACTGCTTGTGTCATTAGTCTGGTCAGAGGAAAAACGAGGAGAAAGATGGGGTCAGTTCAACACATGGAGAGAGTCAGAGTTTCTTATAAACAGCAGAGAGTACGCCCACACATGCATGCTAATTTATGAGGATTTTTTTCTGAAGTTATCATGATTACAACTTTTGCACAGCTTTTTGCAGCACAAGGAATTATTGTGGGTTTTTTGTTGGGGTTTTTTTTGGCCAAGAAACTCATGTAAATTAGGTTTTAGGTTTTGCTCTTTGCTACTTAGATAAATAAATAAGACTATGGCGCCCCAAATTATTCCTAGGTCAGACGGTTTATTGGTGCCAAAGTAGATGGAAAAAAGGAGTTAATTTCTGCCCCCAAAAATTTAAAACTAAGATTTGCAAAGAAAAACTCAAATTTTGAGATAATCTCAGAGTTTAAGCTCAGAAATTGTGTGGAAAAAATCTGGAAATTTCTGAGTTTCAGAAGTTGACAATGTTCTAGAAAAAACACAGAAATGATTAATCTCAAAAATTTTCTGGAAAAACCCCCCTGAATTTTCTGCGCTCCAAAAGTCTAACGAATTGCAAGGAAAAACTCAAATTTTGAGATTCAGAGACATTTTTGTTGGAAAAAAAAACAGGAAAACTTTTGCATCTAAAAAATTTAAGTTTTGCTAGAAAAAAACCTCAGAAATTTTGGAGAAAAAAAATAAAATTAAGATGAATCTCAGAAATTTCCTAGGAAAAATTGTTGAAATTTCTGAGTCTCAAAAGTTTACTGGAAAAAACTCAGTCTCAAAAAATTTTAAGAACATTTTGAAAATTTTAAATTTGCAAAAAGAAAGTCAAAAATCTTTTAGAAAAAACTTTAATTTGAGTTTCAAACATGTAAAGATTTCACCCAGATGTTAAGCGCTCTCTT
Organism: Poecilia formosa; assembly: GCF_000485575.1. NCBI lineage: Eukaryota > Metazoa > Chordata > Actinopteri > Cyprinodontiformes > Poeciliidae > Poecilia > Poecilia formosa. Next base: position 200,781 of record NW_006800011.1, on the reverse strand, counting down.
TAGTTTTCACAGGAAATCTTTTTATCTTGATGTACTTTGTGTTTCCAGATTTTGACAAAAGATCTGGACAAAAGTGACAAAAGATTGATTGTTTTGAGTTGGAGATTTTGCCAAACGTGGTTCCAGATTTTGCTGAATAAACAATCTGAATGCAACACTTTTCATTTTGCATTTATGTAATTTTTGGAGCACAATGTCCCCTTTTGCTTTGTGCAACTTTGTGTTGCTTTTCCACATGAAATCTCAATAAAAACTCATCGTAGTGCAACAAAATGTCAAAAATTCAAAGGGTCTAAATACCTTTACATGCACTGTATAATTTTGGGATTAAAGTGCGTCAGTTTACTGGAGCAAAGGCCCTTTTCCCCACCGCCAGGAGAAACCGTCGTCCCTCCTTATTGTGTCTGTATAATTTGTGCATCGGCGTCGGTGTGAAATGTAAAATCTGCAGTTTGAGCTCCTGTTTTCTTTAGAAACTTGATTGGATTTTCTAAGCCCTTTTCATCTCTGCCTTCCTACCTTTTTCATCTACGATGTGCGGCTTATGTGGAAAAATAAGATAGGCATGAATTTTAAGTGAAACACAGGGCAGCTGCCTCAGAGTGAAATGGTCTGGCAATGCATATAAATAGCTCGCTATTTTCAGGGGCGCATTCGCTTGTCATTGATATGCATTTTACATGAAATTTTACACAGTTACAATGACTTGCCAAAAGGTTGGAACAATGTGAAGGACTGGGTGCTTTGTTACGTTATGCAGCTTTAAAGAGCATCAGCTAAAGGATGCCCGGGGTTTTGTAATTCTGCAGGGTTCTGTTTGTTTGTGTGAAACATCAAAAATGACCTGTGATGACCTCTGATGACCTTGACATGTATGAGACAAGCTGCAGCAGTTTAGAGAAAAACGCTGTAGAAATCTACCCAGTCGCTTTCTTTTAAAATCTCAGCAATAATCTACAAATGTAATGAAATGCTGTCATTCCTGTTCACAGATGCATGTTTAATCTGCCTCTATAAACATAAATATTACAACTCAGTAGAGCTCTAACTTGGGTAAAATTAACATTTCTCCTCTTTTGTATTGTTACAAACAGAACAGAAGTTCCTTTCCCAACTCATTTGATCAGTAATGTGGATTTTATTCAAATACAGTTCGGATTCAAAAAAAACAGTGGAAGAACATAAACCATGTGAAAGTAAAGACTTCTGACTGTAACGCCACACTGTTGTTACTTTGTAACTGTTTTTACTTTGTAACTGTTGTTACTTTGTAACTGTTTTTACTTTGTAACTGTTGTTACTTTGTAACTGTTGTTACTTTGTAACTGTTTTTACTTTGTAACGGCACCGTAGTGCAACATGTGGCGCTACAGTGTAGCTCCTAACGTTCAGATCACACAGTTACATTGTCACTCCATCGTGTTTGGAAACTGTAACTGCAGGGTAACGTTGTAACATCCCACTATTATGACGTATCGTAATTGAAATTTTAAGTCTCACATAAAATAATTTTGGTAATTTTATCTGACGTAAAACTAGAGATTTTATTCTGATTTAACTTCAGACTGTTTTTTTTATTAGGTGTATCTGGTTTCATCTGTAAATTTAGTTTTTTAATCAAACACTTTATTACAAAACTATGAAGTCTGAATGTCAAGGACATTCCAAACCTTGAAAACAATTACAATTCAAGCACTTTCAAGGGAGACTTTAAAACTTTTCCAGCACCATGGCGATAAAAACATGTCTTGACATGGTGTTTGACATTCTACAACAGAGACAAATTAAGTTAAAATGTAACATTTTAAATCACATAATTATTTTGGTAATTCTGACATAAAACAAGGGATTTTAGTTTGATTTAACTTTAGAAGGTGACAAAAAAAACACTGTTATTAGTATGAAAATATTTGGTTTCAACTGGAAATTGAGTCTTTCAGTCATACATTAAATTAAACCTTGAAAACACCTTTTTAAAATGGATTATGGATAAAATGAATTAATTTCCTCTCCTGCCACAAACCACCACATGAGTCGGATGCTTACTGAGCAGGATGATCACGCAGAGCAGGATGGCCACCAGCGCTCCGGTGGTGAGGCCGTCCGAGAAGGGCAGCACCTCCGGGCTGCAGGACTGCATGTTGCCGCGGCTGTCGCAGGCGCACACGCGCACCACCAGCGTGCTGGTGCTGCTCTGGATGGGGTAGTCGTTGTCTGAGATCACCACGGGGAGGAAGTACATGCTCATCTCACGCCGGCTGAACCCGCCCCTCCTCGTCAGGATGTTGGCAGTGTTGTCTGCAGGAAGACAGGTCAAACCAACGGATGTCCTCTTGTCACAAATGTTTGAGATAAAAACTGAGAATTTATAAGTTGTGACCCCAACAGGTTCATTAAACAGGTTGGGATAGATCCATGAGCGAAACACACATTCATCACATCTTTTGCACAAAATCATTCTTGGGTAATGAGATTTTTACAACGGCGTCTTCCGCCAAAATTTGATATCTAAAAAGTTTACGATTTTAAAGAGTTTTATCTAAAAAAAAGTGGAAATTTCTGACTTTGAAAAGTCAAATTTTTTGCTAGAAAGACATTTTGAGATTAATCTGACATTATCTAGAGAAAACAAGAAAAAATTTTGGTCCAAAATGCAAAAATTTGCAAGAAAAACATTTACATTTTGAGACTAATCTAAATTTTTATTAGTAAAACTGGGAATTTCAGTTTAGAAAGTTGAGAATTTGCTAGGAAAACTATTGAGATTAATCTCAGCAATCTTTTAGGAAAACAGTAGAAATTTCTGAGTTTGAAAACTTTCAAATTTGCTAGAAATACAAAAATGTTTAGATTAACTTGAGAAATTTTCAAAAGTCAAACATTTTTGACTTTCAAAATTCAAATTTCCAAATTTTTTGTAGCAAATTTTCAGATTCAGATTTCAGATTAATCTAAAAACATCTGAGTTTTTACCTTGCAAATTTTTTACTTCTGGAGTTCAGAAATTTTCTTGTTTATTTTACAAAATTTTGGAAATTAATCTAAACATTTAACTTTTTTTGACAGAAACTTTCTCCTTTTTGTTCTACTGATGATGACGCTATAATTCGCCATTGTAGTATTTGGTCTGCTTGATTCTGCCTATTTTGATCTCCCTTCAGAATGAGCTGTTTTAGGGACGCTGTCACTTTAAATCAGCAAACTCAATCTGTCAAAATCCAAATAAGTGACCAAACATTTTATTGTTTTATATTAAATATTCCATCCAGGAAAAAGAGCAGTTGAAGTTGCAGGAAGCTCCAGCGACTCAGTTTCTGTTTCTGTTTCTGGTACAAATGTCTCTGTGTGCTGGGAGCTGAACTTAATCCTACCTTCCTTGTCAACGATGGTGAAGTTTGGGTTGGTGGCGCTTATGCTGAAGACAAACTTGTGCCCGACAAGCGGTTCATCTGTGTCAACAGCGCTTATTGTCTGAATCAGCTGCAGAGGGAACGGCAAACAGTGAGTATTAGGGATGAGAAAACATCCATAATTCTTCTTAATACGGGGGTTTATTGGGCATGTGATGCGCAAATAAGACATTTATGCATGAATCTTGTAATACAGTGCTCATACTACAACCTCCTGCAAAAGGGTTTCAAGTCACAAAGTAGACTTTTACTCTGAAAAATGGACAAAAAAGGAAACATAATGCGTTTTAGTCGTAAAGTTTACACATGCGTAAATACGGCGTCTAGCTGTGTGTTGACAAAATCATCTGGAAGGCGAATCAAGTTCATATTTCAGCGGATTTCTTTCACCTGTCCTGCCTTGACGTTTTCACAGACGAAGGTGTCGTAGGACATGGCGAACTCGGGAGCGTTGTCGTTGACGTCCAACACCTTGATGAACACGGGCACTCGAGTCGTCTGCCGAGGGTTGTCTGACACACGAAAATGAAACTTTGTCACGTATTTCAGGACTGAAGAGAGCTGTCTAAGGAACTGAGGGAGGAAGTTACTTATTTCGGTGGCCACCACAGAGATGTTGTGCCATTTGGACATTTCTCTGTCGAGGGATTTCAGCGTTGTGATGGTGCCGTTCACAGAATCGATGTTGAACAGCCTTTCAAGATCCGTGTGTCGGTCAATGGAGTATCTGCAAGAGGGACATGGACATCGTTAGCAATTGGTGCTAACTGTAATCTCTAAATGGCCTATCCGGTTTGGCTAAATTTTCTGGGGGGCTTTTCTGAAGTATTCTTGGGAAACTTCCCTACGCTAGGAATTTCTTTCATAAAGTGTTTGAAAATGTGGCATGTAAAGCTGGAACACACAATGAAATGCTAAATGCAACTGGACATGCTATTGGCTGGTGTTCGTAAAGAAGCCAATAACAGAGCGCCAATCATTTTCCTAGTAGCTGATTGGCTGGAGCGGAGTTGAGAACAGTGTTGCCAGATTAACCACCGAATAGAGCAAATTGAAATGGCAAAAATAAATGAGCTAAATGGAAACGCACCATTTTCAGTAAGGTTTTGCTGTGGGATAAGGTGTTTATTGGCCGTATTAAATGAATATTCTTCACAAACTGCAATGGAAATAAATCTTTTGCATCACGAGTCAATCACAAAAGCACTGGGTTGGTGCAGGATGTTACTACTGTCAGAAACGCAAAAGAAGACAACAGGAAGTAGCTTCCACATTAGCGAAATATAGCCAAACATTTGTGCGTATTTGGAAATAGGGTTAGGGTTAGCAACTTTTAGCTTATTTTATACAATAGTAGACATGCAATAGAAGGGTTAGCAACTTTTAGCTTATTTTATACAATAGTAGACATGCATTAGAAGATGAACATAAACAAGTAATTTCCTTTTTTGAGTTAAAACATATAAATTTTATTGGAAATAGCATGTTTATTTTTTTTTATATTGAATGAAATTTTTTTGCATTAATTGAATAATAATTAGATAGCAGAAGATGCCTAATAGGAACTTTGTGTTTTTGCAGAATTTGAGCCAGGTGAAGCTAAAACTAAGTCACTTTAGGAGTTCTGGGTAGAAAATATTTAAAATTTATTTTTATTTTAATTGCAAATGTATATTTCTTTGTACAGTTTTGTCCAAATTACCTCCCCGAGTGTATTGTTCTATCAGCAAATGTCCTTTTTTGAGTCCTTGTACCCCAGTTAATGATTAATTAATAAATTAGTTGATTATTCCACTAATCAATTAATCATGATTAATCGTTTCAGCCCTAGATGAAGTACATTGCGAATTGTGGCTGTAATGTGATAAAAATGTGAAAGAGTTGAAAACGTCTGAATGCTTTTGAAACATTACATCCAAAATCTTATTTCCATTTTAACTGGAAAAGAAGAATCCCTTTAAATATACCCTGGACGATGCTGAGTTGTAATTGAAATTTCTGGCTTTAGGCTGAATGTTGGGTTTTTTTTGTTTTAATTTGCATAGATTTGTTTTTTAGCAGTCAGAAAAGAAAGAAGAAGAAAACATATTCTCTTTTGTCAAAAGATGACGCCTCTTTTTTTTCCTGGAGTCGGCTCATTTGTCATCGTCACCTCTCATGCTCAGCCGAGATTTGAATATGCAACACGAAGCGCTGCGTGGTGTGCCACAGCTCCTGCGACGGGGGACGGGCGGCTGCCATATGTGCGCCGAACGGTTTCTATGACCCACGCGAATCAATACGGCAAATTAGGAATGTTTGACTTTGCGCGGCGCCGTGGAGGGAGCTTACATGATTCTGGGAAATAAACATCGTCTGTATTCACTTCGCCGTCTTCCGTTGGGAAATCTCCAGTAGGGACCTCATGAATAACACTCCTTCTCTCCCCTGTCGGAGCACTGACACGTGGGCGGGTTGATGGATTAGATAAACCTGGTGGGCACATTTTCATCTTCACTGCATAAAACTGACAAGGAGACTGTAAATCCACCATATCGCACTTCTTTCTGTATTGATTTTTTCTTTTTTGCTGGTATAATTGAAGAAGGGGAATGAGTTTCGAAGAGATCAAATTAGGAGAACGAAGCAGAAAGCCCACATGGTTGTTGAGGAAATGTTTGCTTAGCGGTCTATTGATCTAGCCTTAAGTTTATAGAATGAAGCTGATTTTATTTCATGCAGTTACAGTAACTCACAAAAGTATTCACACTGAAAGAGTCGATGCATTTCATGAGGCTTTTATCTTGTAAATCGACATAATGGGATAGAATATTTATTGTCCCACCGTGGGATTCGTATGCAGCCATTTAGCTCTATTCATCTTGAAAAGGTGACCTGTGTCTCTTTTAGCGTTTCATGTAAAGAAACTTCATTTGACTTAATTTTAAATATATTACACTAAAGTTTACTGTAAATTTTTGACAGAATGTATTAGAAAAAGGAATGAAGGACAAAAAATGGAGTCAAGGGTAGAAGATAAAGAAGAAAAGAAGGGAAATTAGTTGATTATTTCAATAATACGATTAATCATTTCAGTCCTACTTCAACAGGTGAAAAGTTCAGGTCTTCCTGCTTGAGTTAACATCAAATACAGTGTAGAGCTAATCTGAATATTTGACTGACTGATAAATAATTAGATGAGAAAAGGTGCTTAAATTTTTAATAATTTGAACCAGGTGAAGCTAAAACTGCAATTTGAGGTAGTTTTAGGCAAAGTAAGTTTATTTCTATCTTAAATGCAAAAAGTATATATTGTTTGTACAGTTTTAGATTAATTACTGTTTCAGGAAATGTTTCAGCTTTTGTTGATCTACTCCAGCTAATGATTAACCGATCACTAAATTAGTTGATAATTACTTTAGTAATCGATTAATCACAGTTAGTCTGATTAATCGTTTCAGCTGTACTTCTAACATGTGAAAAGTTAACTCCTTTCTGCTTGACTTAACATCAATATAGTGTTGAGCTGATCTGTTGACTATTTGATTTACTGATTACCAACTGGACAACACAAGTTGCTGAATAGATTTTTTAAAAATAATTATATTTTAAATGCAAAATGTTTAGTTTTGTAAAGTTTTAGCTTAATTACTGCTCTCAGTATGTCATTTCAGCAAATGGGCTTTTTTTGAGTCAGTGTACTCCAGTTAACGATTAATCGATTACTAAATTAATTGATGTTTATTTCAGAAACTGATTAATCACGATTAATAATTTCAGCCCTACTTCTGACGTCAACATGTTAAAAGCTCAGCCCTTTCTGCTTGAATTAACATCATCACAGTGTAGACATAATCAGTAGATTATTTTTGATTAATCGATTAATAATTGGTTAGCAAAAGGTGCTTCATAGGAGATCTTTTAAAAAAGGATTTCAACTAAGTGAAGGTAAAACTGCTACTTGAAAATATTTGGGTAGAATATATTTACAGATAAAAAAAACATTAATCTTATATGTAAGATGTCTATACTGTTTGTACAGTTTTGGCTTAATTACTGCTCTTAGTTTTAATTTTAGCAAATAGACTTTTTGAGTCTGCATACTCTAGTTATCAATTAATCGGCAATAACTGATTAATCATTATTAAATCATTTCAGTCCGTCTTCTCACATCAACATGTTAAAAGTTCAGTTTTTTCTGTTTGAATTAACAATTAATTAAGAAGTTTTAGGTGGGACATATTTACAGATAGAAAACTTCTTTGAGTCTGTGCACTCCAGAAGTCCATAACAGAATAATCACAATTAATCACGATTAATCGTTTCAGTCAAATCCAAAGCCTGTAAATCGCTGAAGATAACTCATGTGGGATCCTTATTGTGAGAAACGTACTTCACTGGCTTGTTGTCTGCGTCAGGATCCCTGGCCAGCACAACGCCGACGAAGCTGCCGGCGGCCGTGTCCTCGTGAACTTCGATGATGTAAGGGTTGCGGGCGAAGACGGGCGGCTCGTCCACATCCTCCACCGTCACCTTGACCGTGGCGTAGTCTTTGAACTGCACGCCGTGGATGAACCTGGCGTCTAAGTAGGTGTTTTTCACCTCCACTCTGAACTCGTAGTCCCTCTTACTTTCATAATCCAGCGCCTGGAGATGAAAGAGCACCAGAGAAGGAAAGCTGTAGACTTTTCCATTTAAAAGAGAAAGCCTGCCTCCGGGATTTTGATATGCGATTCATTGCGTTTCATTTGTCTGCCTTTATCTTACTGCCTCTCTAAATTCAGAGTAACAAATCCAAGTCAGGAATACTAGAAGATCTTAGGGGAAAACTAAAGAGAGTTTCTTGCAAAAGGCTCCTTTATATTATTCATTTTACAGGCTTATGATATCTGATTTTACACTGCGCTTCAAAAATAAATCCTGTCATATCTTTTTTTTTTTTTTTTTGCATGAATAAATGTTTTCAGGGGGCCATTTTTTCTTCATAAGAAAATCATGCTGGGGTTAAATGTTCTGTAATGTTGGGAGGGAGTTGTTTTGTAAATCCAGGCTGGCTCAAAAGACGGCTAAGGTTCGGCAGTAATGGAAATATGCAATAAGTTTCAAGTTCATTTCAATCCCAAGATATTTAGAAACATACCAACAACCCTTAAACCATTAAAAAAAACTTCTAGGGATAAATAGTTGACTGAAAAAAAATATTCCTTGTATTATTTTTCTCATTTTGTCTGCTTACAACCACAAACTTAAATGTGTCTTTCGGGTATTTCCTGTTAAAAAAATAAAAATAAAATAAATTAAAAAAATCACAAAGTCGAACATAATTAGCAGTTAGGTGAAAAATAATGCATTTTATGTATCAACAAACCAAAACAAATAGCTAACCCCAGGCTGAAAACAGACACACTAAATAAATTAGAATATTATTAAAAAGTGTTTATTTCAGGAAGCTTATCTCAAAGTGAAACACATTATAAAGATTAAATGCACAAAGATGGAGGTTTGAAATGCTTTGTTACTGTTACGATAATTACAGTTTTGGCTTAATTATTACTCTGAATATGTTGTTTGAATATGATTAATCAAATATTAAATTAGTTGACAATTATTTCAACTAATTTAATATTTGTTATTAAATTAGCGAATAATCACAATTATTCGCTAATTAATTGTGATTAGTGAATAATTAATTAGCGATTAATTGTGATTAATTAAGCGATTAATCACAATTAAGACGATTAATCGTTTCAGCCCCAACTGAATTACACACAACTGATTGCAATCGATTTAATCAGATTTAAAAATACTACAAATATTGTGTAATATTCCTTCATTTCATAATAATCCACTACTTAAAATCCAAGTAAAATACAGGAAGTTCTGTGTGCGACATGACAAAATGTGCAGAAACTTGAATAGAATGGGGCGATACCTTTTTAATAATGATGACTCCTTCCTGCGTCGCCTGGTCGGTGATGATGTTGAATGTGTCGTGACCGCCAACGATGCTGTACTCCATCTCGGCGCTTTGGCCCACATCGGGATCGTCGGCCTTGATGCGTCCGATGGCGCCACCTATCTCCGTAGACTCCACCGTAGTCACTCGGAAGGAATCTAAATGAAATTTAAATGTCCGTTTTTCAGCGGTTTAAGCCTCTGTTGAGTCAGTGGAGATGTATTGGGAGGTCCTTACGGTTGGCGAAGCGTGGCGGACTGTCGTTTACATCGGAGAGGGAGATGCTGACTGTCGTGGTCCCTGAAAGCCCCCCCATCTGTCCTGCCATGTCTTTGGCCTGAATCACAACCTGGTAGTGCTCCTTCACCTCTCTGTCCATGCCAGGTAGAGCTGTCTTTATGGTTCCTAGTATTAAAAAAAAGACATTTTATTACATCTATATGACAATTTGATGAGATCTCAAAGGAATTCAGATTCCTGATAAGGTTAGAATCCATGTTTGGGTTATTTTCAATACCAGATGTCTACATGAATCTAAATAGTTTATTCTCCAGAAGTATTTCAATGCAGAATATACTGGATTATTCTAAATTTTAACATTTTCAGCAGTTTTACCCCAGATTGCTTTAAAAAAATCATGCTAACAGAAATTCTGGCAACATGAACTCTGGTGGAGTTCAAATCCATAAGTGACTGCCAAAAGCAGGAAGTGGATTGTATCACACGGCATTCTGGGTAAATTAAACCAAAACAGTGAAGAACTAGCGAGAGAAATGACTCATGGTCTTTCACCAGCGACAAGAGAAATCCTACAAGCGCTAAAATCTGACGCCACTCTAGTTTTGTTTACATTTTGTCAAGAAGGAAGTTGCACTCAGTGTCTTCCTCTGAGGTTTTCCTGTCGTTTCCTTCAGTAGTTCTTGGTGCAGCGCCCCCACAGGAGAGGAGGGGAACAGGTTTGTTCAAAAACTTTATTTTCAGTGTGAAAGCGAAACGCAGCAGCTGCAAAATGTATCAAATGTTACAAATTTGGTCCCCATTCGAACCGAGTGTACCGCACTATCATATTGCTTAAAAGGTAAAATCTTACTTTACATTGCTTAAAGTATTGTCTGATCTCCTTAATGTTGTGTTTTATTCCGTTCTGTGATTCAAATCATGAAAATCTGACAAACATATAATTTGTCATGACATTAGGAAGGCATCAGAGACCTTGCCGGGTTTGTCTTACCGTTTTCTGAGTCCACAGAGAAATATGGCTGCCCCTGCAGGATGCTATACACCAGCTTGGCGCTGTTTCCGTATGTTTGATCATCGGCGTCAGTGGCAGTCACTGTGACCACAGACGTACCTGTGAAATTCAAAGAAAACACACAGTCAAGTTCAGCTGCTTGTAATGCTGTGATCTGAGTCAACTTATTTTCTTGTTTGCTTTCAATTTGCATGGGCTGGCTGCAGGCCTCAGAGCGCTTTTCAGCCATGCAGTTTTTTTCCAGCTTTTAATACCAACCGTGCCCTCATGTTACTGTTTCAACCAGTAGCCAGTGACTAATCTTTAGTGACTAGATGGCCTAAAAACAGGGCTGGAGTTTAGTTTCTCCTGGCACCTCAGTGATTAAACCCTGTTTTTTCTTTTTCCCATTTCATTTGTGTGTTTCCTTTGAGCTTTGGTGAGACTGAAAAAATCAGGCAGCTGTCAAAACTAATGCATCTAGTTAAAAAGGACAAGAGTTGAATATAGATTTTGACAAACTAATTCAAGTTAAATATATTATGAAGTTTTAGGGCCATACTAAGATTTTTTTTTTTTTTAATTATGAGAATAAAGTCATACTATGAGAACACACATACAAAAATAAAGTCGTAATGTATGGTCTCAGAATAAGACCGTACAAGAATTAAGTCAACATAATACAACAGTCATATTACAAGTATAAAGTCACAATATTACAACTATTTTTGTAATATCACAACTTTATTCTCGTACGATTTATTCTTGTAATATAACTTTGTTTTTTATTTCCTTATTGTGGCCCTAATACTCAGTCGTACTAATGTACCTAAAATAAATGAGATACAAGTTTGTTAGAGGTCGCGACATAAATAAAATGTTTATTTTGCTATTTAAAAAAAAAGAAATGAATTGTTTTATTAGAATCTTTTAATTAATTTCTAATATTCTATAACAATTCTTAAGTGGTGAAATGAAAAATCTGCACAGTGTGCCAAATTCTTTATCCGATTAATCAGTTAATCGTCAGAACAATTGATTAATCGGTTCCATTTTTGTCATATCTGCTTCAGGGATCATCAAGATTTTTGAGAATATTTTTGAATTGACCTTTGTTTCAGTAGCTTATATATTTCCATAATTAGTGCTTTACAATTTCAAACATAAAAGCAAATAAAATATTTATTTTTGCTTTACAGCCATAATAAATATGGTGTTGGCAATAAGATGGTTATTTTCTCATTCAGAAAAGGAACTGAACTGTTTATTTTCATCTTTTAATGTATTTCTAGTGTATAAAAATGCTTATGTGGTATAATGGAAAAATCATTTTTATCCAATTAATCGATTATGCTGATGATTAATCAATTAATCATTTCCAGTTTTGTTTTGGGCTCAGGGTTTATCAGGATTTCTTCTTTGGAGAACATTTCAAGTTGATCTTTTGTTTCAGTGGCTTGTGTATTTTCAAAATTAATGCTGTACAATTTCAAACAAAACAACCATTTTGTTTTGTATATATTTTTTGACAACCATAACAAATCGGACATCCCGCCATTTTTGCTCAAGGTTACCACACAATCAGAATCTCGTGTAAAAAAAACCCAAATAACTGAAGCTCACAATGAGCTCAGCTCCTCTTAGACATCCAAACACGGAAATCGCCTCAGTAATAAACCCCGCTTTATCCAGCCGAGCGTTTCAGCAACCCACACTGCACATACTGTCCTTGGCATTCAGGAGACCTCTGCCATGTCCTGTTTGGGTCTGACTGTCTCTGTGCATACTAATGATCCCCTGAACATCTGTCTCACTTAGTTCCTCCACCGATAGCGTAAAGGGAAGAGGGGGTTGCTGATTCTCCATGGCTGGCTGCCTTGATAAAGTAACGTGTTCAGTTTCAACATGTGAGGCAGCTTATTAGTCCACAGATGAGTAGCGGTGACCCTGACACACACCTCTCCCCTGCAGCCTGTGCAGCTGGGAAAACTGAGGACACCCATTTATGAATTCCAAATTGAGTATTGTTATTTGTCATAAAGGCAATTGGTTTTTTGATTTACCCCTGATTGCTCCTGTGTATTAATTTGCAGCTTCGTAATTGAGGATTGATTTCAGCTTGCATGCATTATTTTCATAAGCTTTGTTTATATTCAAGCCAACCGATTTATTCCCATTACTTGAATTCGAATGGAGTGCAATGAAGCAAACACTTAATTGGAAAGACTGTGACAATCTAAACTTTCAATATTTCAGCTGCCTATTAAAAATGGCAAATGGCGTTACTTATTATGAATGCCCAATGAGGCTGACCAAACATAGCAGTCAGAGAACTGCAGAAAAGCTGCACTTATCACAGTAATTTGCCTCATCTGCATTTTAAAACTCCTACCATGAAGTCACGATAAAAGCTGGACAATAAGTTATTGCAATAAATGATAATACTGTTGTTTTGAAACTATTTAAGGCCTAAGTTTCAAGTCTCCACCTGGATATTTTTGCTTATTTTAATTATATTAAGTTCTTTAAATGTCCTGAGGAAATATGTTTGCCCATTTCTCCAACTTTCAATCTCTAGCAGTTATTTTCACAATTTACTGTCTATTAAAAGTGCGTTTCATCAGAGTAAACCAAAGAAAAACATACTCCCTGCAACAGCAGGAATGAAATTACCGTAATAACCCAATATTGGCTCTAAAGCTTTACGTCTCCCTTTTCAGAAACCATTGGAAATTGTCAGGTAGCTCAAAGTATGGCGGAGTTAGGGTACCACAAAGTTGGCCGATGAGGGTTAACACTGGTACTGGAAGACATTTTAAATGACTAAAGAAAACAACAGAACAAATAAAATGAATTATGAAGTGTCTGTAAACAAAATTGTCCCTCAAAAAAAGGCGAGTTGAGACCAAAGCACCAAACTGAAGAATTTTGTTTCTACCAGTTTTTGGTAGAAAGAGAGAAAAAAAGAGAAAAACTCTACGTCATGCAAATGAGTTCATCTTAATTTATCATGCAATTAACTGATTTATTGCTTATTGCAACACTCCCACTTACCATATTCTACTCAGTCTATACTGACCACCCATAACATTATGACCGCTGGGCTGTAAAATGAGCAGCGTCTATGTCCTGTTTGCCTAGGATTTGCAGTTCATCCAAAAAGCAAAGGGGGCCATCATCAAAACGGTGCAGGCAGGGATCAAAGAACAGAAAGAGAGAACGGAGGTGCTCATCCAAGCCCTCGACCTCAATAAATCCAAATCTGATGCAATCTAATGGCATCTGCGGGAAGCAAGGCGAAACCATCCTGCAAATCCACAGGGCCCAAAGGATCTAACGCAAACTTTCTGGTACAAGAAACTTACAGGGACCCAGGCTTTGACGGGATAAAGTTAATAATATGGCAAAAAGTCTGACTTACTTTTAGGCAGCTTTGATGTAGTTTCTATTAATATTAATCACAATATGAGTGACAAAATACTTTTCCTGTAAAATGGAATGGTGTTCTATTTGTCTGCAACACTTTTGAGGTACGTCTGTGCAGATTTCTGTCTATTTTAGGGCAGCAACTAACGATTAATCGATTATTCTGACGATTAATCGATTATAAAATTGGCACATTCCACAGACTTTTCATTTAATCACTTAATGCTTTCTTAGTTACTAGAAAGCAACAGCATATTCCTGTAGTGAAGCTGAAACTACCAGTCCAGCCTGACTCTCTTCTAAAAGAGATTTTCTTTGATTTACAGACAAAAGTATTTTCATCTTAAATACAAATGCAAATATTTTTTGTATAGTTTTGACTTTATTACTGCTCTGACTGAATATGTTGTTTCAACAAAAGACATTATTTGAGTTTTTACACTCTAACGATTAATCGACTACTAAATGAGTTGACGATTATTTTGGTAATTTATTAATCACAATTAATACGATTAATTGTTTCAACTCTACCTTTGTAGTGGTCATTCTAGTGACTGAACATTGTCATATTTCACACTGTATTTTAAGTGTCATAGATTTGCATTTCATACAGCCATTACAACAAATTACAGCTGCTGTTTTCTTGATAAATGTTGTCATTTATCAAGAAAAATTTCTTATGATTTTAATTTATTGTTTTCACGATAAACTTCAGTTATTGATGTTAAATAAAAAAACAAAACAAAGTATGTTATTTTTGCTATTCACTTTAACTTTGAAATTATTGTCAGATTTTCTAAACTTTGAGTTTTAAGAAAATACATTTATGTGAAAAAAATAAACATTTTCTAGAAAAGATTTTTAAAATTTTTCCAAAAGTTAGATATTTTCTCAGACACTTGGAAATTTATGCGTTTAAAATATTACAAATTTTTGAGATTAATTTGTCTTTTTCTTGCAAATTTTCAACTTTGAAGCCCAGACATTTCCTATTTCCTATTTTTTCTAGAAAATTTGAGATTAATCTCCATCTGAGTTTTTTTGGTGAAAATTAACTTTTTCTGTCAACATTGACCATAACATGCTGCCATAAATATCAGTCAACCTGATGTTTACGTTGGACAATATTTGTGATGTCCGGTGTGTTTTCAGAAACTGCTGTTTTCTTCATAATCTTGTTCATGAGAATATATATTTTTTAGATAATGGAACCAGCAGCACAATAAAAAATTTATACAGAAAAAGTAATTGCAATTTATGCAAAAACAGCAATATTTGTCAATCAGAATCATAACCACAAACTTTCAGTATACTCTAAAAATAAGAGGACACTGTGAAAATAAGATTTTCCGCCCTATTCAGGAATTCATGCTTTGTAGTGACTTTGCTCAGACTGGGACCGTGTATCTGCATGAATCTGCATGTTTATTGTAGTAAAAATAATTTCCCCTCAGAACCAAACCAAAGACTCACCGACTTCAGACATTTCAGGGACACTGGCGTAGTACACCTCCTTGTCAAATCTGGGCGCGTTGTCGTTGATGTCGTGGATCTTTATGTTGAACTCGGTGTCGGGTTCGAGTTCTGCGTTGGTGTTTCTGTCCAGGACCTTGGCGTGAAGCGTGTACATGGCTTTCTCTTCCCGGTCCAGCCGCTTGGTGGCGTGGATGTCTCCGGATTTCTCGTCGATCAGAAACAGGGTGCCAGCCCCGTCTCCGGTCAGGACGTACTTCACGGTGCCGTCGCCTTTGTCCGCGTTGGAGTGCAGCTGGAAATCAGAAGACAAGTTTGTCCAATACAGAGAACAAACTTTAGAAAGTAATTCTGTCTGACTGAAAGGTGGAAGTTTTAGTTGTGGAAGTTTTATTTTTCCACTCTTTTTAAAGCAAAGTTGGTTTAGGGGCTGGACAATGTGGCTGAAAAACTTAAAAATATATAAACATATTACATCGGTCAGTATTGATAATTATTTCTTAGTTTCTTGGTATAAGTATTTGAAATACTGCCAAACTTATGGAAGAGGATCAGTGCCACTGGAAAAAAAGATTTCTGACTTTAATCTCAGAATTCTGAGAAAAATGTATAATTCTGAGAAAAAAGTCAGAATTATTTTTTTCAGTGACCCTGGTCCTCTTCCGTGCAGCCTAGTGGCGTAACGAGGCTGTAGGACCTTTCCTGCTTTATCCTGTTTTCCCTCCACGCTGTTATTTTGAAGCAGTTATAAGGCACAGTGCCAAAACCTGAACCCAAAGAGAGACTGGTCGTGAGCGACAGCTAATGTGTAATGATAGACTTGAACCTTCAGGGCACATAAAGACGATTACAAAGTCAGCCTTTTATGACCTGGAGAACATTTCTAGCATTAATTTACAAAGAAGATCTTGAGAAACTTGTTCATGCATTTATTTTTAGTCAAAATAATTACTGTACGAGTGTCTTCACAGATCTGCCTATAAAAAAAAAGCAAAAATAGAGCACATTACTCCAATTTTAAAGTTCTTACAATGACTCCCTGTTGCTCAGATAATAGACTTTAAATTCTTCTTTTAGTTTATGAATTATTCAGTGGTTTAGCACCAAATGCATTAAAGATCTGTTCTTGTTGTATCAACCTTCCAGACCACTCAGGCCTCCAAACATGGAAAAGCAGAATTCAGTTTTTATGCATCACAAATCTGAAACAGACGCCCAGAAAACTGGAAATGTTCCATTTTAGTTCAATAAAATGTTACAATTTAATGTCAAAATTAGTGTCTTTTCCTTTTGTTCTGGGCTTGACACACACATATTGTGCCAAAACTAATTTTCTCTTGGTTTAGGACCTGAAAACGTGCTATCTAATTAAAGTTTCACTTATTTTACTTACGGTATTCTGATAATCTTGGTTATCATCAGAAATTCATGCGACTCATGCCTAATTCAAATGTTTTAACGTCCTTTCAAATCGTTTCGAATATTCCTCAGCTGTTTCATGGTGGTGCATTAAGGCTCCATAGAAACCCCTTGTGAGCGATGAAATAATGATGTAAACCCACCAAGGAATCGGTCTCGGTCTCTAAATCTTCGCCTCCCACTGCGGCGAGGGCGCCATCGCTCATTACTCAAGGTCAATTTATGCTCCGATTTCTCTCCCAGATTGGGCCTTTTAAAAAAAATGAGGAAAATCTGACCCAGAGCAACAATTGCTAAAATTAGTCACCTCTGACCCATCGATCACCTTGAGGAGCCTGGCGGTGTCGGCGAGGAGTAATGGCGCCATATTGTGACAGACACTTGATTCAAGCTCATTACTGCGCTGGATCTGTCAGCAGATATATTTAGAGCACTATCTCATGGGCTCACATTTTAAATGACAAGGAGTTAGGGACGCGGAGTGTACCTCGGCAGCTTATTAATATTAATGCCTGCATGCTGCGCGGGGAAGTAATTATTTTTTTTTCTCCTGCGTGTGGAAGGAGCGATGCCAACAGCACAACTTTTGGATGGAAATCAGAAAAACGCAACGCCAAGCCGGGCCGCCGCCGTTCCCAGGGAGGCATTAGAGAACGAGGACGACGTTCGAAAACAAGACGCCGTCAAGTTCAAATGAGCAGTATACGCGGGATTTGGCTCTGTTTTTGAAGAAAATTTCATGCAGATGAACCCTATTATTCCAAGTCTATTAAAGAAGAATATCAGTCAGCTTGAATGTTTACTTATTCATTGTTGTGAATTTGAATTCCCTCCTGAGCTTTAGGCCAGTGAACCAAGGATTTAAAGCGGGACGCTATGGATGTAAAAGCTCCTGCTGTTATTGACTATAATTTATGGGACAATTTAAGCAGGTAGGAGAGTATTCGTATGAATTTCTTGCCCCCGAAATAGGCTTCTCATTCCAGATAAAAAGAAAAAACGTGGAGGACAGGAATTGCAAATTAGCCGGCGCTAGAAATGCAACAGTATGCAGTATTTGTTAATGCAAACCACATAAAAATAAATGAGAAACAAACACAGAAGCACCTTCTCCCTCTGAAAAACTCATAATTCAACAGTAATCCTTCATCCTCTACTTTGAAACCAAATGTTTATCTTGGGTATTGCGTGTAGGAGGACGCTGATCTCTTCGGCAACATGAGAGCAACATATTTCATCAACGTTATTCAGAACTGGGACTCTTCAGACTTCTTCTTAATTAGGCCAGAAGAATTTCAGACCACAGGAGTTGCCTTTTTTTCTCCCTCTAAAGCTTTTGATTATATTTTGCACTGGTTTTTTTATGTGATCATTACCATATTTCCCTGTCTGTGTTGCTAATCCTGTAAAATAAAAATGAATATGAGAATAACAAACAAGCAGCCATCAAAGACGCCTGTACTTTACCAACGGAGCAAACACGCTTCCTTAAAAACATCCGTCAGTCTTTGGAGAAACTTGTATTTTTAAATAGTGTTGGTGAAAGTTTTCACACCCAAATGAACTTTTTAACATTACAAAGAAAGTTTAATGTCGTCTTTCCATGTTCAGATGATGGATTCAATGAGATGTCAAAAGTTTGGGATATTATTTTATAGCCTAACTCTGCAAACATTTGTAATGGGAACACAGCTATTGACTGCAGTTATAATGCTGCTTGTATTAAATAAAATATTTAAAGATGCTAGTGGGTTTCTCAGCAACTGATTAACCGGTGGATGCAATTTGCCACAAATAAAAAGAAACTGAACATGCGACAAAGTGTCGGGTCTATCATTAAGAATGCACTGCAGACAAAGAGATTTGGTGGAAAATAATAGAAACAAAATGGTTAAACACTAAAGATCAGGATAGAGTTTATTCCTTTTCCAAAACTCAAAAAAGTCTGAACAAATGTGAAATATTGATAAATTCCTGCAGCTGACCTCATGAACAGCTGCACAGGTACCACATGTTCATCTACATGAAGGTTTTAGTCATCATTGCACCGTAGGCTTAGTGGTCAAATCAAAGATCGATGCGTCAAGCTGGGCCCAAAACAATAAATGTTTGCTTTGGCTACAAATGGATGCAGCTTCTTTGTAAAGCAGTAACGTTTTAGGCATGTGGTGCAAATATTCTAACAAATGTGATCAAGTGTGATCAGTAAATACTCACACGCTTTTTACAAGTGCAAAATGCGCCCAGTACAATAAGCCAAAAAAGATGCATAAATATGACAGAAAACATAATTGAGCTAATATTTGGAAAATTTAAAAAATACTCTAAAAGTAGAAGACACATATTTACCAGCAAAGCCAATTTTGAGCAACAGGACAACATAATAAATCCAGCGTATCCTCACGTTATGACACAGCCGAGCTGCTATGACTCAAGGTGGTTGAGGCTAACGCTAACTAGCTGCTAACACACCCTTGGTAGCTAGCTAGCTTTTTAGTGGGATATATAAGTCTTAGATTTAATTAATGATCATCTTAAAAAGTTTTAAATTTAAGTTGGTGAAACCTGCAGAAACCCTGTATATGGACAAATGGATTTTAATATTAGAAAATAAATAATGAATCTAAAAAAATCTAGAAAATCTGCTGCAGATTATTTTGCTACATGCTCCACAATTTGTGCAGACAAAATGTCTGAGTGTGACATATTAGCCTAGCCGAACTGCTGTGACTCGAGGCGGTTGAGGCTACAGCTAGCTAGCTAGCATGTAGCAAGCTAGCTCGTTTTTTTACATCTATTACCAGGACGCAGGTCTTAAATTCCATTCATTCTGGTCTTAAATAGTTTTAAATTTGAGTTGGTGGAACCTGCCAATGGATTTAAATATCATTAAGTTCCAGATTTTTCTAGCTTGGGTTGGAACCCTGCCAGCCTTATTTTGCTGCCTGACTTAGCCGACCTGCTAACGGCTAACAGCTGCCATGATGAAGAGATTTTCTGTTGTTAATGTCACCTGTCAGTAGCCTGATTAGTGAACGCCAAACATTTAGGTAATAACCAGTTTCTGTCCTCTGGCTTGCTAAATTTCTCACTAAGAGCTTCTGCAAACAAGGAACATTTGTGCAAACAGTGATAGCATGAAATATTTCAACATGTGCCAGGAACACAGATTTATCCAATAATACCACAAAAACTCAAAACTCCCTCGCTTTAAAGGCTACAAACCAAAGTGTGTGGCTCTTCTCTGACACGTGAATCTATATTCATGACTTAAATCTATATCAGTTTGCACAGCTTGGAAAAAAAACGCCTTGGTAATTTTGAATAAGCGTGGCACAAAGTGTTTTTGCACAGCCTCCCCTTAGAAAATCAAATGTTAGCACATCCGCACTATATTTGCAGAGACTTAGCGGCACGTCTTCCAAGGCCCCGTTGCACAAACACAGCCTCTTCAAGGCCTTACAACAGAAGCACAGAGGAGAGCCTTGATGAGTTAAATCGCTTTGCACAAACACTGAGGAATTGTCAGTAAAGCAGGAAAAAATCATTGGCAATTCTTGTCAGGTCTCTGGTAAGCATTGCTCGCTGCTGCAAAGAGGAGATAGCAAAATAGAGCACAGAATGGATGCAGAATAATTACTCTTTCTCCTCTCTCTCCCTGCGCCTTTTAAGACCTGGGCTGTGTTTCTTTACTGTGCTATAATGTCACATCTGCAGGTTAAAGTTGCAGCTCGCCGTATCTCTTAATGCGCTTTACGATTTTCCATTACTTACGCAAAAATTTATCAAACGAGGCCTTCCTTTCCGAATTCCCCTGGATGCTTATTGTCCAAATATTAGCACAACAAAGCAAGCTACCTTGAATATTTTAATTTAGGCCAGCACATTTTGTTTACAAGGCACAGCACAATGCAGTGTACCAAGAATTTAATAGGATTTAGCTCACTTCAAACACACCACTCCAGTGCTCCTGAATCCAAAGTTTGCGGCTGTATTGCTCAGCATTGCAAGTGTTCACACTTCACAGCCTCGCTTAAGAAGTAGGCCACCGCAGCTGCAGACAGCACAGTGCTCACACTCACTAATGGCCTTCTCAAAGTATGTTAAAATGAGATTTTTTTCTTCCTTTTTCTTCTTATGGGAGGGTGGTTTTGCACTTGATTGCATAGGATATGAGTGGACCAAAAGATACGCCGTGCTTCTTTTAATCACGACGACAGCTGCGACAAAGCAGAGGGTTAAAGGTTGCAAATCCTACAAACGGAATGAGTAATTGTTTGTCTATGTCATTTTCTGGTATCTGTCAGCAGCATTCGGCACGCAAAAGCCTGAAAACGGCGTGTCTTTTGAACGCTGCGATAAGCATTATTGTGGAGCAGCAGTGCACCGCTTTCCCTTTCAGCTGAGCAGAGGGCTATAAAAGACTGACAGTTCTTTACATCTAGTTTCACTGCCATAATCAAGAAATCAACCTCAAGTGACAGTTAGCGAGCGTGCAAAGGCTGATTGGAGAGGTTTGATTGAATGTGAAATAAACAAGGTTTCCCACAGTGCACTGCAAAAGGCTATTAAGTGATCTTTATGTGGAAGACCATCAAAGCTTTGATAGCTTTGTACAAAACATGAGTTCTTTCGCAGTTTCATTACTTTCTTTTTTCTGTCTCGCTTCTTTCTTTCTTGCAGTCGACTTTGTGATTATATAATTACACAACGTATGTAATGTATAATTTATGTCAATTATGTAATGGGCAATTACGGGCGAAGGAAAGACGTGATGTTCCTTAAAAATAACACTGTAATGAATCAAATTCATATTCTTCTCTTAATCAAGTTTACAGTCTTTGAGGGTAAGTTCAAGTTTTGACGCTAAAAGTACAAAGTTTCTATAAAATCATCCAAACAATGAGTCAATTTTAGATAATTGGCTTTCCAGATAAATCTTTAGTCTTTCACCTTTACTCCAAAGTCCCCAACCCAAGCCTTTTGGTCAAAGTCAAATACTGCAAAAGCACAAAATATTACAGAGTTTTTTTTGGTCTAGTTTCTAGTGGAAATATCTTAGCACAATTCAAATAAGACAAAACTAACTTACATGTAACGTTTCAGCACGATATCAGAGCTTGTTTTATGTCAATAATTAATATTGATGGGAAAAGTACTAGCTTCACTGGCAACTTACTTCACTTACATCTTGTAATTAAAATAATCTGCCAGACGAACAAGTACTTTTTATGTATTTTTTATGTATTTTATACATAATTGGACCAACAGGAATTGTATTTCCTGATCTTTTTTTTTTTCAAAATGGCCGCCATGATTGTCATGGAAAGTGTATCTTTATCTAATTGCAATAAAATGTGCAAAAGATAAATGTGTTTGGTGTTAAATCATAGCCCATATATTTTAAATCATTGAAATCAAAAATATTTTTTTGATCTTTTTGCACAGTTTTCAAAATGGCCGCCGTGTTTGTAAGGGAGAATATATGTTTGCGTTTAAATTGGCACTAGTTACTGCCAGTGGTGGGCACAGCTAACCGAAAAGATGAGTTCACTAATCGGAAGCTAACGCTAATCAGTCTGAGCCACACTTCTTCTTCTTCTTCTTCGTCTTCGTCTTCTTCCATTTGACGTTTGGTGTGAGACTCGCAAACAGCAAAGTCCTCGTTTCTGATTCGGCTACATATCATTACTTTAATGTTGTATGGGTAGGATGACCAATATTATACACATGATGTAGCATAAAGTTATGAAAATGGGTAATATTGCTAAAGAATGGCGGACATCTTTAAAAATGGCGGTCATCCTGAAATTCAAGTGGTAAATGGTAAATATGAAAAACCACTGACCACTTTTTTTCTCTGTTTGTTACATTTTCCATTTATTTTGTTTCTAATTTACAAATAACACTAACACATGTTACTGCACATAACTGTAAAAACTACATGGGTATTTGACATATTTTGAATTTTTATATTTTATTAAACTATACGTATAATTTTTTGTGTAAGATCATACCGAGGTTATTTACTTAACTTAATTTTTTGTGAACTTCACCCATAAAAACAATTAAAATAAAACTATATTAAAATAAAATGGCTTTTCGTTTCTAAAAAAGTATCATTTGAACGACTCTTTAAAGTGAACACAACCTCAATTTACTGACTCAAAATTGACCTTCTTTTAATATGTAAAAAAAAAAAAAATTTATGTCAGTAAATAAATGTAACATTGAATATTCAACAGGCTGTTCTCATTTTTTATTTTTTATTTTGTAGCTCTACACTACAAAGACCGGAAAACAAGTAGTAAAATAAAATGTATTCTGTTGTGGACTAGAAGACTGTCTGCTGTGATTTATGTAGATTACATGTGTATTATTGGTGATGCCTATTCAAAACCCCATATAGATAATAAATCTGAATAAGTTGCAACAAAGGCATCCATATAAGTGCTCTCTACAGCTTGGAGAGGTAAAGTGGATTCTCTGTGATCATGATCTCGAGAATCTCACAATCTGGCTGCCTTGAAAGGTGATAGCCACTGGGAGAAATCAGAAAATGGAGTCAAAATTAGAATACTCCTCAGTTCAAGATGAGTCATAATGTTTTAAGAGATTGAATAGACTCAATTAAATCCAAAGTGCGCCCTGTTTGCTATTATTGAACTTGTCAGTGAAATAATATGCTTCTTCCTGTGTTCGTGCTTCCTCTATGAAGTCGTTCTGTTTCTCTGTCACCGGCAGAAGATTGTGGCTGTTGTTAGATTTACCGATGCGTATCGCCACGCCTCCGCCTGTAAAACACGAAGCACAGAGCCTTCACCAGCACCGCCACCTGTAAATTATTTAACCGTCATGAAGTTCTGACAGTTTAATGACTTTAGACACAAGGAGAGCGCAGAGACGGCAAATGTGATTGCCACGAAAGTTGGATGCCAACAGGCATCAAAGAGTTTGGGGAAAAAAGGAAAAGTCATTGATGATTCACCGGATGGCTCCTTTTATACTTCACAGCAGCTGCTTTGCTGCATCATCACATATCAGAGAGTGAATTTATATATTTTTTTGATTGATATGTTTTCTTCCTTTCCATTTTGTCTCTCTTTTCTGTTTATTATACGCTGCACCTTTCTCCTCACCCACATCAGGATGATAGTTTCTGCAGAGGAAGTTGTCATCCCCCCACCCCTCTCCACTCAACCCTTTCACGAGACACTTGTTTTCTCCGGAGACTGAGGTGCCTGATGAAAGCAAGCCTTCTTCTGAGAAAATTGGGTGTTGACAGTCGCCTCATTTCCCTCTCCGAGTTGATAACGGCGGCGTTCCACCATGCTGCCTGTCTTTACGGTGAGCCGGTGAGCTGACAGGACCCACTCTGATCTCCGGGACTGAAGATGAGAAGAGTTGTCCCAAAACTCTCTGGGATCGGTTGTAGTCCTTAAATTGGATCTCAAAGCTGAATCTCGTGCTGATAATGTGTCCAGCCTCCTTATCGTACTTTTAGTAAGTACATTTTTTCGTGGAACAAGTTCTTGACCTATGAAGACCTCACTGCAAAGACAAATTCTCGTTTTTCTGGTCAAGAGAATGCCCCCTTCAAAACAGTTTTAAAGGGGACGTATTATGCTAATTTGTACGTTTTTGTACATTTCCATTTGAGTCTGTACTGCTTCTAAGCAGTGCAGACACCAAAAAAAAGTTTTTGTTTTTTCGTGTCTGGAAAAGTAGCCATTTCAGAAAACTCAGCAGACACTGCCCTCTCACCTAGTGACCTTGGCCAGTCACCTAGCAACCCCCGCAAAGACCAGCCCGTTACTTGGCAACCCAAGCTGAGCTGCAGCACATTTGGTCAGTTGGTTTTACCTCTGATTTGTACAGTACAATGGCTGCTGGAAAAGACAAGTGTTTTGTTATTGACTTCTGACCAATCAGAATTCAAATTCAAAAATACTTTATTGATCCCAAAGAAAAATTAAATGTTTGTTGTAACTCATATTAGAGTTATTGTAGATAGTGAAAGTTGTTGGCAGGAAAGATCTCCTGTAGCGGTCTGTATTATAACGACTCTGCAGAACTCCCTTACTGAAGACACACTGTTTTTCTAAGACAGTCTCATGAAGAGCATGGTCAAGGTTGTCCATAATTTCATTAGTTTTATGAAAAATGTTTTTTTTGCGTCGTCACCTCCAGTCGTCCCCGTTAAAGAACCAGCCTTGTTGAGCCTTTTAAAATCTCAAACCTTGCAAACCTTGAATGATCTTAGCTTCCTCAAAAAAATCTCCCGTCCACGCTGTTGTCCAAGCGAAACCTATTTATAGTCCTCAACCACCTCCACTTCTTTTCCCATGATGAAAATAGGGTTAGATGTAACCCTGTTTCTCCTGAAACCTACAGTCATCTCATTTCAAGAAGATGCCATAAAACGGTCAACTAGATCTCTGTACTCAGCTTCTTGTCCATCTCTGATACAGCCGACGACTGCAGAGTCATCTCAATATTTCTGTAGATGACAAAAGTCTGACTTGTGCTGTAAGTCTGAAGTGTAAAGAGTGAAAAGAAGTGGTGAGAGTACAGTTCCCTGTGGTGCTCCTGTTTTGCTCACCACCTGGTTACACACACAATCCTTCAGTTTCACAATCTGTAGTCTGTTTGTGAGGTAGTCAGAGATCCAGGTGTTAATTTCAGTTATCCGGTGCTACTCCACACCCAGCCACTAGGGTGCGTCTGTCGCATTGGTTGCATAGAAAAGGCTTATGGACACACGCAGAAGAATAAACCTTCCTGTTAAATGCTAACAGAAGCTCAACATGTATGCCTCATCTTTTCTGTCACAGGTCAGTAAATATGTCTTCTAATCGATATATGTTGTTGACTTTTAAGATTTGAAGATATTATTTAACTACTAAGTCACGTCATTTGTTATCTGATGAATGTTTTTGTATAAAACGGGACATATTCCTGTATGCTAACTCGTGCTAATGTTAGCGGATTTTGCGCATGTGTTAAGCTAACTGACAAAGGGTGAAATACTGGTGAATTTCCTATGAACTTTTTGTACTATAATTTAAAAAAAAAGTTTTCACAACATATTACATTGTTCTTTTCTCTATTTGTTGTAGACACTGAAACAATCAGAACAAACCGTGTTAAGATAAATAACAGCCCTGCTCAAATTAAATACTAAAAGACAATATAGGCAAAAAAAAAATAAAATAAAATAAAACCTGAAAACCGCTACGTTTTCAAACATTTAGCATATAGATTTGAGTGATTCTAATAGACATAAAAGAAGAAAAGTTTAGTTTAATTTAACTTGAGATAGTAAGACTATATATCTATTCATTGAGTATCTAGCTTCGACTGTAAACATTTTCCAAATGTAGGCTTTTCATCAAGCATTAGATTGCACTTTATTACAAAACTGTGAAGCTTGAAACAATAATTTTGTATAAATGACTTTATACAGAAATGAATGCCTAATTAACATTCAAGCATTTTCAAGAACCCTGTCACATGTAACTTTTCTCCAACTTATACTTTAATACCCTGAGAGAAATGGATAGTAGAAACCAGATGATATTCTTCAGTGTTGAATCAGTGGAAGCTTGATTTTAAGTATAACTGTACTTTTTAACTGGATTAGGAGTGCGCTGGAAAGCAGGTAGAGAGGCCATTGGTATGCACTCATGTGGATCTGATTGCTCCAGTTAGCTCTGCCCGTAACAATCAAGACTTCTGGCAGCCCATCCATCTCCTCCCAATTACATCAAACACTAGCCCAACAAGCTAAACCAGCTATAATTACTCTGCAGACAATGCACTTGGACACTTTACCTTGCCAACGTATTGATGGTCATTTCCTGTGTACTCTTCGAGCAGAAAGAATTGATTCCACATCCATCCCCGTTTGGAACGCTGAAGAACCTTCCCATCACTCTCTGGCATCCCAAACAGATTCCCAATATTCCCAGTAATGAAAGGCAGTGCAGTACTGGGCCACAGGAAATAGAGCATCAACAGGAGCAGAGCTTGATTGCCTATCATGGTATCCAATCGGCAGGGAAATGTCCGGAATGACTTGTGAATTATGGAAATAAGCTGGAAGGTAGCCTTGGCAGAACAGGCATTGTATTTCCTTTCACTCGTGTCCTTTAGGTTTCTGTGAAGAGAGAGAACTGCAGTTAGCGTGGACTTCGTGACACTTCGTGCAGATTATAGCACAAAAATACTCTTGTATCCACAAGCTTCAGGCTAAATTTATTCAATCGTAACATCAGTTTGTGCTTCATAAAATCAGTAGCTGGAGAAAATATGACAACACCAAGGAAAAATATGTCTTTCACATGATTTATTTATGAGGGCGTTAAGCCTTAAAGTTTCTAATCTGATGCTGGAATCTCGTCTAAATTCAAATATACTCAGTTATACAAAAATAAATGAAAAACATATTCAAATATGATTTACAAGCCCATGAACAAGTATATTTTCCATGACATAAAAATGTCAATGCTTTGTCTTTGGTAATGAATTTTAAAACTGATGGAAACCTCATAAAAGACAGGAACAATTATTCAACATATGTCTACCGCTTGGAGGCCTAATTTTTTCATTCATTATTTGATAATCAAGTTTATTTTTATAACACATTTAACAACAAGGCAGTGCTCAAAGTTCAAAGTGCTTTACATTGTAAAATCACAATAATAAAGTCAAAACTTGAGAAATTGGTAAATCAAAATCATCAGTACACATCGATGTTTCAGTAATTACAGGTCAAAAGAATAGTAATAATTTAGATTTCTCGTCATAAATTCCAAATTATGTTTTAAAAAACTGTCCACATTTTGTCAGGATTGTTATTTTTACTGTTTTTTCCACTGTTCCATGAGAACGTCAATAGATTTCAATAATTCTGATAATATGATTAAATGGAGTTAATTCAGTGACTTCTTTGAGCATATTACAAATAGTTTTTAAGAGCAGTAATTGTGTTTGTGGGACTAAAGAGTCATAAAATAGTCCTTTGATATAACCATTTTAGATCAGTAGATTTAAATAGTTTTTCATTTGTTTTTTGTTTTAAATCCTTGAAACTTTACTGTTTTGTCCACAGTTTTCACTCCACACTGTTGTATTTTATCTTTAAGCAGTTATGAGAAACCATAAACTACTACAAGTTACTCAACTCAGGTCGTTGCTAGGTAACCAAAGTTTGGGGTTGGGGGACTTTAAACTGCTTCTTACAAACAGGTTGTTGCTAGGTAACCAAAGAGTGAGGAAGTTAGTCGGTGCCACATCTCCCAGAATTCTGTGCATTTCTGAAATTATTGACTAATCTTTCAGATGTGTTATCTGTTGATACTGATGTGTATAAATGTGTCTATCGCGATATATATTATTAATTTATTGTCACAATGGTACCCCAAAATATCGCAATAAAGCTTTAAGTTTGTATCGCCTACCCTTACTTCAAAGTCACTTAAATAGCCTTAAAGAGGCATTTTTGAGAGTTGAGCGCATCAGATGTGAGGGGGAAAAAAAACCCAGACACAACCCTACATTTTATTCCTCAAACTCACGTTTTATTTATGCTTCTCGTTTCACACCCAGTTGCAGTGTGCAGCTTCTCTAACATGTGAAAATGGATCGCGTTGCTCACAGGAAATCTCATTTTTAATCTCTACCCTCTTTTCACGACTTCTTGTAATTTTAGCTCTAGTCTATTTTACTTCCTTTAACTGAAGGGAAAAGTCAATGATTTTTGTTCCCACATCAAAAAAGTTGTGAATCCACATGAGCATATAAGGAATGACCAAAAATGACCAAAAATCATCCCCAGTTGCTGCCCAAGGTTTTGTCTGCAGATTAGGTGTTTTCTGTTATTGGCAGTCTTCTTCCAAGACCTCACTATAAGGCTGTATCCCCAGCAGGAATGGCCCCTGACAGGTAATTTGGGTGTGCATGCATAATTTACCGTCTTTTGGGAGTTAATCCTAATAAATCTTTCTGCTCTCTTTAAAGCCATTTGTGAAGGCTGAAGTTGGAGATTTATCCTGAAAAGCATTCTCTGTGAAACTCTGGGACTGTTGAGGCCAAGTTCACACTGCAGGTCTTGATACTCAATTCAGAGTTTTCATTTTTATTTATTTAGTTGTGTGTGGTTGGTCATACTACTAATTAAACATGACCGCAATGAGACTTATGTGTGAACAGTTTACGACTTTACTGCAGTCCACATACGTAGAAGAACGTAGACGTCACAAAGCAACATTCTGTTTACGGAAATACCAATGGAAATGAAGCCATTTTTGGATTGATTTAAAAGTTTATTCAGCAATGGGAGCCAACACTATCGTCACAAGATAACTGCAACACAAAGGAAGCTCAACTTAGGTTACGTTCACACTGCAGCTTGAAGTGACCCAATCCTGTTTTTTTCTCAACAAATGTCACTATTCTGCATCCTGAGACGCGCAAGCCAAAAGAAAAACAACAACTATGGCGGACGTTAATAAGGAATAAGTTGTTGCTGTCCTGCCTCTGGTTGGGTAACAACTTAAAAATCGTAAGATAAGCTCCTCCATTAGCATCTACATTTACTTCTGCAAACACTGAGCATTTCTTATTCTGCTTCCTTTTCATGGCAGTTGGCAAAACACTGATGTCATTGCGCATGCGGGACAGACACTGTCAGGTCGTTTGCGGCTCACACAGGAGATCACACACAAGTTGCATAGAAGTATAAACAACCATGCACATAAAAATCTGATTTCATAAAAAAACTGGAACTGAACATTAATAAGGCCTGCAGTTTGAACATAGCCAACGGACTTTTGTGGAGCATTGACTGCAGTTTCTGTGGAGAAGTCTGTTGAGGAGATGTAGTCAGAGCTAAGAGTTGTGGGATTATAATGCATTTTAGTGACCAACTTCTTTCATAATTTCCTGATTTACAGCGTCCAACTTTTTCTGGTCCAGAATTATGACGCATGTCTCATGTCAGAAATGTAGAAGACACTTTGAAAACAGGTGGATATATCTGAATTTTAAAGTGCATTGTCACGGTAACAAATTTTGCTGGATGATAAATTGTCCCAGTACTTACTGCGATAAACAATATTGTTGTTTTGAGACCATTTTCAATAAATATATTGATAATGCCATAGCAGTGCAAGTCTGCTTACTTTAATTTTGTACAAACCAGTTCACACTGGAACTGGAAAAACATTTTAAATATCCAAAATAAAATGTAAAACCCAAAAAACAATAAATAAAAACATCAGAATTGGTCCATTTAGACTGCCTTGAAAAAGTTGGATTTTCCTGCTGTGTAAACTTAGCCCAAGTCAGTTCAGCACTTTTGTTCAGAACCTTTAAATAAGAAGTCATTAATGTTTTAAATGAAACAACATACAAATAAAAACAAAACTTTTATTTCTAAGAATTAAAAATAAGGTATTTGAATGTCTTTGCTAGGTCAGGAGTTTGTAAATAATTTACATAATTTAAATTGGGGTATTTAAAGTACTTTTGTCATTATGATATGTTTTAGTACATGTAAGTCATCAAAAAGTACACATCTTGGTAAAAATTTAACAACAATAACAAGACGTTATTGGTATGATAAAATGATGCTAGTTGATGATGATAGTTGATAGCTTAGAAACAATAAAGCATCTGGTTAGTATGTGGGGCCTCCCAAATAAAAATCAGCTTAGGGTCCCAAAAAGCGTTCGTCCGGCCCTGCGTATGTGTTACACGTCCAGTAGAGTCCAAATGTTGTAGTTTCCCAGGTGTTAAAGCCATAATCATGCTGATTGGAGCTACATTTCTCTGTAGGTACGAAATGTGACATAAGTGTGACACGAATGTTGCTGAAGTCAGGGGAAGCGCCCGCCTTGCAATTAATCCAGTCTGATACTTGTGATTGCATTTTCTAATTATCATTCCAGCCCGTCCTTGAGATTTTAATGGCATTCTGGATATTAATCTTTGATGTGGCGTGCCTATTAAGCATTAGGCCAGTGTTTCTTTTTCAAAAATTCTTCCAAACACTCCATTAAAGGATGAATGAGCGCGCTTGAAACCACGCCAGATCCTATAGGGTCGAGCTGAATTATCTCGACTTATTCAGCCCATTAAAAAAGCGGGGCGCATTAAAAGAAATTGTTTATGACTAGATTAACTTGTAGGGAGCTTATTCGGCTTGGCACTACAACACACACAGATGTGGAGGGGACCAAATTGTTAAATATGCTTTTATGGGTGGTTGTCTTTGAATGTTTTCTCTTAATCTTGGCAACTACGCATTTCGGCTGGCTGGCAACAACTTCACCGCGCTCCATTGCTTTAATCTGCAAATTATACATTCTTGTTTTGCTGAATAAGAACATCTTTGATCAGATACAAACGAGCTGTTCATCAGGATCTGCTTCCTGGGAAGAAAAGAAAAAAAAAAAAAAGCGCAGCCTTTGCAACATTGAATATGAATTTTCATGCACATGCCGTCCTAAAAAATGAACATGCAAGCTTGGAGAGAAAAACCCGAACTGAGCTCTGCAACTAAGCACTTTTGTGGATTCTCTAACTCGAGGAGTACAATAATTATAGCTGCTGTATGCTCTTGAGGTAAGCCTGCATTAAAGGTTTTAGAAGTGTAAAATATATACAGTAGAGCTCAAATTTATTCATACCCCTGGCAGATACAGAGTTAATAGTTTTTATGCAACAAAGAAGTTGATTTCTGATGGGAAATGACAGGAATCTCTAAAAAGGTGATAAAACGATGTAAACAAATCAATATTCAGTTTTCAAGGAGAAACTTTGGCGTTACAGTAGAGCTTCAACTCGTCCAAAAACTTTCAGATTAGGCTTAAAACATTATTATTTTCAGTTAAATGAAACAAGCTGATCTAATTAAAAGATTATTTTAAATCTAAATCTTCCTTGTATTCTAAGAATGAGTTTAAACGTTTAACGACTTTTACTTCTTGAACAAAGCTTAAAGTTTTCTCAAGAACCTGCTGTACCAAATAAATGTTAACATATTTCACATATTGTTTGTAAAAATGCAAAACGCACGATTTTTTTTGTTATGATGAAATTTGTCATGCTAAAACTTTCGATTATAGTGCTATATGTCTATAGTTCCACTTTCTTTCCATGTTCACACTAAAATTTAACTAACATTAAAACAAATCTTGATTAAACTCATTAATTAAACATCCAAGTTTATCCACTAAAGACCAGATTTCCTCCAATCTGGATTAAACTTCTCCAATCTGAGATTAACAGAAAAAGTAAATTTCACTACTATATGTATTTTCCTTAATGTTTCTGTTCATTATTTAATATTGGTGGTTCTTCTACTTAACTTTAATAAAAATCCATCTTTTTTACTTGAGGCAGTGATGGAATGAATATTTCCCAGATGGACAAACCTAAAAAACATCCTTTAATTTAGTATTCCTATTGGTATTTCTTCCTAGTTTAAACTTAAACTAGTGAAGATATTTTTCTGGTCATGATCAACTTTTTCATGCTAACAGTTTTCAATTAAGCTTATGTCGTTATTTTATATCCCTGTAAAGGGTTTAAATATATTTTTTCACTTTCTTTCAGTGTTCAAACTAAAATGTAACGCAAATTAAATTAAACCCAGTAAAGTACTGGATGTTAATGTGATATCTTAATATTAAATGCAGTTTGCCACTTTCTTCCAATATGTATTCAACTTTTTTCATCTAAAATTGAAGGAGAAAGTTAATTTCTCCACTCTCTGTAATAAGAGGTTTTAATATTTGGCATTACTTGAGTTAATGATATAAGAAATATTTTCCATATGAATAAATCCAAACTTTTTCTTTTTCTTTTTAACAAAAACAGAAATTTATTTAAATTTAATGTGTCTGTTGGTTTTACTTTCCAGTTTTAAGCTTGAATAAAGAAATTTCCTGGTTAGAATCAACTTTTTCGCATTAAAAGCTTAAATCTTAAATTTAATTTCTCCACTATATGTATTTCCTTTAATGTTACTATTAGTTATTTAATATTAAGATATCCTTATATTTAACCTTAATCAAAATACTGCTTTTTTTTTTACTTCAGGCAGTGATAGAAGGAATATTTTCCAAATGAATAAACCTCAAAAACTTTCCCGCAAAAACATCTATTCTTTTAAATTTAACATGCCTGCTGGTATTATTAGATTTAATCTTAAAATGGGGCTATAAATATACTAGTATGTAGATGTATTTATTAGCAGATGCAGCGTTACGTAAGGATTGGACCATATAATTAGGCGTCAACAATCCAAAATCTCCCACGCACAATTTGAAACAGCCGGCTATTTTGATTCAAGGATTATGTGGAGCAATATTCAGCAGTGAAGGTCTCGGATTACGAGAAAACAGAGAAGATGATGACAAGGTCATGCATTTGGGTTACACATTTAAAAAAAAAAAACATAACTCAGCCTGACATAAGCAAATAAAAAATAAAAAAAAAACACTATGCGAGGTTTGATTTCCAAACTATTGCGATCTGATTGGCAGGTTTAGTGACTCCAGTGATTGCTTGCAGGGACAGAGTGTAAATCTACCTGGTGGGGGGGGGGGGGGGGGGGTTGCAGGGGAGGGGGTGGGCGGGGGGGGGGGGGGGGGGGGGTTGCAGTTGCAGTTACACCTGCCTCCACTTGGTGGAGCCCTAGCCCTTCTCAACGCCGTGCGGCTGCAGTCTTTGGCAGACCTCGGCGAGCTTTACTCATGTTTTGAAATCCTCAAAGCAATTTTGTGATACAGTGCACACTTCCAACACAGCCGGCTCGGCTGGGCTGGACGTTTCTTGAAAAGAGTCCGACAGTTAAAGTATGCCATGAAACCCAACCTGTGTATTATTTAGAAGAAGAAGAAGACATTCTCACTCGACTTTCTTTGGGGTTCATTAGAAAAAAAGACTAAATATTCATGTTTAAAAAGTGGAACATGCAGCAGTTTCTACTCTAATTTGCATCAACTGTAATGGCATTGCATTGTCAACCCCTAAAAAAAAATCACCTAAGAGTGGGGAAAAAATAAAAAACCAAGCCGGTCAGGGTTGGATTAAGTTTGTGCTTTGGAGCACATGTTCAAGATAAACACCTGGAGCTATTTTTTTTTTTTTTAGAGATATGAACGCTACACCGCCTCTCCATCAAATCGCAGCACAAGTGCGACTTTCTTTCTTGTGGAGACTCAGAAAGTCAAACAGGTGCAAACACCTGCTGTACGTGCGTAGACACAAAAAAAAAAAAGAAAAATGAAAAAACGAGGGGGATGAGTGACAGGTGTCATGCTTAATCTGAATTAACAGCTGCAAAAACAAAAAAAAGATGGATTCATGAGGAGTTTTCAGTCTTATTTTTTAAAATCTTGACGTGATTAAGGTTTGAAGTAGCATCTAGATGAGATATGATGGATGGATGGATGAGGGGAAAGGAGAAAACGAACTGCTTTACCTTTGGTTTTGCTCTGCTTAGCATCCATCTGTGTGTCTGAGTGAGCGCTGCTCCGTCTCGGCGCTTAGCGGTCGGAGAATCGGACTCCTGACGGCAGCGCTTACATTCCAGGACTGACAGCGGCACAGCTGCTGCGAATGTGTATGGGACTGTGTGTGTGTGTGGAGGAGCGAGAGAGAGGAGGAGAGAGAGGGTCCTCCTCGCTCGCTCACTCACTTACTCCTCCTCCTCCTCTTCGTCCACACTTTCCTTCTTTCTTTCCATCATCTCTCACAGTCCCCTCCTCTTCTCTTTCCTCCTCCAGCAGTGCATCAATCCTGCCGGTGGATGTCACCGAGGCGGAGGCGACTCTGCCCCCTGATTGGCTGCCATTCACAAGTTACAGATAAAGGGGGATGAGAAGAACCAGAGCGCCGACTGACGTCTAATCTTCCCTCAGTGACGGAGGAATGAAGGAGAAAGAGGCCATAACTTGTAAATCAGAGTAAGAAGGGGAAGAAGGTGGGCTTCGTTTTGACCAGTTTAGCTTCATCTTCATCATCTTCGACGCGTAGACTTGGCCGCCAGCGTGAGGCAGGTGCACACACACAGAGTCCAGGCACTCTGTCATCTCTCCTCATTACATGCTGGATGCATATCAATCCGTCTGCATGCAGCGCGGCCCACTGAGAGCCGTATAACATCTGTGAGAACGCACAGTCGAACCACGGAGAAGTAGAGAATAAATAAAATAAGAAAATTACAACGGTCATGAAATTACAAGAAAAAAACAACAAATTTACGAGAATAAAGTCATAAAACTACAAGAAAAAATTCATAAAATTGCGAGATTAGTCATGTTACAAGAATAAAGTCAAAATTACGTGAATAAGTCATCAAATTACAAAAATAAAATTGTACAAGAATAAAGTTGAAATAATTCAAAATTAAGTCGTAATCTTACGAGCATTGTCAAAGTATAGCTATTCTCTATTTACAACTTTATTCTAGTATTTGAGTTAATCTTGTACGTTATATTTCGACTTTATTCTCCTACAACTTTATTCTACAATAAATAATCAATTTTATCTATACTGCCCTTTATATATCAAATTTAAATCTTAAAGGGGGTGATGGCAAGCTACTCGATTGTAGCTACAGCTGCTCTGTGGCAGCCTGACAGAAGCTAGGCGGCCATTTTCAGCCACTGGCCCAAGGACACAAACGAGGGCAGGCAGACCGGGAATTGAACCGATGAACTACCGATTACTGGGCGAACTCCTACCACCGTTGCTCCCGTTATGACTTTATTCTCATACTTTTATCTTTTTAATATTTTTCTCTTAGTATAGCCCACATACTCTTCATGTCGTAGACTTGGCCGCCAGCGTGAGGCAGGTGCACACACACAGAGTCCAGGCACTCTGTCATTCCTCCTCATTACATGCTGGATGCATATCAATCCGTCTGCATGCAGCCCTGCCCACTGAGAGCCGTATAACATCTCAGTTCAGCTGGAAGCAAAAGAGGGAGGAGGAGTGACGTATGATGGATCTGATGAAGATGGGGAGCGTTGCATCTATAAGGGTGGATTCACTCTGTCTGGTGCGCTTTAATCGACTAGTTTGACTAGAAAGTCCAGGTCATTGGGGGAGGTGTGAATATGCAGTCGAACAATGGAGTATTAGAGCCACACTAAGAACATTTTTTTTTAAAAATGAGAATAAATTCCTTATATTACGAGAATAAAGTCCTTCATTCTTGGAATTTTTCTTCAGGTGATGGAAGGCCGGCTTTGTAACTGTCTTTATGTGTCTCTGAAGGTTCACACTCAGATTTTTGGTCTGATATCTAGTTTCTACTTGTAATAACTGGCTCTAGATCATAAGTGTCAAACTCGAGGCCTGTGGGCCAAATCTGGCCCGCCATAGCTTTATATGTGGCCCTCTGGATCCTAAACACTAAGTGTGCTTAAATGTTATGTTTTCAATCAAATCAGTGCAGTTTTTATCTGTTTACTGCCAAATTATACTAATCAGTCCCTCCAGTTTATAGACAATTATCATGAAAATTCACACAAAATCAACAAATCCCCACACACTTTTTTTTGTGCTCATACATAATTGGGAGTTTATTGCAAATGTTTCTCAAAAATTGTTAAATGTTTTTACTTGTACAAACAGCTGCCTCAGCCTTAATTTATGTCAGATTATAATCCATGATCTATACAGCAGTAATAAAAGTTGCATTTACTGTCATAAATTAGTGTAAATATTGCAAATATTTCCAAATTAGTACCACAAACATTGGTTTTTATTGCAAAGAATCACAAAAAAAGTATCACAAAATCCTGGAGGCATTGAAAATGTTCAATAATATTATTTAATTTTAAGAATTCATTGATATTTTAACAGTTTGTGATCAGGTTTTATCAATACATTCTGGCACTAACCCTTCTTCTAACCTGAGCGAGTGGGAGCATCAATCAATCCCAGGATTGAGCCTTGGGCAAAGCCACATGTGACTGATGAGAAGCTACGCAAAGTATAAAATGTTGATTTTCTTACTTTAAAATGGAATTTATTATTCACTTTTTAATGCGTTTCCAATATTATACAAACATGTGATTAAATAAGAAATCTGCAGAATGTGCCATTTATCGTATAATCAAAACAGACCTTAAGTACCACATTATGTTGGTCAAACACATAAAATTCCATTTAAAACCTCGACCTTGTGATGAAATGTGCAATAGTTCAAGTCTGTTAAGACTCTGGAGCTCTTCAGACATCTCTATCCTTCCTTAAAACAAACCAGACCAGATAAAATGACTTTTAAAAAACCGCCAGTCGCTACTTGATGAATAATGTAAGCAAAGAAGCGGCTCCACTGGCCAACTTCAATCTGGGCTCGGATTTTATTCTGCTGATATCACTGTGCATAGATTATCAGCTGTAATGCGCTGCACCAGATAAATAAAAATGCAAACAGGCCAAACTAATTAACATCCAAACGAGCGGCGAGGTAGCCTCCCTCTGATGCCAAGCCAAGTCCTACTCACACTCCATAACTCAGCCCCTCGTTGGGTTCATGGCGCTGGGAGATTAAGAAGTAGGTGTGTGTGTTTGCATTTGTTCCCCCTGTGCGCAGTGTTTACCGAATGGTTGTGTGAGTCTGTGTGTGGCGTTCTCTTGCTAACAAGCCTCTGAAAAAAGGAAGCAATTTTGTACCTCTCTGCATAGAATTAGTAATAATTTAGTTGCTATTTACACCCCTGGGATGTTAATTACGCTGTTGTTACGCGGCCCAAACAACTCGGCAAACATCAGAGAATGAGAGCGAGCATTGTTCCAAGCTGCTTGAGGAAATACAGGAACATTTTCAGACTACACTTCTTTAGAAAACACACAAACAAGCAATATCTTCCCATTTTAACTTCACAACCTTATCCGCGGCCAGTGATTCACACAAAGCAGTTTTTTTCCTGCCTCTCTTATTCTCTAGATGAGGACTCTATTACATTAAATCAAAGTTTTCCAGCCTGCAGAATCAGCTTCCTTAAGTAAGAGGTGTCTCTTGATCCTCTCCTAATACGGAGTGTCAGCTTCCATCAGCGTCACGAGAGCATACCACCGAGTTTTGCCCCTGATCGGTTTTCCGATGTGTCGCACCTTCCCAAAGCTGCCAACCACTGCGGATGCTTGGTGCTGTTCTTTGTGCTAGCATCAGGACTCCAGCTGATGACAGGTTGTTGATTTGCCTCATTGTTTGGCAGTGGTTAAATCACATTCAGCAAATTCTCCAAGCTCTCATTTTTCTCAGTTTTTTTCTTTCATCTTAAGGGTGACCAATTATGCTTCCTTGAACTGGTTTGGATCAATCTTTGACATACAAAACATCTTAATTACATGTTTCTGCACAAAATCATTCTTAGATAATGAGGTTTTAGTTAGACTGAGTTGTTTTAGGGCGTCTTGTCATTTTAAATCCAAGTAAGCTACTTCTGGCCGCACCACCATTCCCCCAACTTAATATTTACACTCAAATGAAAATGGCTGCAAACGGATGCGCAATTATACAACCGAAAATGCAGAAATAGAGCCTCCTGCACAACCAACAAGAATGCAGCAAGTGGTTTCTGGATGGTAAATCAACAGAATGATTGTCTTTTCCAGCAGCCATTGCACAGCACATACAGCAGTAAAACCAGCTGACCAAACAGCCATTTGGGTTGCTAGGTAACGGGCTGGGCTTCGTTGGGGTTGCTAGTAACGGCCAGTGTCTGCTGATTTCTGATGTTACATTTCAGAGGTTTTTGAAATTGCTTATTTTCCACACACCAAAAAAACATTAACTGAGAAACACATAAAAATGATTACAAAGTCGGCCTTCCACCATCTGAAGAACATTTTAAGATTGAAGGACTATATTATGAGAATAAAGTTGTTAGCAATTGTTTCATGGTGCAAGTCAAAAACGTAATATACGGTTTCCTTAGACTGAAAACTTCTTTAACCAATTTGAAAAATAAACGTCTTGAGATAATGTGTTGAAAAATGTATAAATAAACCGAACATTTTAGGGACATGTGCACAAATGAAGGCGAATGTTTAAATTTGAGCCTAAGCCCTAACTTGTGCACACAATTCTTATAAATTACTGCCATTTATGTTTTCGTAATAAACAACAACATGTTGTAATCAGAAATTTTGTGATGGTTGTCCACCTGAAAAAAACAAATTTAAGATTTTAAAGGGGCTGCACTTGACTGCTAACATACTCTTGGTGTAGAGACAAACAGCTCATTAAAAAATACCTTAAATTTGTTCTGCTTGTATCGATTCAAGTCATTGAATATACAGTTCAGCAAGGCAGTAATTACCAAATCTCATGAAAAGACACAACAAGGAATCTGAAACAGTCGTCCAACCCACCCTATGTAGTTCTTAAATTTCAGTTTGTTATGAACAAATGAGCAAACGATGAATCCAAGAATGTAATTAGGGCCTGAGAACTTAATTAGCTTCTTGGGTCCTTGGCTTGTTCACAAGAAGCTAATTAAGGTCCAGGAACTCTGTAAATGTTGTATGAGAGCTGAAATCCCTCAGGATGGTCAAACATGAGGGATTCTGGAGATCGTTTTGTTTTAACATCCTTCCACAATCAGTAAAAACGTTTGTTTACAGAGTAAAATATTGGAGGGTCATAATAAAGACTCCTCAATCCTGGTCATCTATAAATGTTAATAATCCTAACTTTGCTATTAGGATTACGATTACTTTAACTAAATTAAAGTAAAACAACTGGTCTCAACTAAGCTTTCAAAATATGTTCGATTTCAGTGTCGTGAAAAATTACAATAAATTCCATTTAATCTCTGAAAAACCCAAAACCGGATAGTTAATTTTTTTTTTCTCCCACATCACACAAGTTGTGATCAACAACCGCATGTTGCTACTGGCAGAAATGACAAAGAAGACAACAGGAAGTGGTAATAGACTAATGGTGCAGCATGTTTTTAATGACTCATTCACATGTGATTTTAATTGCGTTTCTTATTTATTGAAAACTTCAATTGCGAAATTGTGGGTTTTTTTCAACGTTAGTAATGGAAAAGCAGCTAAGTGAAGACTTCCTCTGATACCAGGGTGTACGAATTTACAAACTATTTTTTCATGTTATGGAATTCAAACATTTTCTCTCTCAATATTTTATGTAATTTAGGAGATTTTCATTGTTTCCTTATACATAGTCAGACATCAGTTACAAATATATCCGTAAACATTCAGCGTAAACTTGAACAGCTACTATTTGTAGTTGATACTGTTAAGCCTACTTCTGTTATTTGGTAATACTGCCTGTATAGAAAAAAAAATACATTATTTAATTATAGTTAACAATGCACTCAAATTTGATCTCATGTAAATTTAGCATATTTTCACCTGTTTTCTCTGGTTTACATGCTTTAAGGATCAAGTATGCACAGAAAATTGTTTAATTAGAGCACCTTATTACCAACAGTGTCACAACTATTCCTTCTTAATTGCAGTTCATCGTAGTTGAACTGTACTTCATATTAATAAGCATTTTGAAATGTAAATTGGGTTTATATAAGAAGTTTTTAGTGGTTAGAAAGATACAGGAGATAAAACAAATAGTGTAAAAGTATGTTATATAAAATACATTGAGAGTTTGATTTGGTTTCATTTAAATTCATTTCACAGATTAGCTGCAGCCTTACTGAAAGCCTTGCTGAGACCAACTAACCCTGGGTGAAAATCTATAACAGAGCTTCATTTCCTAGTTCAAGGACACTTTCACTGTTTGAATGGCTCTTATTAGAAATGTTAGCTATCACAGGGCCTGAGCCGCCTTTATATTACACAGACTTGGATCCGGGTTCGGAGTTTATCCGAGGTTTATTGCTCTTGTGGAACCGTTCCTTTCAAAAGGCATTTCAAAAGAGGGCCTCAATTTATATTTTGAACTATAGATATTTAATATTCATTCTAAGCAAGACTAGTAATGCAGTAAAGAATGAAAACTGGGAAAAAGGACATGTGAAATATTAAACTGGAAAGGAATAAGTCATTTATTGTCACTTGAAATGCCTCACGTGAGATGCATATCATCTAATAATCTATCAATCAATCAATATATATATAGACAGGCAATGTTTTCAATTCAAAAACCATTTTTGCTGCTAAATTAAGTAAATGGACATGAACTCCACAGCATAATGTTCAGTGTTTTTGGTCTGATATGTCATCTAACCGTCAGATTGGTGCAAAGTGCTATTCTACGTACAGTCATAGTAAATAAGTTAGAATGTGTTTCCCAATTAAGCTAATTTGTCAGATTAAATGTACCTTTTGAAAATAAACACTTGTGCATCAGATCTACATGCTTACCAGAAGTGCCATCCTTTATGTATAAAAAGAGACATTGCTTTAAATCTTTAGCTTGTTAAAGTCTTTTAATTAACTAAAATTAACACAAGAAAGTCCTGACCCTTTAAAACAAAATGTAATGTACATATTGGGTTTTACATTTATGTGTTTATTGAAGAACATGACTTTGGATGTCTTTTTTATGAAATGTACATGATTCTCTGTGGGATTTTTTGGGATTATCTTGTCCTCTGCTGGGCTCTCCCCTTGTGCCTGTTCTCTGTCTCACATGTTGAAGAATCAACCAGGGGTTTGTATATAGATTTATGTAAAAACAAACACAACAAAAAAACACCAACAGGAGCAACTTTGTTCCCATTGTTTTTGTTAGAGCCGGTGAAAATCAAACTTGTAGTCCTGATATTGAAAATCCTTGTATTAAGAATTTCTTTTTTGCTCCAATATCTGTCTTCTGCTAGCTCTCTTTTTCTGATACATCCTCCTTTTTTGTGTGTTTTTATTTTTCCTCCATTGTACTCCCAGCAGTCTCTGAAGTTCCCACTGAGCATGCTGAAAAGGTAGCGATTAGTCTTCTCCGGACTCGTATTTAATTCAGCTGTAAATCTAAAGTTTTTCCTTAAAGCCAAGTTCAGACGGCACAGTTTTCAGTGCTATTGTTTGCTTCGCACTATGCGGCGTGTTTATCTCTTAATCTGGAGTTTAGGAGTCCCAGAGGGTTCATTCTACACAAATGATCAGCAACGGGGGGTCGAACTCTGCCAGATCTTTCACTACACTGAACCCCCTGACTTATCGGACGGATCTTTATCAAGGAATTAGAGCTGTCATGCAGACAAATCTCTCTTTCACATCATTACTGTGTTTTACACCACAATTCATGTAGCTCCTGGTGATTTAGTCGGTTTCACTCAACATTTTGTTGGAGAAAAAGCTCAATATTCCCCTCCAAGCTTTTTCTTTTTCAACTCTGCTGTGACTTTGCATGCTGAAAATAGTCCTTCAAGCACAATACCGTCTCCACCATACTCTCTCCGTTGTGACCATTGCGTGTTTTTCTTGTTGCATTCCCCTCTTCCCTCAATTGTTGTTGTCTCATTGGCACCAGCTCCTTCTGGCATCTTGCTTCACCACAACCTTCTCCAAAATATCTGGGAGCATAGATACATGTCTGGTAGGGGATTACTAACTGCCAACGCGGCCATCAATCCTCCTCAGATCTGGGCTATTTGCCTGAAACTTTCAACGTTTCTCGGAAAATCAGGTCTAAAATGGTGTGAAGCGTTAACCTGTCTCCAGGCAGTGTCTTCCTCCAGACTTTGTGGTTCATTTTTACCAAACACATTATGTTTGCCTGGGAGGAGGTGTAGTCTTAGGAGGTATATATGAAAATAATGTTTTTCTCCATGTTATAGAATATTTCCTCGACTGTTACTATATATAAAAATATTCTACAACATGGTGGTGTGAGTGTCACATTATTTTGAGTTACTCTTGACACTTTAAATCCCCCCCACCACCTCCAAACTCAACGTTTACGTTCACACATGAAAATGTCTGCAAACAGTTGTGCAATTATATAACCATACATCTATGAAAAGGAGAAGTGGAGCCTCCTGCACAATCTATAAGAATGCAGCAAGTGGTTTCTGGATAGTGACATGAACAGCAGAACAATTCTTTTGCCACAGCCATTGTACATTCAGCAGTAAGATCAGCTGACCAGTAGTGCTGGAGTTCCATTTGGGTTGCTAGGTAACGGGGCTGAGTAGCTCGGTTGCTAGGTAACAGTGCAGTGCCCTTGGAATGTGACTTAACAATCTGTAAGTTTTTGAAATGGCTCGTTTTCCAGATACTAAATAACATTACATTATTGCCAGAAAACGACTGTGTGGATTTTTTAAGTGCTTTTAAAAGGAGTTGAGACAAAAATTAAAGTACAAAAATAGGTCCCAATTTTGCTGCAAAACTGCAATTTGCTTTTACCTTCTGCAACAATAACAACCATTGCCTGATTTCCTAATGAAAGAATCTACAGCATTTTTGCACGTTGATATAGTTTAGACTTAAAGTGTCAATAATTTGAGGCAATTTCAGGCCAGTATTCCACTTCCCAGTGGTAATTTTACAGTAGTTAACCGCGCTAGACATCCAGACACCCCTTCCATGATGTAATTTATTACCAACAGTGATTAATTAGAGTTAACAGTCTATATTGCACATTACTTGGTGAAGACCCTCCATCATTGGCTGGCATAAATCCCCTGTAATGTGCGGTGACGTGTGTGGGGATGGGTTGTGTGCATGATGAAGTGTTGTGTGGTGAATTCCCAGCAAAAAGCCCTGAGGATGCTCCTGTCCTAGCCAAAGTGATGACAGTTTAGTCAGTCTGTGAATACTTACTTATGGAAGTGAAACATCTGCTTTTATTGACTAAGCTGGCTCTAAATCAGAGAAATTTTATGCTCTGCTGCACTCTGTGGGCTTTCATCAGATGCAGCGCTTGCAGTCTTCAACTGCTGAAGCTCATTTATTGCCTCACAATTAATTAAGCAAGTTGGAGAATTATTTTGGGGATAATTAGTTCCTATCACATATAATTCTGATAACTCAAAACGTATCATTTAATAGTAGAAGATAACAAAATGGAACAATGAGAGCATTCAAAGTCACCTTTTTTTCCAACACTGCAGGAAAACAAGATTTAAAACGCTGCAATATGGAATAACATCGCATTATGTTGTAATGAAATCAGGCTTCAGAATGTAATAAAACATTAAAACAGCATCATCATAATAATAACACAATCAAATGTATGTAGTGCATTTAAGGACAGTATGAAATAGTCTGCCAGTGGAAATAGTAATTTTTCAAAAATATTAAGTAATTATTGACTTAAAACAAGCTCTTTCTGAAAAGTTCCTTGTAAGTTAGTTTTGTCTTAATTCAAGTGTACAAAGATATTTGCACAAGATTAACCGCATGCATCAACGCGTTAAAGTTGACGGCCCTAATTCCACAACACATTTCCTTCCATTTACTGATAAACACAAACAAATTTCCTTCTTTTACGTATTAAAAGATATACAAAAGGTTCATTTTGAGTCAGGAAAAAGTTAGTACTAGTGTTTGGACTTTGTGTTGTTAAAAGAAATACTAGTTCCATGGCAGAAGATGTTAGTCTGCCACATGGTTTAGTATATTTTCATCAATATTCATGAATTATTGACTTGCTGAAAAGTTCCTTGTCAATTAGTTTTGTCTAAATTCAGGTGTCCAAAAATATCTGCACTAAAACTAGACCAAAAATACTTGGTAAGATTTTTTATTTTTGCTGTGCATG
Source organism: Poecilia formosa (assembly GCF_000485575.1). NCBI lineage: Eukaryota > Metazoa > Chordata > Actinopteri > Cyprinodontiformes > Poeciliidae > Poecilia > Poecilia formosa. The sequence goes on along the minus strand of NW_006800011.1, from coordinate 156,163 downwards.
TAAAATTCTGATTTTGAAGACATTAATAAATGTCTTTTATATATTATGTGTCTTATTATTGTGACACTTAGCAATTAAAAATGCAATCTTACTTCACCTAACTTTAGACAATGAGGGGGAAAAGAGCGAATGTGTCTTTTTATTTGGTGTATGTAAATTTTTAGTTTCAAATGTATTATTTGTTAATTTTTTTTCTTATTTTATGAGCTGCACCCATTTGTTGTCGGAAGAGAACAAGAGTCTGACCTTGACAGGAAAAAACAAAACAAACACATTGAATGTTTTGCATCACATCCTGCCTGATTGGCTAATCAATGCAAAAAGAAAGGGGTAAAAACACGTTCAGTTTGCAGAGAATTACCGATAAGAAACCTTGTAAAAGTGAATCCTTGCTGCACCAAAGTGACGCGCCATGATTTCTTTGACTTTTTTCCATATAGCAGGTGCTGTCAGGACATAACTGTGTGTAATTAAGGCGCACCCACGAGGTTGTAACACCAGTAACACTAAAGCCACTCCGGTGACTCCTGAGGACAATTTTTCTTTTCCTTTTTTGCTTCGTGAAATGTTGATGCGTTGTTGAACTCGACCTTTTTATGCACTTAGGAACCATTTTATATGTGCAAAAAATAAAAAAAGATTTTCAAAACCCTTTTTGCACATGCTTACCAGAGGGGGTTTTTATTCAAAGGCTCAAAATTACAGAAAGCTTCTTGGCCTCTTTGTGAAGTCGTTTTGGTAACTGACGTCAACGTGACTCAGAAGCTTGGAGAAAAGAAATTTGTAGTGAAATTATCAATTTATTCTGACGATTAATCGCTTGTTCTAATGATTAATTGAATGTTCTGATTAATCGATTGTTCTGACGATTAATTGATTATTTAGAAAAAGAAATTGGGTCATTCTGCAGATTTCTCATTTAAGGACTTGAGCCTATTTTACACAATATTACAAATGCAAACAAGTAAAATTATTCAAATACTTTTTTGAGTAAGAAAAAACCTCCAGTCCTTTAGCTACAATTGATCATTTCTTGCAAAAAAGGCATCTGCAGCTAAGAAACACAATTGTTTTACTTATTGCTTTATTTTGAGCCACATAAAAGAAAAAATATTACATCTCAATATGTAAAAAAAAGTAACAGAGAAAATATACAGAAAGGATAAGACATAGCCTGAGTCATCCAATTCATGTTTTATATAATACTGTATTTAGACATCAAGAATACATTCAGCTCAAAAAGGCGTGGGAAGAAGACAACTTAATTACTCCCACTCCATATTCACATATATAAATACTGTTTACTGGTTTGTTTGTTTGGATTTACAAATGGACAGAAAATGGTGCATAATATTTGTTTTACACAATTTGAACCAGGTCAAGCAAAACACTGTCATTGGAGGAGCTTTAGGTAGAACATATTTACAGGCAAACAAGGTTTTTCAGCTTAAGTACAAAATATACATGTTTTCTTGCAGAGTTTTGGCTCAATTACTGCTGTGAGTATGTTGTTCTTCCAGCAAAATGGTCTCTTTTTGGCATCTGTATTCTCCAGTTAACGATTTATCGATTGCTAAATTAGTCTGATCATTTCAATAATTGATTAATCATGTTTAAGTCAATTAATCGCTTTAGCCCTACATGAAATGTCGAAAAAATAGCAGCAAAAATTGTGAAATGTTCACTGTTCTTTCCTCCTAAAATATTACCAGTTTGGTCCAGTTCTTAAACATAAATATCTCTATATCTGATCAGAAGACTAAGTGAGATATTAGACTGTTATTTGTGAATATTGGTGGAAAACTTCTAGTTTCACAGGCAGATTATTTCAGAGGAAATGTCTTATTTTAAGAGAAATAATCTGCCAGTGAAACTTGTACTTTTACATTAACATTAGGGAATAATTGATCTAAAAACTCCTATGTCTTGCTGAAAAATGACTTGAAAAATGACTTGTCTTATCTCAAGTGCTCCAAGATAAATGTACTAGAGACCAGACAAAAACTCTTGGTAAAATTTAGCATTTTTTACAGTGTTCCAAAAGCATGCCTTTCAGGTTTGGCTTTTTTCTTTTTCTACCTCTCACAATAGCAGCATTTTTTTCCCAGCTTGAATAGTGATTACACTCCAGACTGTGTGAAAATTGGTTCAAATTGCTGCAGATTCAATTAGTGTCTTTCAAGGGAAGCATGAGAGGTGATTTGATTGGTCGTGACTAATGGTGGCCTCAGCAGCGTCTTAGTGGTAAGGAGTCGTTGCCAGGTTAGATAGACGGCGATGTCTAGGTAGGTTTGTAATTGACACACGAAGGTCCAGAAAACACCTCAATATTCCTAAAGTTTTTTAGTAGGGCCAGGACTTTGAAGCATTCAATTAATTTACAAATCTAGCAGGAACCTTTTTATTTGCGTGTTTCTGGTACGCCTGTAAATCTGATGCACAAGTGACATCCGTAAACAGTGATGAATGAGAAAGCAACTTATCTTGTCCCACTGGGGGTTAATTTTGCTTCAAAAATTGATCTGATTGGATGCTGGGAAAGATGATTGTTGTGTTCAAGTTATGCTAAAAAGGCATTAGCCTAGCAGCAAAGCAGTTAAAGCCTAAATTAGCGTCTCAAATGCTAAACATGTAGCAGCATCACAGACGTCCCCAACGCTATTGTCAACGTTCATAGTGCACAATTAAAATGTTTTGGTTTAAACGTGACCCGTTATGCTTCCTCGAACAGCTGCGGTGGGGTTGCTAGGTAACGGTGGAACTCTGCTGGGGTTGCTAGGTAACGGTGCAGTGCTTGCTGATTTGGGACGTTACTTTCCGGAGTTTTTTTGAATCGGCTTATTTTCCAGATACCAAAAAATATTAAATTAATCACGAAAAAATGTCTAGCTGCTGTTGTTTTTTTTTTTTGTTTTTTTTTTAGTGTGTGGGTTGTTTTTAGAAGCCATAGAAATCCAAATGCAAATACAAAAATGTGTGAAAATACATTCCTTTTATATGTTTCTTTGTTTTTTCAAAATAAGTCTAGTTTCACCTCAGACAAACTTTTTGGTTAAATGAAAAGATTTTTTAATCTGCAGGTACATGAGTATTTTCGATTTAAGTGTGTTAACAGAAAGAGATTGATTTCAATTTATTACATAAAAATCTTATTTTCAAGCATTAGTGTTTGCATGTTTACGATCTTTTAGAAATTAGATTTGACTTTCTTGAAGGGAATTTGAGATGTTTTGGCAGATCTGTTGTCCCTCATTCACTCATCTAAAAAATAGCTTAAAACATGAAATATTTGTGTCTGATAAACAGAAATATTAATTATTCATGTGTTTGTTTTTCTTCCACCTCAACATTTATTCCCCAGATGGATATTCTGACATTTGCCTCGAGAGATAGCCGGTCGTATACGCTGTCCTGGCCTCCGTGATTCACAATAGGATAAAAATATAATGCCATAATTCTCACCCAAATACTCATGTAAACAACATGAGGTGGTGTTTCACAGATGGGAAGGTTCTTGAGCTCGAATGCGGGGTTTTATCTTCTTTCCACCTCGTAACATATCGCTGCTAATTTCAACCACAATCTCCCGTTTTGCTCTCATCCGTGCAGATTTTTCCAACAGCTCTCTAGTTTGTCCTTGTGATCTTTCGCAAACTTCAGATGGCAGAAATGCTATTCTGAGAAAAAAGCTTTTTTCCCCTCTATACATTCCTGCAATGCACGTCATTGTTGCTCAGACGTCAGCTTATGGAGGAAACGTAAACAACAGAAGCCAAAAAGAGATGCCTGGAAAGGCTACTTTGCAGTGATGCTGAAAACAGCAGCTGGTTTTTGAGCTGCTACTATTTGAGGAACCTGAAAGTTTTCTCGATATAAAATCTACAAATTGGTGACGTGTTATGCTGACTGTAGGTAGAAAAAGATAAATTCCAGCCAAAAAACTCTGAAATTTTGACATTATCAGAAATTTTCTAGGAAAAACAAGGAAATTTCTGAGTTTTAGAAATTTTACTTTTGTGAGAAAAAAACTCAAGAATCTTGATATTAATCTCAGAAATTATCTAGAAAAAAAACAGAAAATTTCTGAGTTTCAAAATTTGAAAATTGCAATTGTGTGAAAGTCAAAACTTTTCCAAGATTAATCTCAAAATTTCTGGGTTTTGTAGTAGCTATTTTTTGACTTGCAAAGTTTTTCTAGAAAATTTCAGAAACTAATCTCAAAATCTGAGCAAATCTTTGATTTTTCAAACTCAGAAATTTCCTTGAATTTGTGATTTTGAGATTCTCAATTTCTATGTTTTTCTAGCTAATTTTCAACTTTGAAAATCAGAAATTTGACAAGTTTTTTCTAAAAACTTAGAAATTAATCTCAAAATTAGATTTTCTTTTGGCGAACATCTGCTCTTTTTTTCCATCTACAACGTTTCTAAGGCGATGTATTTTTCGCCTTTAAGTGTGAGTTAAAAGATACAAAAGAATTAAGTCACTATAAATGACTGAAATTATGAAAAAAATTAAAATATCCCAATAAATAAAAAATGCTTCAAATATCTGCTGAGGAATAAATTAGGACCTCTGCTCAGATTCAGATTTATCAAATTTATTTTGGTAAATTTACAACATTACAAAGAATGGAAACACAATTACATGCTATTCCGCAAACGCTTTTATAAGTCAAATGAGTTTTACCAATGTTCAGTTTAAAATATGTATCTAAGTAAACATAACATCTTCTAGCGACCTCTGACCCCTTTGAGGAATCCCATTTGGATCAGCTAGCCTGTTAGCTGTTATAAACTAGAGAACATCTAATATATGGCCTTGTCCAGGTTTCAGTTATTGTTAAATGTTGAATAATTTATGTGGCTTTAACTGCTGAGGCATATCGGAGAAGAGAACCATCTACTCCAAACTAATCCACTCTGGATCCGGTTAATGAAATCCTCTGCAGAGTTTTAAAACGCCGTGGCTAAGCCCGCCGTCTCCGCTTTGTTTTCACTTAAAACCTGTTTAGAAAGTTGGAGGAGTTATTAGGTTAATACTTTGCAAGCTGGCATTTACTTTAATAAAGAGAAGAAAACTAAAACCAGACGTTTATTAGATCCTGTCCCGGCGCAAATAGCTTCTTGGTGAGATTGAAAAGGCTGTTCGTCTGATCAGGATCGTCCTCTGCAGAGGTGTCCAAACGCGAAGGAAATGTCCAAATGGAAACAGAAGCTGGGACACACTGCATGGATTATGTTCTTTATCCCATATAGCCTCGAAGGATTGCCAAGTACGGATGGAGGGAGAGGCATTGGCCTACTGCTCAGTCAGAACTGGAAGGGGTGAGGATTAAGAGCTCTGACAGATTTCACAAACAAAATTTAACTAAAAGGATCCATATTAGTCTAAAAAGTGCATCTACGAGAATTAGAAAACCATCAAAAGTGAGTTTTACATCACAGATTTTGTTCAAACAGGGAACTTTGCAGATTATTGATGACATGAATTTCTTATGTTGGGGGCTTGAAATTGCAAATAGAAAACTGTTTTGGTATAACTTCAATTTTAGCATAACTATCGTAAACTTGAGCATAAAGCGCGTGAATAGGAAATCTCTCTTGCAAATGATATCTTAGATCAGTGGTTCTTAACCTGGGTTCGATCGAACCCCAGGGGTTCTGTGTAATGTCGTGATGACGCCCCGCTTTGCCATCCCTTGCTCCAGAGGATCACGTTACATTGCTGAGCCAATCAGAGCTACGGAGGAGCACTGATTGAAGGAGCTCCACTCTCAGCATGGATTTGAACTTGTATCTTTAATTACTTCAGTAAAACTCACCGTTTTTACCAAATTCTATGGTCTAAATCTTCTCCTTAGTCACATCTTTTCGGGGTTGGCACTGCCTCTAGTGGCGTGGGGAGGTAATACAACTGATATAATTACATTAATAAATCAGAATACCGCAAATTATTTTCTGTGTCGGGGTGGGGGAAGGTTTCGGTGAATGCGCATATGAAACTGGGGGGTTCGGTACCTCAAAAAAGGTTAAGAACCATTTGGATCAATGGGACAAGCATTATAAATAAGTTAAATACAAGTACATTAAATACATTTCCTTCTAGCATAACTTCGGTTTTACAATAAATTACGTCTTAGAATAAATCCCATTTTAGCATAAATTCTGCCATGGCATAGCTTTTTTTTTTTTTTTGGCTTAACTTTTGCTTTAGCAGAAATTCTGTTTTAGCAATACTGCCATTTTTACATAGTTGCCATTTTGGCATTACATATTAGCATAACTTCTGTTTCATCATGAGCCTCGTTTTAGGATAACCTTAGCTTTAGCATAAATCCCAATTTTAGCACAACTTCCATTTTAACGAAGCTGGCATTTTAGCGGAAGTTGCATTTTAGCATAACATCCATTTTAATGTAATTTTTGTCATAGCTTTGTCTTGGCTTTTGAATTTAGTTGAGCCCTTCTGGGCCATCGTAGCCAGAGTACCAAGGAAAACTCTGACATTAACTGGGAAAACATGCTAACTCTTTGCAGAAAAACCGCAGGCTTTGATTTGAAACCTCTTTATCTTTCTCTCCCTTAAATGGCTCCAGTGTTTTTTCCTTTATGTATCCTTCATGTGCTCGGATTTGCTCGTCACTTCATGAATAGAAAACTGTTCATTGTTTCCTCTACATTAACTGACCCATATAGCATTTTATTTTGAATTATCCAACCACTGATTTTTGATTATGTAACTTCTTTTTGTGGGACGCTGTTGAATGCGTGGTCAAGCTGCATGCAGCATATGATGTAGAAGGCTATTATAAATAAAAATAAAAGCCCATTTTCACCCCCTCTACTCGCCAACCCTTTGTTTCCCCTCTTTGTTGCAGCCGTTGTTGCGTTTCGCTGCAGTAAATGTTCCAGCTGATTTGACATCAACCATGTGGCGCTTCTGTTCGGTGATGTTGCATTTATTTTCTGTGAATCTGATTTGCTGTTATTTGCAAGACGAGAGACCTTGTTTTCATGAATCCACGTCTTCCTGAAGTGCATTAGCATTTAATTAAAGTATAAAACCCAATGTAGCATCTTCGCTAACTGTAATAGCCCAAAGCATTTCACTGAAGATGTCCTTAAATCCAACCACTGAAAATATCTTCCTTTTTTTCCTGCTTCCTTCCTTCCATGGCAACTTTGCCCTCATCACCATAATCACTGATTAATGACTACAGCGTGACACCGAAATGGAAGCAGCTTGAGCCCTAAAAAAAGAGGAGAAAAATCCACCGGATACAAGAAATCTGAAGAAAACCTCTAATCCATCTGTCTCTGCATAAGATGACATTTGCTCATCTGAATGAGGGGTTTTATGGAAGGTTTGCAAACACTAAAATATGGGTCTGAATATTTTCTCAAACACCAAATATCTACTATTTCACTGCACTGAAATGTAATGCAAAACAAAACCGAATTAAAACATTTCACTTAGCTATAACTTAAGAAATTATTTGTAAATGTTCTTCTTTTTTTACCCTAAAAATTTTGAATTTAATATTGACTGTGACATGCAGCTCTGGAGGAAATTGAGACCACTTAAAATGATCAGTTTCTCTGATTTTACTCTTTATAGGTATATGCTTGAGTAAAATGAACGTTGTTCTTTTATTCTATGAACTACTGACATGTCTCTGAAATTCCAAGTAAAAATTTAACATTTATTTGCAGAAACTGAGAAATAGTCAAAATAACGAAAAAGATGCAGCGCTTTCAGACCTCAAATGATGCAAAGAAAACAAGTTTATATTCATTTAGAAACTACAATATTAATTATTTCTGAACTCAGAGTTCATAAATCAATATTTGGTGGAATAACCATGAGGTTTTCATTGGGGTTCAGTGCAAAGGGCTCTTAATTTTTTTCTCAATCCAGTGAAAGTTTTAGTTAATTTTGATAAATGCAAAACAATTCCCCAAGACGATAAACTCTTAAACCATTAGAAAATAAAAAATTATAAGCAGTTCAGTTTTTACTTTTCTGTCATTTCAATATTCAACAAAAAGTCCAACATTCCTTACCAGTAACTAAATTCAGACCTGTGAAGACACTGTTACAGTAATTAAAAACTAGATAAACATTGGAACATTAGTTGTTTAATCCTGGAAACATTCTACAGGCGATAGAAGGCCGACTTTTTAACTGTCTTTATGTGACTCTGAAAGTTAAGGTTTACTACACCCAGATTTCAGGCCTGACCAGCAGTTTCTAGCTGTCGTAACCAATATTTTACATCCAGATTTACTGCATCTGATTTCTTCTAGTGCAGAATTATGACTAATTTTTTATCTTAATGACAAAACTTTTAAAACTATCGGATACGTTTCTGATTTAGTACAACATATGGAAGTTGGACAAATCGTGTTTTTGTGGGTGCAAAAAGATCAGGATCAAGTTGTTCTGTGTTCTTGTTAGAAAAACTGTTCAGTCATTTTATTTTACAGCATGTTGCACTGGCAGATTATTTTACTTTCGATTTTAAGGGGTTATTGACTTAAAACAAGCTCCTATTTCTTGCTGGAAATGTTTACTTTTGTCTTATTTCAAGAGTATTAAGATATTTTCCTTAGAAATAAGACAAAACCACTTGGTAAGGTTTTGTTTTTGCAGTGCAGACCGTCAGTTTCTTTGAAAATTGTGAGTAAAATCTAAATGTGAAGGGTTGGATTTCCCACTGCTTCTCCATCACCTTTTAAGGTTTATTTTGCTCAGTTAGGGCCCATAAACACGGAGCCACACTGTTATTAACTTGGATTTATTAAGTCCAGTAATTCCTGCCTTGTTATCTCTGTTGTTTTGGCTGATGGGGTTTGAATATACGCAGGCAACAGCCTGTTTACCACCATCCCCTTACTTTCTAGAGCATTGCCGCAAAGTTAATTAGCTTTGCTCCCTAATTGGGTACAGAAGATGCTTGTGGATTTTTTTTTCTTTTCGTTGTGACAAAAGCTGGTGGAATAAAGCTTGGTCCACTTTCAGCTCAGAATGAGACGGTTAACTGTGGCCTGCTGCAGCTGTTTTCTCCCTCTGTGTAAGTTTCTGTGCCCAACAGGCTCCATCTTTTATTAAACTCCTTCCTGCTCCAAGTCTTGCTCTGACAGTTAGCAGAAGGTAGCATGTAAAACTACTTTGAGAACAACTCACGCTCTGCAGTGCACCTCCACTCCTCTTTCTGACAAGTGGTGACATAGTAACTGTCGATCTTTCCTCCCCTATTATGAAGGAGGTTTCACATTTCTCCACTTCAGGGCTGCCAGCCGTCTTTTCTCTCCCCATATTTCTCCTTTGAAACTTGCTCTGCTGCTACAAATCAAATCATGACGTATCGAGCAGAACCGCTCTCAAGTAGCGGCTGCTTTGACAACGCTGCAGACAACCGTGGATGTCTGGTAAGGTGCATCGCTCCCTATGGTAGCCGGCTGTGCAGCATCAAAAAGGGGGTCATTCTGACACCTGGAGACTTATTAGAAATCACTTGGTTACTTTTAGGAAAATCAGCTGAATTTAAATTCAGAAGTAGTTAAAGTTTTTGTAGCTTGTATTTTGTTGTAGATGCTGTAGCAGTCTGTAATACAGCGATTGCAAAGAAGCCTCTGACTGCAGAGAGAATTTTTTTTGGAGAAAATCCTTTTTTGAATTTGCACAAACATCTCCAGAAAATAGCAAAAATAAATAAATTAAAAATCCCCAAAAAATAAAACTACACTGCAAAAACACAAAACTTACTTAAAAGTTGAAGGTGAAGTAGTGTCTTTCACTGACTGCACTGCAAAAATGTAAAATTTTACCAAGTATTTTTGGTCTATTATAATTCAAACATTTTATACTTGAAAAAAGTCAAAACTATATTCCTCAAAGCTATATTCCAACTAACTTTTCTGGAAGAAAAGGGAACTTGTTCTAAGTCAATAATTCCTTTAACATTGATTAAAAAGTACTAGGTATAAGTCACATAATTTGCCAGTGGAACTAGTACTTTTTCGTCAGTATTAGGAAATATTTACTTAAAGCAAGCTGGTACGTCTTGCTTAAAAATTACTCTCAAGTTAGTTTTGTCTTATAAGATATTTGCTCTACAGACTAGACAAAATGCTTGGTCAGATTTTGTTTTATTTTTAGAAATATGAAAAGAAATTCACTTAATGGCAACACACCAATTTAGAAGAAACTTGTTTTGTTGATAAGTTTATGCGCCAGGATGAGGTGGCTTTTTGAGAATATTTTGCAAAACTGCAATGGAAAAACTTCTTTTGCATCACCGGAATCATGTGACCAACAACCGGATGTTACTACTGGCGGAAATTATGAATAAGACGACAGGAAGTGGTAGGAGGAGGATGATGCTGCATGTTTTTAATAACTTATTTATTCATGTATGATTTTAATTGTGTTTCTTATTTAATGGAAACACTGCAATTGCGAAATTGTTTTTTCAACATTAGTGGAATATTAAAGTTTTGCGCACATTTGTAATGGAAATGCAGCTAGTGAGGACAACTTCCTGTTTCACGAAATTTAAACAAAACTGGAGTAGCATCAGATTTTCTGTTTTGCCGTTGGTAAAAGACCACAAGTAGTTTCTCCTGCCAGCAACTCTCGCGTTTTTTTTTGTTGTTTGTTTTTGTTTTTTTTTTTTGGTTCTATTTACCCAGAATGCCCTGGTCTGTAGACCACTTCCTGCTTCTGGAGCAGACTTTCCAGACAAACGGACTAAACAGGGCTGGTGTCATGATCCGTGTTTCTGTGTATTTATTTTAAGGATTGTCTGTGTTCAGTTTCTGTCCTGGGAGTCTCTGTTTCTGCGTCTTCCCTGTTTATTGATCCCAGCTGTGTCTCGTTCCTGTGATTACCCTCCCAGTGTATTTAGTCCCACCTGTGTTCCCTGTCAGATCCTTGTCGTTTGTTGTACGTCTTCCGCCAAGCTCTCCAGTCGCACTGTTTAAAGTCCTGGTTAGCCTTAGCTCCCGAATTCAGTCACCTAGTTGTCAGTTGCTACCGGTTATTAGCTGTGTGCTATTGTTCCTGCCGTGCTGCCTGACTGCACTGTTTTAAGCAACATTCATCATTAAATTCTTCATCTTTACCTGGGTCGTCAGCGTTCAATCTCACCACCACCAACCTCACCTTATGACAGCTGGTTTAAGTATATCCAACGTCTGAATCTATGATTATCAGTAAAACTTAAAGAAAACACCCCTGACCCAACTTTCTTGTCTCATTATAAGCATTGCAGATTAAAATCTTTTTGCAATTCAAATACTTTTGCGCATGGGAGATCTTTCTGCAGCCGTATTAACTAACATCACAAAACAGAAGACCGTGCTGTTTTTATCTCAGTGGGTCACCCCCTCCCACATCTTTTCTTCTTAAAGAAAAGAAACGGATGTTGCAGTGGTGAATTTGTGATTAAGGCCAGGAAGAACCCAGGTGTTTTAAAGGTTTGAACGTCTGTCACTGGTTTCCTCACAACCCGCCGGGACCTGAACTGACAGTATGGCTTCTGGATGGATTTAACTTCTCCACCAGATGCTTCCCTGACTCTAGGGTACAGATACTCAGGAGGAAAAGCTTGTGTTACATGTTTTCTCTCTTTTTTTTCATTTTGGGATATATTACAGAAAAGCTAATTCTCAAGGGCAATTCGGTGGTGATATTTCGCCTGCTGTGTTAGCACAGTTCATCATAATGATGCACAGCCTGGGAAGGTTATTTTCGAAAATGTATTCATTTCATTATAAGCGTGGAGTTAAAAAGATACCCTCCAGAATGTGGTTATTAAAAAAAAAAAAAGAATATTTCTGAAAGGGTACACAACAAAATGACTGAAGAGGATTAAAAAGAGCCACTGATGGCAGAAAGAAAGCAGATATATCACTATTCTGACAAGAAAAAGGCAAACCTTAAGTGTAGATGCAGACTGCATTTCAAGGTAAAGTTCTGTGATGAAGCTGAGTTTTATTAATTACACTCATTCTGGGATTGTAACTGAAAGGATTGCTGCAAAAATCATCCCTACAAGCTTTTTATTTAGCATTTTCAACCATTACAATTCAGAAATACAAATTCTTCTTTTTTTCCCATATTGCCCACATTATTTTTGTCCAAGAAGAAGAAAGAAACAATGTTCTAATCTATCTGAACTGAATACATTAGGACTCAATCTAAAGCACTCCACACCAAAGTAATGCAATAACAGCTGCCAATTCTGGCAACAAAAGGCGGTTTAAGATCTTGGTGCTTGTTTTTAGTCAACAGTGCAGCGGCTTCTTCTGGTTTGTTGTTTTTCACAGTTCTTGTAGAGATGCAGCAAACAAAATGCCACAAACACAATAGGAAGTTGACCATTTTGGGTCATAGCTGCCATTTTAGGACAAAAAAGTGAACCTTCGTCCACCCAAAAACCTTGGTCTCTGTTCGGTTGAAGTGAACTCTGGTGCAGTTTGAATGCATACGTGAACGCCAAGCGGACCAGAGACAGCTTCAAAAGCAGGAAGTGGACTACACCGCTGGGCATTCTGGGTAAACGCAACCAAAACAAACGTGATAGTTTAGTGCTAGCAGGAGAAATGGCTCTTGGTCCTTTACCAAAGACAAAGATAAATCCTACAACAATTAAACTTTTTGTTTACATTTTGTGAAGAAGGAAGTTGCTGTCATTGTCTTCTTCAGAGGTTTTCATGTTGTTTCCTTCAGTAGTTCTTGGTACAGTGCCCCCACAGGCGAGGAGGGGAACAGGTTTTTCAAAACTTTGGGTTGTTTGACACAGTGCAGAATGTTGAACCGCAGCAGCTGAAAATTCAACAAATGTTGCAATTCTGGTTCCCAACCAAACTGAGTGTACCAGACTGTGAGGTGGGGAAAAACACCCTGAGTTGCTTTCAATTTCTTTGTGTTTTTTTGCATTGCTTTGGTGTGGTGTGCCCTAGGGAGCATCTTCACTAAGTCCATACTCAAATGAAATGGACATCTTTGATTTGATCAAATTTTATTGATCAAATCAAATCAAACCAAATGTTTAAATCTCCACACTAGACTTCTCCAATGATCATAATCGAGTTTTGGACTCTGCTAGTCGTCTTCTAGTTTCATCTCTTTTTTTCAAGGGTTTCATCCCTTTCCTCAGGCAGAATATATTGAATGAGTCTGGGTAGTGGAAAACGAGTGTCAAGGAAATGTGCAACTGCAGCAGAATAGCAATTTAATTGCTCTTTGACTTACTCAGCTCGAGTGATGATTGTTGTAAAATCACCATCCAATCACTCCTTTGTGTGCGCAGAATAAAAAGGACCAAAGACGGCCAGCAGTCCTAATGTTGACAGCATGTCTGGTTGCCTTACATACACTTTCTTCAGAAGACATCTTGTCATAAGGGAACATGAACCATCCTCCTCCTTTAATTTTTCCTGCTTAACACAGACATAAATCTGGATAAACATTTATCTTCTTTCTGGTGCTAAGAGTAAAGAATCCAGGTGCGTTTATGTGGGACAGTACAGCTTTTTATTCTTTTGTACTCTTCCTACAAATTGCAGTAATGTCCCACATTTTTACTCGCGCTATTTAAAAAAAAATCATGTCTGCAGGGTGAACGGTTTTCCCCCCAGTTTATCAGATCCACTGGCCATTAAAGAAAGTTGGGAGTAAGTCAAGTGCAGGCTGACCTGTTGCTGTCTTTGCTCCCCAGATGGGAAACATTTTCAGAAATGCTATGAAAATAACGACTTAAGCTGTGTAGATTTCTATTGAAAAACAGAGAAAATGGCCGCAGAGGAGAGGAAATAAAATGGCAACAAATGTTTCCTTGCTAAAACCCTGGAGAAGCAGAGATTTAGAAAAGTAGCTGAAAAAAAAACATAACTTACCACAATGGGCCGAACAAGCAGGAATAAGTGCTGATGCATACATTTTTTGTTTTTAAAAATCACATTTTGCACATTTTTCTACATCCATTTGGGTTTCTACTGTTTCTAAAAACAGTCCAAGCGCTTAGAAAAAACACCCAGCTGTTTTTTGACAATGTTAATGACTTTTAGTATCAGAAAAATGAGACATTACAAAAACCTTCAGAATGTAACGTCACAAATCGAAAGGTAGCCTAGCAACCCCAATGAATTCAACCCGTTGCCTAGCAACAAGAGGAGCTCCAACATGATTGGTCTGCTCGTATTTCTTAGGGTTTTGCTTTCAGAAATAATATCCCAGACAAGATAAAAATAAGAGAAAGTATGACATAATTTCTTAGAACAAATTTAGATTTCTTGAAACAGGTAACATAAAATTTTTAGTTTTGTGGTAATCAAGTTTTTGACATACCTGTTGAAAATGGGATTTGCTTGTATATCCCTAAGATAATGAAATTAATCTTTCTAAATGGATTAATACTTTATCTAAAAATCATGATTTTTATGGCTCTTTGTTTAGTTTAGCTTCTTCTTGAGCTGGATGACTCGTTCACATTTTGAGCGTTTTTGAACTTCCATTTGGGTCTCTTTTATTTCTAAAAACAGCCCAAGCACTTAAAAAACAAATACCTCATCATTTTTAGGCATTAAGGTAAAATTGTTGGTGTCTAGAAGATGATCAATTTCAAGAACCACAAGAATGTAACGTCATAAATCAGCTAAGCCCAGCCCGTTACCTAGTAACTCAGAGTTCCTTGACGTTTGGGCAGCTGGTTTACAATGGAAGCTGGAGAAGATGAGTGTTACCTAGCAACACAAGTACAAAATGTAATGAACATGTTTTGTATCGCCCATAGAACTATCCTAACCTGTTCAAGGAGGCATAATAGTTTAATTGGGTAATAATTAGTGCTAAAAGACAGGAGGCTTCACTTGGATTTATCCTCAGGGACCTGATACTTGAAATGGATTTGTCCCTTTCAAACTTGAGATTTTACTTGGATTATTCCCTAAATTACTTGAAACCTGACCTACACTCGTGCTGTAAAGACTTAAGATGTAACTCACAGTTGTAGTTTGGGACTCAAGTCTCACATATCTTTGTCTTTCTTACGTTCTTATTAGAGACTTGAACTAGTCGTTTAAAAATTGGAGACTTTACTTCACACTAACTTTCAGTGAATTGTAAAAAATATTTGTGAACTTCTCTGGGAATCATCCACAACTTTCAGCTTCTTAAGGAAGTATCCCCTTCCAGAGCTGGAATATTTTAACTGATTCTTGATTACTGTGCCAAGGGAAAGGGTAGGCACATTTATCAAATGGTCAGAAATAACAAAAATGCATACACTGCAGTGCAGCCTTATTGCATTCCCTGTGCACACACTGGTTCTCCTTTCTGTGACGTGTTGGCCTCTGTGGGCCCATTCTTAGCCAGAACATTTCTTGCTTTGTCAAGCTAAAAGGTTCAGAATGAGCTTTCCACTATACCATTGGAGGTGAGGCAGTGGCCATTCTCCCTCTTCCTCATTGAACACAACACTGCACAAACGGAAATGAACTGAAGGACAACTGATGCAAATGAGCCAAACTGCACAAAGGATGCAGGTTATCAATACTTAGGAATTAGCTTTGAGCCGTGACCTTTGCCGAGTGACACTTGAAGATGATATAGGTTGTTCAGTCACTCAATCAGATTACAGTACATCAGACTCTCATAATATAATATAATGATGAGGTCAGACATGTAGAAAGACCTTTTTCAGATAATCAAATATTACAAAAAAAAATCACATTTTGCACATTTTAGTACTTCTGTTTGGGTTTCTACTACTCCTAAATGCTTCCTAAGTACTTAAAAAACACCTAGCCACTGTTTGGAGATAATTTAATGGTTTTTGGTGTCTGAAAAGTGAGCCGTTTCAAAACTAGCAATCCCAGCCAAGTGCCGGTCATTACCTAGCAACCTCAGCAGAGCTCCGCCTGTTACCTAGCAACCCCAGTGGAGCTCTAACACATTTGGTTAGTTGGTTTTACCTCTGTATGTACAATGGCTGCTGGAAAAGACAAGTGTTTAGTGGTTGACTTACTAAGGGTGGGCGATATTGAGTTGAGGTTTTATCATAATATTTTATGGTACGATTGTGATAAAAACTATTCACTTCTTTTTTAGGTAACTGTATAACCGTGACTGTGTGACACAACAATTACCACCCCACAAACACAAATAATGCCCTTTTAAAAAAATTCCAATTTGTAATTTGCTTCTGTTGAATTACAGTTGCGTAAGGAAGTGTGATTTGTATCACTAAGCTGCATACTGTGACTGTATTTTCAATTTTATTGTTTCTTTGTTTTGAAGCATTAGTGGAGAAAATAGTCATCAAAAATTCTTATAAGACATTCATCACGATTAATGATAAACAATGTGATAAATCCCCACCACTGCAGCTTCTGCCTTCTAGAAACCACATGCTGCATTGTTTTTGGTTGTGCAGGAGGCTCCACTTCTGCTTTTCGAAGATGTACTTTTGTATGATTGTACATCTGTTTGCAGCCATTTTTATGTGTGAGTATAAACATAGAGTTGGGGGGCATTGGAGGGCCAACAGCAGCTTATTAGGATTTAAAGTGACAGAAGCCCTAAAGCAGCTCATTCTGAACTGATCAGACTAAAATCTCATGATCTAAGAATGATTTTGTGCAAAAAAATGTTTTGTATAGACCACAGACCTGTCTTAATCTGTTCAGGGAAGCATAATAGGTCACCTTTAATCTTTATTTGCTACTGGAAGATAAAATTGAATGATTTAAATCTTTAGAGTATTTAAAATCCAACATATTTAGGAAGTAAAATAAATTTAAAAAATCTCAAGAGGTAGTTCCTTAATGTATTATCATGATCTCTGCATTACTCTAAATAAGGATGATCTACCAGCTGTAGGTGTTAAAACCTAAAAAAAACTTTCTTTAAGATAAAAGACAGTTTATTTGATGTTGTATTGAACCACTAGATGAATGAAAACATCCACTTTGTTGTGGGTGTTCAGAGTGATTTTACTCAATTAACGTACACCAGCTAAAAAATAAAATGGATTTTGTAGTTTTGCCAAATAGCACAGCCCACTCCTTTTCTAAGCCTAAAAGCTACATTTGTCCACAATATGAAAGTCTAGTCATGTCAACAAAGGATCAACCTGACCTGATTCATATCAATTTTTCATTGAAAAACTCCTGGTTAATGCAGCTTTCGATTGTGAAATGTTTCATGTTGAAAATATTTCCATAAACTAGTTGAATCTCTTTGCCCTGTCATGGTGACGGGAACAAAATCAACAAATTAATCTGAACAAAATCCAGAAGTAGAGTCTTTAAACATGTGAAATGCTTTCTCACCCATCATTGCATTTCATTATTTTCATATTTTTACTTTATTCTGGTACGACTTCTCAAATTCTTGTAATTTTAATTGTACGTTTTTTCTATGTATGGCCCCAGTCATCTGAAAATACTGCAAAAATAAAACATAAAAGAAACTTGAGGTAGCAGTTTGATGTCTTGGCCTCTGTCTCTTTAAGAAGTGGGCGGTTTGCACCACTTTTACACGTGCAATCAATTGCACTGGCAATCTTTGTAGATCATGTGCAACACAACCACTTATTGTGCATGTGTTTTGCTATTTTTTTTTGCTCATGAAATTTAGCATTAAATTCCTTCAACTGTTCCTTTGTAAGTTGTTTGGTGTTCACAAACATCTTAATGATTTTCTTTTCTATATGGAAGAACCTTTTTTGTGTTTAGTTAATGTACAATATAGCATAAGCACCTTAGCAGAAATACAGCTACAGGAAGTTAGAAAAGTAGACGTTTAAATTATTACTACAAAAATATAGCACGTTTTAAGTTCTCATCTTATTTTGTTTAGCATTTTAATCCTTTATTTGTCAGATGGCAACCTATTGTTTCTGTTTATGCACTATACTACTGATAGCACTTCAGCACAGCCAGCTAGCTGCAACGCTAACAATAAAAAAAACTTATTTTTGATATTTATATTTACTAAATGGAAATAATTTTCCGCTTTGTAAAATGAATGCTGGTGTAACAGGGTTTTATTTTAGCAATATTATAAATGTGAAGTTTGTCAAAATGTGCTTGTTTATTCTTTGAATTTTTATTTTGTTTACTCAAGAAGTTGTTTCGTCAGACATTTATTGGCGTATCAAGCTCCGGTATGCTGCTTTTGGCAGTTGGTGGTTACCATAGTAACCGGTAACTGACAGTTCCGCCCCCCTTTTTCTGTTACCGTTGGTAACGGTAGTATGTATTAGGATCAACTCTGTGTTTTCTTTACAAATATAATATTTTAACATATATATTAGAGAAATGTAATCATACAGTGTTTCATGGATAATTCTGTGATGTTTATATTTAATTTTCCAAATGCTAACTGCTGCTAACTGCTCATTGTACTTAATTTATTGGGGCTGGACTGATGTTAACCACCAACTTGATTTCCCCTTTTCTTAGAGTAAATACAACAAATCTGAATGTGTTTGTTGTGAAGTCAACCTATTGGATCTGAGACGAACATTGACATTTACGTCGAGGTACCGGCTGCTACAGGACGTTAGCAAAGTTAGCAGTTAAAAACACCATCAATTCAACATGTTTGTTTGTTATACACAATTGGTAGCTAACAAAAATAAGCATTTTGGGTAATATTGTGTCTCAAAGCTACATTAACCAGTTAGTGTAATTCTGTACATTTTCCATGTTTCTTTTTACACCCTCTCTCTTTTCGCTTTCATGTTTTTATAGTGTTTTTCCTTGTGTAGCATTATGTGAAATGTTGAATTGAATGTTGTTTTTTGTCATATTTCCTTTAAGCTCAAGTCAGAGTTCAGCTTTCTCTCAAGTTTGAGTGAAATGCACTTCAGTTTGTACTGTGAAATTGAAGACCAGAGTGGAAAGAATGAACATAGAAAGCTCTGAAGCATAGAAGAGAGGCACTTTGCACTCCTGCGTGAACCTTTTTTATTTTTTCTCCCTTTTCTCTGCCGTTGTATTTACATTCATGCCTACTGTATATCAAACCCTCGCTTTATTGTTTCCAAATGTGTGAACTTTGTAAGTCGTGCATTGGAAATTTAGCACAGTGTTTTTCTCTTCCTTGTTTGAAATAAAAACATTAAATAAACAAAGGCAGCAGCATAATAATTCAATGTTTGCTGCTTAAAATGTATTCAAGTCAAACTAACCATCATGAAAACTGGATGAAAATTGACTTACAAATTACTAAACAAATTACGGAAGATAAATACATATAAAACATTGAACATTTTCAGGGTGGTACAGTCAGGGGACAACCAGATTTTGCTATTGAATTTGCTCATTGTGAGCTCTCTCCAGGGTGCGGTAAATCAGTGTTTAAGCTTAGATTATATTGTAATGAGGTCGATCCAGACTGAGAGAACAAGAGGGCTCTTTGAATAATTCAATGTGAACCTTTGGGATCTTGCAAAGACAATTATGTGCCTGTCGACTGTAATTTTCCTAATTTTTTCTTTTTTTGTTCAATTTTTTAAGGCCACAGATTTATAGCAAGGGGCAGAAAATAAAAAATTGTATTTGTAAATATAGAATCAGAGCTTGTATTTTAATCAGATATAAAGTCAGAAGAGTCAATACAGATTTAACAGGGCTTTATTAAGCTTTATGAATAGATAAAGAAGATTAATCAATTATTTCAGTCAAATATGTTTGATTATTGAAGTACAGGCTTGTGATATGTAATCAAATCACCATTAAACATTTTCTTAAGCAAAATAATAGTGCTTCTGTTTTACCATTTATCTTGGATATTTTATGTTGGTTTTATTCGTGTCAGCGACTCACACTGATAATGTCTTGAGTGTTTTTAATGCTTCAGTGTTTAGCAACAAACGCCTACCAACATTCATGGGCTGAAATACTTTGAATTAATTTGATTCAGACAAAGAGATAAAACAAAACAGACAGGGACTGGTTTTTAATTTAAATGAAAAGCTGAAACAAATATACTGTAAAAATGCAAATTAGAAAAACTGCATATTAATTTATTTTACTCACTGCCAAAGGTTTGGCTAGTCAGTTGATTTGTTATTTAGGAGATCATACATAGAAAAGAACTACTGACTCTTTGCCAAGCAATTGGGCAAGATCTTGGTTAAAACTCCATGTTTACACTCTCATGTGAAAATGTCTGCAAACAGATTCACAATTATACAACCGTACATTTTTGAAAAGCAGAAGTGGAGCCTCCTGCACAACCAAAAAGAGAATGCAGCAAGTGGTTTCTGGATGGCAAATCAACAACAAACCAGTTGTCCATTTCCAGCAGCCATCTACGGTGGTAAAACCAGCCGATCAAATGTGCTGGAACTCCACTTGGGTTGCTAGGTAACGGGTGGAACTCTGCTGGGGTTGCTAGGCAACCGCACAGTTCCCTTCAAATGCGACTTAACATTCGGGAGGTTTTTGAAACAGCTCGTTTACAAATGACAAACATGATTCCATAAAAATTAAATATTATGAGAAATATAAACTTGTGTTAAGAAATATGGTCATTCTTTCTCCTTTTTTGTATCTTGTCTAATATATTCATTTTGAAAGCAAAACCTTCAAAAATCCAGTTGATTTACATTTATTGGTGCAAACATCCACAGTTTGTTGTTTCTTTTCTTCTAGCAGCCAGCAAAGCTACAATTACGTTGCTGTCACAAGCTGCCTCTGCACATAATAATAATCCATTTTTCCCCCCTTTGAATTCGTTTCACACTTAACAAATCACCGGCGTGGTTTTGAAGCATGAAGTTGACGGGGCCCGTTGTTTCGTACAGCGTGACAGTTTGTTTCCTTGTCAGCTCGGCTCTCGTCAGGGGTCACAGGAAGTCGCATCTGAAGCGTATGACATGAATGAAATCTTTATTGTGCCGCTCTTTGCATAAATGTTTGAGTTTTAGACATTGTTTTGATTAGATCACAGGAAAACCAGTTGGAAAAAAAAAAGAAGGGACGCGTCACAGGAACATGAGCCGACTCGCGGCTGAATCTAGATTTTTAACGTTGGTTACTTTTAGAATGAGAAATGTAATGTTTTGTTTGCCAGTGACCTTTTATTGCAGCCCTATGGTAGCATCAAGGAACCGGGTATACTAATACACTTGATTAATTGAAGATTGGATCCAAAGGTAGGAGAAACAGAAGAAAGCTTGAGTTGTTAAATGTCATTTCTGTTAATATTTACCATTGTCGGAGAATAAAGTTCCAGCATTACCTACTTACGAATTTCTAATGTTTTTTGTAGAATTACGACGATAAAGTCGTAATTTTGTGACTATAAAGTCGTAATTTTAGGACTTTATTCTCACATGACTTTATTCTTGTAATTTTTCTATTTTATTTATGTATTATTTTTATTTTTAAAATATTATAACTTTATTTACATATAATTTTGACTTTATTCTCATATTGCTTTCACTTTATTCTCAAAATATTATGACTTTATTCTAGTGCGACTTTATCCTCACATTGTCCGGCTATTTTTGTGTTATTTTGACTTTATTCTTTCATTACTTTATTTTGATACTATAACCACTTTATTCTCATAATAATTTATTCTCGTATTATTTCAACAGTATTTTCTTATTTCAACTTTATTCTCTTACAAGCCTTGTATTATTTCGACTTCTTGTATGACTTCATTCATGTACGAGGTTACTCTCGTAATATTCTCTTTCTATTTCAACGTTTTTGGATTCATTGTCATATGACATAATTTGCGTAATTTTATGCCTTTATTCTTATCATTTTGTTCTTTATTTTTTTATTTTTTAGTGGTGTGGCTCTATCCGCAGTCGTAGACTGGCACCAGATTAACATGGCTGTTATTAATGTGACCACTAGGGGGCAGTCATTGCACATACCACTGAAGATGGTCTGTGATGATTTGGTGAAACCTGTATGTTGCTTTTAGGGTGAATTACTGTGCATTATTTGGCCTGTTGTGCATTAGTAGAAGGAGAAACATTGCTTTACTTTAAAAAAACAACCTTCCATATTTTATAACGATGAATCCCTGCAGGCCCCAGTGTTGCAGATTAAAAAATAAATTGTTTGACCTGTTTCGTATGCACTTTTACATCTTTTTAAATAATCAATTTCATCCTCTGTGTGTTTTTATATGTATCTGCTATCTGTTTGGAGGGGAAAAAAGTGTTTTATATTGAAATGATTTCCATGATGTAATGCGAGGTGACAGAGTGTGGGCAGTTTGGACTTGGTATGGCTCTCAGGTAGATTTCCATGCAGGAAAAGAAACCCAGCAGTCATCAATCACTCTCAGTCAGGCTGGAGAGACTGGCATATCTATCCTCATTCGAGCTGTCTGTACCAATCAGGGAGCCAAATTACACCCAGGACCTAATGTGTTTATCAAGGATTATTAGGGGATTTTTCTCCACCTTAAATCTTCTTAAGTGTTAAACTTTTTTCTTTACCGTTTTTAGATGACATTGTGAACATAGTATGTCGATTATTGGTTATTTTTCAGTTTTATTTTTTCCATGTCAGTTCTTCATTCCTGTCTGAGATCGCTTGTAAGGGATCTATAAATTTGCCTGTCAGTTTTGCCACTGAGGATTACAAATAAATGTAGGGAACTCCAGAACTGCTAACAATTTTAATAGTGGTGTTGGTGCGAGTATTCCCAGCTGCTAAAGAAATAACCAAATAGATCTTAAACTTTACCTGTCAACTATATTCTGTGCACTAGAGCAATACACTAAAGTAAAGCACACAAGAATATAAATTACTTTACATTTAAAGTGCAGCTTTATTTATTGTCTGCACTACATTTTTAGCAGCTACACTGCAAAAACCTCAAAATCTAACCAAGTATTTTTGGACTAGATTTTGGTGCAAATATCTTAGTACATTTGAAATAAGACAAAATTAACTTACAAGCAACTTTTTAGCAAAACATAGGAGGTTGTTATAAGTCAACAGTTTCTTAATGTTGATAAGAAAATATACTAGTTCTACTGACAGATTATTTAATTTATACAGAATATGTCTTGATCTAAGTAAAATCTGTTTTTTATTATCAATATAAGGCAATTGTCACAATAAGATCTACTTTTGCTAAAAACTATGCACGCTAACATCTAATCATACTAACAGATACCAAGCTAACAGATCGTGTTAAAAGTGAAATTCTGTTTTTTTTATGTTTTTTACACTTCATTACTTTGACCTAGGGATACATTTTCTTTGTTTTAATTGTCTGAACCAAATTACATTAGTGTCAATCTGTAGTGATACAAATTGCCATTGGTAGTTAAACAATAATAATTCAAGCTAATAGTTATGCTAACAGCTATTGACAACAATATGTGTTTAACAGAAAATATCAGCTTATTAAAATGTTTTTTATCATTATCACTTTAGTCGTAGACATGAATTTGCTTTACGTCAATGTGTAGAGACAAACACCATTGGTAGGTAACCTACCAATGATTCAGGCTAACAGCTAATGACAACAGAGCTTGTTTAACAGTGAATTTGAGCTTTTTAAAATGTTTTTACACCTCACCACTTTTGCATTAGATATAAATTTGCTTTGCTGCTTTTGTCTGAACCAAACTACATTTGTGTAAATCTGGAGTGACGTGAATTATCATAGTTAAGCTATTGATGATTTGAGCTAATAGCTACTCATGCTAGCAGATAAAAAAGCTAAAGTCTATTGACAACAAGAGAGCTTTTCATCACTTTCCACTAGACATGAATTTGCTTTAATTGTCTTAACCAAATTACATTTGTGTTGATCTGCAGGGTAGATAAGGCAGCTCTGGTACATATTTTTAGGAATAGCATCATGGCTGCCTACTACAGAGAAGATACTGACTTCTGAAATTAAGAGAATACATTATACTGAAAAGATTCTTTAATATATTTTTGGTTTGAAGGTACTCTATGTGCTCACTTGTCCCCAACTCCATCCTGCAGACTAATATAAAATAAATTCTTAATCGTCAGTGCCTGACCTGTGGGTCTTTGCTTTCTGATGAGCCTTAATTATCATCACCACAGATTTCCAACTGTGGACACCAAGAGGTCAGCAGAGACGGATGCCGCGCATCTCAATAATTCAGCAATTAAGGTAAGAAAAGTAAGTCGTTTTTAAAGCTGGAGATGTAAAATTGTTGTATTTATTCTACCAACTGCAAAGCAGTACAGCAAAAGAAGATTTTCTTAGGTTTTAATTAAACAGAATATGAACACAATGACAGTGTAGATATATAACATCACAGTGACTCTGCTCGGTAAATGTATTGTTTGTGAGCCTTGCTGTCATATCCATGTGAAGTATGCATGTAATAAATACCCCGTTGTTTGGTTGGCGCCATGAAAAGGTCACGCTTTGGGGATTTCAGCAGTGCCTAAAAATAAAGCATCTCATCAAGGTGTATGCATAATTAATGATTGGTCATTTTACATAAGGAGGCAGATTTTTCCCTCTCATTGCCCTAGTCAATCATCCAGTGTCAGAAAAGAAGGTTTTAATTCACATGCATTAGCTCATACTCATCAATTTGAGGGTCTTAATGTTTAATCTTCAATATTTGTCGGAAGGTGTTGATCAGGTGTTTAATCTTTTTGGATAACATAATACAGAAAGTTTTTCAAAATTGCAACCAGTAATGACTTCAAAAACTAAAAAACTATTTTTTATTATATTTTAATTTTTTTTAGGAATAATTAAACTTAGGATGCATATAATACAATAGGGAACTCTTTGAATGTTGTAAGGCAAATTATCCGCCACAAATTAATTAAACATGTCAGCCCTTTTAAAATCTAAATTTAATCGACTCATTAGAAAGTAAATTGCATAAATTAATGATCTGAAGAGTTCACAGCCTGTAATAAAGAATAAATTCTGAGCTAGCATCATGTTTTTGTGCTCTGGTTTACATTTTTTTTATGTCAACCTCTATTTTTCCAGGAAATCTGGGAGTTTTTTCCTCTCCCCCCACCCCCTCTGATGTACTTCCTGATTTGTTTTAGCGCTTGTCCTCCTTGGTTTTTATCCAATTAGTTTCCCCTCGGCCCTTGACACACTTGGCCTTTGCTTGCTGATTACCATTCAGCTCTTGTTCATTTGTCATTATTTCCTCCTGGTTTCATGCACACAGACAATGGTGTTTTTGACAAACAACTTCAGTTTTTGACACCTCAAAGTGTTTTAAAGGGGACTTATTATGGAAAAATTGACTTTATGCACATTTTCGCACCTACTTTTGAGTTTCTACTGCTTCTAAAAAATATAGAATAAAATTTTTCTTGGCAATAAGTTGATCTTCCTTGGTGTGTGAGAAATTAGCCATTTCAAAAACCCTCAGAATATAACCTCACAAATTAGAGGGCACTGTGCCGTTACCTAGCAACCCCAGCAGAGTTCCGCCCATCACCTAGCAACTGAACAGGAGCTCTAGCAGGTGTAAAGCGCTTTGGGGTCTTCTGGACTTAAGTGTTATACAAGTACAACCCATTTACCAAGAACGTGAATATTTAGGTCAAAGATAAATATTTAGTTTAAAGCTAAAACATTTCTTAAGCTCATTATTTTACATGCTAGCTAAATATTTGTTTTAAAGTTAAATATTAAGTTCAGTAACTAAATATTTAACTCCAAACTGAATATTTGATTAGCAAACTGAAGGTGTTCAACATTTAGTTAGTAAACTAAACATTTAGCTTACTAATTATTTAGTTAGCAAAAGAATTGTTAGCATGCTAAATATTTAACTTGCTAGCTAAATATTTGTTTTGAAGCTAAATAATTAGTTCACCAGCTAAATATTGGTGAACTAAGCTAAATATTTAGTTCATCATAAATATTTAGCTCCAAACTAAACATTTAACCTGCAAGCTAAGCATTTAGTTAGTAAGCTGAACATTTAGCTTATTAATTATTTATTTAGGAAGCTAATTTTTAAAGCTACAAATTTTGTTAGCAAGCTCATTTTTTAACATGGTAGCTAAATATTTATCTTTAAGCTAAAAATTTAGTGTGTGAAATAATCTGCCAGTAGAACTTGTATCTTTTCATCAATATTGAGGAATTATTTACTTAAAATAAGCTTCTGTATCTTGTTGAAAAGTTACATGTAAGTTAGTTTAGTCTTTTTTCAACCGTACCACAATACAAACTTATCTCATTAGCCAGACAGGACTGTGTTGACCTGTCTTTGCTTCTATCAAAATATCAATCACTCCGAACCACATTACAGCTTCCAAAGATGTCAATGTTTCTTTCCCAATTTGAGCTTCATTTCCCTCATTAGAGCAGCACATATTTCACCCTGTCATTTGTTTTGAACCGGTATTGAGCATGTATGATTAAAAGAGAAGAGATTGATTTTCTTACAGACAGCCTCTTAATGAAACCCAGCAGAATAATTGACCCTGAACTTTTAGTGCCGCTGCATCTTCCCCTCATGTATCCTGAGCGGTAAAGATGCTCAATATTCAAATAAACACAACCGCGGCACTGCAAGGAGGAAATCGAAGGCCGAACACTTTAAAATACATTCAGATAATACACTACTTGCTGAAATGATTGGTCGCATGGAGGGAAGCCATTACGTGGCCGCCATTAACAGTGCATCATGCAGAAATAAGCTGATCAGCACTTTACGATGGAACTGGCATTTGTAAAGAGGATGGATGGCCTTCTGTGTTCATTATCATCAGTATGTCTCCAGTTACGCAAATCAATTGCACATTAAAGCACAATGAAGCCAAAATGTGTCTGGAAGGTTTTGTTTTGACAGCTTAGATAGCGTAATATACAAATATGTATTACAGATACAAATAATGTAATATAGCATTCTCTCTATGCAGATGAAAAGTAGCTCTTTTGTTTGTTTTGCTTCTACTCCTTTTACAGCCATGTTTCATTGTTATATAACATTACAAGTAATTATGCTTAATTTTCATTCCCTTTCACTTTCTTGACATGTTAAACGTTTTGTGGTTTTATTGTTTTGGCAAATGAAAGTGCTGACAGCTGAATTTGCACCTGGAAGACAATATTTCCAGGGATAAATAGATTTATTATTGTTATTACTATTATTAACCTTTATTTAACCAGGTAAGAAAACCCATTAAGACCAAAGTCTCTCTTTTACAGGGGAAACCTGCCAAAGAGGTCAGAGGCACAAACTTCAGAAACAGGAGTTAGTTAAAGGAGTCGTTTGACATTTAAAGAGGAAATGACTACAAAAACAGTTCAATTGAAGACAAAATAGTGTAAAATAGGCAAGTTTTCATTGTAAAATATATCTCCAAGTGTGTTTTCCTGCCTAAGTGCCCAGTAGACTCAGTTTGATTGGGGAACAATTGGAACATTTGTTACATTTTCAGCTGCTGTGGTTCTCTTTCAGACTGCACTATATTAAATGAACCAAACTATTTGAAAAACCTGTTCCCCTCCTCGCCTGTGGGGGCGCTGCACCAAGAACTATTGAAGGAAACAACACTAAAACCTCTGAAGTAAATGTGAACGCCACTTACTTCTTCATTTTCAATTTGTAAAATTGAATGGAAAAAAACTATTATTCCAATCTAAATTTTTCCATTAACAATGATTTCAAAAACTTATTGAAAACTTTGCAACAATATGCATTGAAGTAAATTATAGTAATGATATATAAAAGTTAGAATTCCTAAATTTAAGCTGTTTTATGTATTTCACAACCTCTAAAAACAAAGTAGATGAAGGTAAATGAACGAAAATAGCACAAATAAACATGAGTATTTTTTGCTATCGGATAGAAACCATACCCAGTTACAGAGCGGACTGTAATATGATAAAATACCATTTGTATGAGTTTCCTTTAACATAAACTGATGTTTGTTCTCCAGCAAACAATTTAGTCTCTCAGTTGATAACAATTCACCCAGCAGACATTTGGACAATGATTCCTGCAATCTTACTCATCATCTACACAGGACTGCCTCAATTTTACCTTTATGACTCCAACAATAAAGGTCCCAACAGATGATGGATGGAAACAACTGGAGAATAACATACACTTTGTTAAATGTTTATTCAGAGGCAGAATAAACAGATTCATATTAAATTGTTCATGCTTTGGCAAATTGTTTTTAAAAGCAGAAAACAAATCTTAGATGAATTAAATTAGTTGTAAACTATCTTAGCTGACATTCAAACTAAACTCAGCTGAACAGTTCATGAAAATACAATAGGTAAATATAATTTTTAGATGTTTAATGTTATAAAAATATTTAGTTTGTTTGGAGAAAAGACAGGTCCAAAAATCTAGAGCATGATTTCCTCATTTTTCTGTCTTTTTGTCTTCCAAGCTATATTTCCTGGTCCTCCCCTGCCGTTCCCTCACAACTGAATCCGACTGCGAGTCATAGATCACTCGAGACGCCCCAATCATTTATATGCAAATTGGATGCCATCTATTAGCCTTTTACAGAATCAGTTTAGATTATGGGAGAAAACAGAGAAATGTCTGTATCTGATTCCTCTTTCCTGGCCACAAAACCCCATTTTCCCCCCACATGCATTAAACTGTCATATAAAAACACGACAACGCTTTCACCACACTATACTTTCTTTATTAGTGGACTGATTATTGAGAAATATAATTTCCTTTTATAATGATTAATGGTTGAAGAAGAAAAGAAAAGGAAAGAAAAGAAAATGCATAATCTGTATTGAATATGTTTTATTCCTTAGAGAGAATGAATGATGTGTTTTTTGTGTTAACCTGTTAGCTAGCATAGCTAGTACCTCACGGGTTAGCTAGCTTGCTGCTAATGCTTGTTGGTTAACATTTCAATGTTAATTTCCAATTATAGTTACCAACTCTATCTTAAAATACAACATTTTAAACTTAAAAGGGGGATTAAATTTGAATCCATGTAAAAAAAAAAAAAACTTAATTTGAAGATGCACATAAACATAACTGTTTAAATTTTTACTAGTACTCGGTTTTATAATTGGCTAGCTTTAGCGTATTGCCATTTATTTTCTTTCTTGAAAGTTGAAATTAATTATTATGTTTTGGATAGCTTAACTTGCTCTTTGGATCCATTGTGGGTTTTTTTTTTTTGTCTAACTCTGGTAGTCCTTATGAAAGAATGATTTATGTAGAAATGTTCTGTTAGTTTTATTACGCTTACTATTTTTAGGTTTCTTAATAAACCAGAAAAACACTTCCACAAGATGACAACGCCAGCTGACTTTATAATTAAAAATAACATCACATTGTTTTATGCTAGATGATTCATTGTATGCTACATGATTGACAAATATTTTGTATAGAAAAAGATACATTAGCAAAAAAGTTTAGCAAATAAACATAATCCATCCTGGTGTATAAATAGCTTCCATCTTTGTATTTGAATGACACAGTGTATGGTAATTGTTTTTTGCAAAACAACAACATCTTTGCCTCTTTTTTTTTTATTTTTATTTTTTTACCAGTAATGGCTACTTTGGATGTTGGCATCATAAAGAGAGAGAGAGAGTAATGGGTTGGGGGGGTGTGGAAGCTGTATCTCTGCTAATTAAATGACAGCGAGCAGGCAGATGAGGGAACCGGTTTAATTTTTCAAAGGTGACATGCAACCAGGAACATTATGTGCCAGCTATCAATATGAATAACAGGTAGAGAGGCATCAGCTGGCAGGCTTTCTAATGAAGGACTGCAACACTGTAATGTTGTCTCCATCTGTTGTCAAATGTCACTGCATTCACCCTGTGGCTCTTTTTCCTTATCCTGATGTTTGCCTTCGTCTGTGTCAGAACTCGGCTATATAGGCTGTCAAATTACAGATTCAGGTACCAAGAAAATACGCTAAGTTCCCACTCATAATTAGGACGGAGTCTTGGGGCTAAGAAAATAAAATTAGTTCAATTATGGGAATAAAGTGGTAGTATTACAACAACAAAGTCATATTACTACTTTATTCACGTAATATTATGACTTTTTGAAATATTTAGACTTTATACTCATATTATGACTTTAATCTTGTGTTATTTTGATAATTTCTTGTAATCATAATATTATGATTTTATTTTTGTGCTAGTTTATTCTCGTAGTTTTATTTTTTATTATTTATTTTTCTGTTTTTATGGCATAAACTTTTGAAAGTTAAATTATGTAACATATTAACTGACTTGAAACAAAGATAGTTGATTCTTACTCGCTTTGTTTAATTTGAAGTGCATCAAGTTTTCAAGCAGAGTTTTGAAAAATGACTGAAGACGATAAGATGTTCCTACAGTTTTCATGATTTTATGTTAAAAGGGCTTTCCATAGAACGCAGAATATGTGTTAAACCGTCGACCAATCACGTCACTTCCTGGACGTCTGGAGTTCTGGATTTTTCCACGGTAAAAAAAAAAAAAGGTCAACTCAACCTACCGCCATTTCAGGACATCCGTGCAGCTAGAAATAAAACAGGTAAAATTGTATTTGATAAACTGTTAATAAAGCATAAATGGAATTTATTAATGCGGATATTTATTTATGCCGTTTAGTTTTTAAGTCGGACTGTAGTTTCTCAAGTGGTGCCTTGACCTTTTGTGAGTTAGCTTAGCTTACACCGAGATTCTTTGGGTATAAATGTATTTCCAGACTTAAAATGTTGTTAAAGTTATTTTTACACTATAAAGAAGCACAATTATTGTGTTAAATAACTATTATTGAATTATTTGCACTGCAAATGTGTGCCATCCTTATAGAGACACCTCATTGTGTTGGGTTTGGACTCGGGTTTGTGTTGATATTAACACATCTGTTTTAAGAGCCCCTTAATTACTGAATTTAATGTTTCATTTATTCTGATTACATAGCGTTTCTGTCATACCAGTGTAATATAAATGCACTGGCACAGTTGAGATTATTATTTGAAGTTTGAGTTCAACAACACAAAAGCAGCAGTGTATTCAGAAAAATAATTGGCTTTAACGCAAGAACCAACCAAACAAGTAAATGCATAAAAAAAGAATTAACCTCAAAAGCATCCAAGCATAAAAATAATCCCAGCTGGTGTTGTTTTATTTCAGATTAAAGCGTGTATATTTGCTTTATATATCAAGTAAGAGGACATTGCAGAGCTGCATTAAAGATGCAAGTCGGAGAAGTAATAAGGAAGATAAAGTCAGTGCTCCAAATCCATGTAAAATATATGCAATTAGACCACTTCATTTACATTACTTTGCATACATGTCTCATTACAACATCCGTATGTTGAATCTGTGCTTTATAGATTGTTTTGTGTGTCTAATCAGACTTGGAGAGGACTGACTATTAAGTATCTGAAGACATTCCAGTCATCAGGGTAAATAGAGTCCCATGATAAATTTTTGATTTAAACTTATTAAAAATGCATAGACGCTTGATAAGTATATCACTGCACTGTCCTAATGAAACAATAGAGAGTGAAGATGGCTAACATCAATCTTTGGAGAAGAAATGTCCTTCTTTACAGTAACACTTTAAGTATTTCAGCTCAGTTAGAGTCAAATTGTCCTGGTTGAGAAACGGTGAGTCGAGGCCAAAATGTTTTGTTGCGTTTCATGCAAAAATCTGCCTAGCAGAAATAAAAACAGTAAAGTTTGTTGTAAATATGTTTTTGGTTGTTTACTGTAATATTGACCAGTTTCACGTTATGTCAAAACGATGACACGTTCTCTCCTGAATAGCACCTCAAAATGACAGTTGACAGTCCAATATTGCTTTTCATTTGTTGATTTCCCTGTAAAAATGTTCATAAGTTGCTGCAAGGTTGGCTGCACAGGCAAGGCTGCAAACCAAACATGTTATTTTATCGTAAACCTTTTGATGAAGAACAAAAAGTATTAGTTCCACTGGCAGATTATTTCACTAATGCCTTGTAATAAGTGAAATAATCTCCCAGTGAAACTATAATTTTTTAAATCATTATTTAAGAATTGTTGACTTAAAACAAGCTGCTATTTTTTTGCTGAAAAGTTAATGTAAGTTAGTTTTGTTTTTTACAAATGACCAGAGATATTTGCACTAGAAAGAGGACAAAAATATTTGGTATGATTGTGTGTTTTTCCAGTGTGGATGCAAGCTGATCGGAGTCCGCTCCAAAACCAGGAAGTGGACTACAATACACGGCATTCTGGGTAAGTACGACCAAAACAAACGCAAGCGTCTCATGCTAGCGGCAGAAATGTCTCGTGGTCTGTTACCAAAAACAACAGAGAAATCTTCCAACCGCTAAAATATCATGCTACTTTGTCTTTCTGAAAAAGGAAGTTGTGCTCAGTGTCTTCAGAGGTTTTTGTAGTTTCCTTCGGTGGCTCTTGGTGCAGCACCCCCACAGGAGAGGAGGGGAACAGGTTCTCCATAGGATTTGGGCCGTTTGACACAGTGCAATGTGAAAGAGAATCGAAGGAGCTGAAAATGTAACAAATGTTGCAATTTTGTTCCCAAATTGAATGGAGTCTACCAGACTATGAGGTGGGGAAAACCCTTTGGCTGCATTCTCATCAGCCCTGTTTAGTCCACTTTAATAAAGCTCCTGTTCGCTTGCTTAGAAAGTCCAGTTTGTTTGAGCAATCGAACTCTGATCCGGACCAAAAACACTAACTGGTCTTTTTTTGGTTGAAGTGAACTCTGGTGCACAAATGTCCAACGGAGATCGCTCCAAAACCAGGAAGTGGACTACAATACACGGCATTCTGGGTAAGTACGACCAAAACAAACGCAAGCGTCTCATGCTAGCGGCAGAAATGTCTCGTGGTCTGTTACCAAAAACAAAAGAGAAATCTTCCAACATGCTACTTTGTCTTTCTGAAAAGGGAAGTTGTGCTCAGTATCTTCAGAGGTTTTTGTCGTTTCCTTCGGTGGCTCTTGGTGCAGCACCCCCACAGGAGAGGAGGGGAACAGATTCTCCATAGGATTTGGGCCG